>NC_086317.1:335756145-336131145 GCF_036172605.1 Pelobates fuscus | reverse complement strand
AACACTTTGAACATGCCCGCAATTTGAATTGGTGATGGTGCATAGAATCTGTATATGCAGCTTTTCAGAAAGATATTTAATTTTTCCTGCTTTAGTTGTAACTGCACTTCCGGAAGTATTATTGGCAATGTAAATTCTCTGAATAGTATGCATCTATCATCGGCATGAGTATGCTTGCGATTTGTTATTGGTCCTTAAAGGGCAAATTTAGCTTTAATTTTTTTTATATTTTAATCCTGATTTCTGTTTTATACAGGTAATGAAAACATGCAAGAAGATGGGTATAAAAACAGTTGCAGTACACAGTGATGTTGACTCAGCTGCTGTAAGTTTGTAGTGTTTTTTTTTACCTTTTGAACTTATCTTTGTTGCTAAACTACATCACATTCCATATAATAGTGCTTGGTATGAATCACACTGATTATTTTGTTACTTTACTAATTGTTTGTAATTCATTTGTACTTTTAGTTGTTGTTTTTTCTGCTGTTGGTATTGGTTTTTTTTGGTTTTTTTTAGCTAATATTATTTTGTTAAATGAGCACTATAGTTAAAGGGACCCTATAGTCACCAGTGCAACTACATGTATTCCTGACCCTATAGTGTTAACACCACCATCTGGCCCCCCTGGGACCCTCATGCCTCCATAAATATAGTAAAACTCTTACTGTATTCAAGTCAGACGCTGTAATTCTGCATGCTGTTTGCCTAAAAAAAAAAAGAAAACTGTCTGCTGACATCATCAGAAGCGGTAGCCTGATCCAATCACAGTGCTTCCCCATAGGATTGGCTGAGACTAACAAAGAGGCAGATCTGGGGCAGAGCCAGCATGATTCAAACACAGCCCTGGCCAATCAGCATCTCGTCATAGAGATTAATTGAATCAATGCATCTCTATGAGGAAAGTTCAGTGTCTGCATGCTGCCCTGTGCTCTGCTGACAGCAGATCTGCGTGGATTGAAGAGTTTTATGCCTCAATCAACTCGGAAGTCCCTCTGGTGGCATTCAGAGTGACTACAACTGGAGGTGTTCCTAGCTTTCAATGTAAACACTGTATTTTCTCAGTGTTTACATGAAAAAGGCTGCAAGGAGCTATAGTTCTCACCTGAACAACCTAATTAAGCTTAAGTTGTTCAGGTGACTAAAGTGTCCCTTTAAGAATGCAAAGCAGTATTCCGAACACTAGAGTGCATGTCTGCCTCCGCGGTTCCCCACACCCAGTCATGAAAAGATTAAAAACCCTTTATTTCACTTAAATTATTCTAGAACCGAGGTCACTTGGTGCTGGATCTGTCTCCTCCTCCTGCGATGTCACTGATATGGAAACCTAATGTGCAAATGCAGTGCGAGCATTAGAGCCTCCCCATAGGAAAGCATAGAATCTATGCTCGAGAGCATGAGGACATCCATCATAATTTCACTGATATGAACTCTGTAAAGCACCAGGAAGCAACTCTAGCCGCCACGTTGCTTTTGTTTTGTTATGTATCACCTGATCACTGACCACTCTGGTCATTTTTAAATGTTTAACAAAATAAGCAAAAAGTTTACGGCAATAGTAAGTACGTTAACACAAATTGTGTTTGAACCAAATAAAGTATAGCATAAAGCAGTAAATGAGATGTAATTTTATTTGGTTTATTAGCACAGTAGGGTTTCTTTAGCTAGAGAATGTAATGAACTATCAAAGACAAGAAAGATACCATCAGATTGCTCTCACAAGCAAGTTTCACTTCTCTTGAGACTTGACATGGAAATATTCCAAAGTAGCAAGTTAGTAATAATTTTCAAATGTGCACCCTGCTGAAAGCATTTGGTCTCTAGTCATTGGAAAATTTAAACTTTGTGCATATTCCTAATCCTATACTTTTGTTCAGATGCGAAAAGCACAAATTTTTCACCTGACACCGAATGCATCAGGCAAATTGGTGTAAATTCATCAGACCGAATTGTGACCGGAATAAGCTTTATTAAATATGAGAATTGCCATTCCACTTGGAATTAGGCTATTTTTACTGGATTGTGTCCATCCGAACAAAATCTTGTGTTCATAGTGAATTATCCTGTACTGTGCCTGTACAAATACATATTTTAGTGGTCTAACATGCAATGTAAATAATGTTTCAGAAATACATAACTAATAATTATGGTTGTATAAAAAGGTAATGGAAATAAAAGGGGATGAATGTTAATGTGAAAGTTCTTGACTCCATTTGCTAAACAACACGCTACCTGCAGAGATGCTCCCGTTCTTCTGAACGCTGCTGGAGGAAGTCACGCACCCAGTCAGACTTCCTCCACTACAAATTCATGTTGCGTTCATACAGCACAGCCCTTGCCAAACAGTCATACTTTTTCTCCCTCATTAGCTCATGCTCTTGCAATCCCAGGTGTCTTTTTAATACCTTTAACTCCCTTCTTTGCCCTGCTGTTGCCATCCCCCAAACTAACCTTACAGCCGATAGCTTTGCATGCTACTTTACCGACAAGATTGAACAGCTAAGGAAAGAATTCTAACCACCTTGCCCCTCTATTTCTCAACCACACCTGGATCATGCCTTTCCCTACCCTTCAGACTTTCTCCCAGGCTACTGAACAAGAGGTGGCTGCGCTTCTCCTTTCCTCTCGCCCCAGCACTTGCCCGCTTGATCTCTTTCCTCTTGTCTTGCGCCTTCCTTAACACACATGTACTGATAACTGCTCTTATTAAAGTCGCTAATGACCTAATCACCGCTAAATCCAAAGGGCACTACTCCATACTAATTCTTCTAGACCTCTCTGCTGCATTTGACACTGTTGACCATGTTCTCCTTCTCCAAACTCTTCAATCACTCAGTCTCTGTGACACTGTCCTCTCTTGGTTTTTCTCATATCTCTCCAAATGCTCATTCAGTGTCTCATTTTCTAATGATACCACCTCCCTTTGTCCTGTCTCTGTTGGAGTCCCCCAAGGCTCTGTACTTGGTCCCCTTCTATTTTCTCTTTATACTGCTTCTCTTGGCAAGATTATTTACTCATTTGGATTCCAATACCACCTGTACGCTGATGTACTCAGATATACCTCTCCTCCCTGGACCTCTCCCCTGCCGTCCTGCAACGTGTCACTGTATGCCTTTCTTCCATCTCTGACTGGATGTCCTCCCACTTTTTGAAACTCAATCTCTCTAAAACTGAACTACTTCTTTCCTCCTCCTAATGCTGATCCTCCTCCTTCGCTCTCCCTTCAAGTTAGTGGTACCCACATCAGTCCATCCTTGCAAGCACACTGTGTTGGCGTTATACTTGATTCTGGCCTCACATTCAGTCTGTTACCAAATCCTGTAGATTCCATCTTAAAAACATAAGCCTGCATCCGCCCCTTTCTTACACAAGATGCTACTAAGGAGCTTGTCCATGCTCTAGTAATCTCTTGCATAGATTATTGTAACCCTCTCCTAATTGGTCTTCCCACAAGTCGTATTGCCCCGCTACAGTCTGTAATAAATGCTGCAGCCAGACTGATTTTCCTCTCCTGTCGCTCCTCTCACACCTCACCCCTCTGTCAGGCCTTACATTGGCTTCCTGTATCCTATAAGAGTCAATTTAAGGTACTAATCCACACCGATAAAGCACTAACCAGTTCTAGCCCCTCCTATATCTCTTCACTGATCCACAAGGTATGCCCCTTCTTGGTCTCTCCTCTCTTCAATGACCTCCTGTCCGCTGCTCACACCCGTACAGCCAACTCATGCTTCCAGGACGTTTCATGGGTGGCTCCTTTCCTTTGGAATAGCCTGCCTACTGCCATCAAGCTCTCCCCTAGTGTTCAATCATTTAAACAGTGCTTCAAAACCCATCTATTTAGGAAAGCTTATGGCCTTCCAGAGTAACCTCAACCTCACATACCTGTCCCTTGCTCTCTCCTAACGGGCAGCACACTTCATTCCATCTTGTTTGATGGCTACCTCCTGTCCTGTTGTGTTTTTTACGCATCACCTCCTATAGACTGTAAGCTCATTTGAGCAGGGCCCTCTTCAACCGATTGTTACTGTAAGTTTTTGTAATTCTCATTTATTATTAAATCTCCCCCTTTGATAATTTTGGAAAAAGCTACGGAATATGCTGGCACTATATAAATACCAGTAATAATAATAATAATAATAATAATAAGTAAGCAATGTAAGTGAAATTATTACTTTTTTTATGTAACTGTCGGAGTATGAATAAAATGAAATTGGTTTGGGATCCCCAGGTGTTAGCTTGGAATATTAGTCTATATTATAAATGGGGAATTGGAATGTAAAACCTTTTTAGCTAATATCCTTTAATGAGTTTCATCTCTGTCTCCAATATGCATTTTATAATCCGTTGGCTACGCTGCTTTTGTCATGTTAAATGGAAAGTATCATTTGAACACTGAATACTCTGGTCATTCTTAAATCTTTAACAAAATGAGCAAAAAGTTTATGGCAAGTAGTAAGTAGGTTAACACAAATGGTGTTTGAACTAAAGAAAGTATAGCATGAAGCAGTAAATGAGATGTATTTTATCACAGTAGGGGTTCTGTAGCTAGAAAATATAATAAACTATCAAAGACAAAGATTCCATGGGAACATAATGTAAATTACTATTATTGTCTGTTTGGAAAAGGGTTTTTGTTTTTTGTTTTTCCCATATTTAAGTTTTTACATCCAATAAAATTATTAAAAAAAAAAAAAACTAAGTATGAATTCACAAAAAAATAAAGTAAGTAAGATTACGGATATTTATACATGTTTCTTTTTTTTTTTTCTAGTATAACATCTGTATAGTGTGTATAGTATGAGACAGCACATGTTGGTGTGTACTTTGTGTATGTAATTAGTGTATTTTTCAGTGTAATGTTTCTGACTTAAGTGTCCAGAGCCAAGAAGCACCTTCAGTGGTCATCTGAGGAGTTGCCACTTGGAGGTCTCCCTAGGGGCAATGTAAACACTGCCTTTTCTCTGAAAATGAAATTGCGTGTCTTATGGCAAATGTAACACCCACTGAAAACAAGATTGATGCTCTCGGCAGGAGACAATGTTGAGGGATATAAATTAACATAAGAGCTTTTAATAAGATAATGAGATATATGCATAGTATTGCTTTATTTTAATTGGAAAAAAACGTGGTCAAAAGTAACAGGGAATAGATCTTACATACGAGACTTAGGCTTCTTAGAAAATTCAGGTTCTTACATTTTAACTAGGCATTTTACTGTTGTCTAAGATTACTAATGGTGGTTACTGTCGAGCAGTATGTTTGAATTGATGCCAATAGGGGTCACACTGGAATTGCATGTATTCTGAAGATTTTTCTACACTTGACCATGTGACCATAGCTGAATGTTACTACATTGTGCAATATTGTTAATCATAAACATAATTATACAGCACTTTGATCCTGGATTCCCTTAAGATTAACTCTGTTGGAGTGATAACTGCCTCATTGGCCAAGAAATTGTATTCATGCAGATTAAAATATGCAGTGTGACAATCTTTGCATCCCCGAATACTTTTTGATCACAATGCAGTGAATAGCCAATAAATGAATAGCCACACATGCAATATAGAAGTTGAATTCAGATAATTGTAAATGTTAAATGATAATAGCAGCATGTTTTATAAAAGTAGAGGACCTGGTAAACGTTTAAGAATGGAACCAATCAGTGCTACATGCAGAAGAAATACCGGTAACCTCCAATTAGAATATGTTAAACCTGCACTGTATTTTAGACAGAAAAGTTTCATGGAATCTATACATTCAGTAAATGAATAGTTTAATATTCAGAATGACTGATTGAAATATCGGTTATTTGTCATTTTTTGGTGAGTCTCCAACAGTGAGATACTTCACAGTATATTTTACTGCCATTTTTTGTTCTTAAATTGTTTGTAAAATAATTAAAATGTATGAACTGATAAAAGGAAACATGGAAATCTCTCTCCCTGGGACCAGTTTTTCAATTCCCATGAGCCACCCTTTTCTTCTGAATCTGCTATTCATTTTTTTTTTTTTTTTTTTACTAGGTACATGATACATAAGTATGGCTTGACAGTCAAAATTCAAACTCTCACCTAGGCATATTTACACACTTCAATTTGATTGTAAGCTTCTTTGAGTAGAACCCACTCATTAGTTGTGTGCTGTGGTGAAATAACATATGTTTTTCGTTTTAAAGGGTTACTGCAAGCATCATGACCAGTTTAGTGATTTGAAGTGTTCATGGTTCTTGGAGTTTGTATGTGCAGTGTTTTACTTTGAAACGCTGCATATATGCAGTTTATCCCTTTCAAAACAGGAGGTGTAATTCCACCCCCCATGCCCTCCCCGCCCCGACAGCATCATAGGGGTGCTATCACCAGCCCAGAGCCAGCATTCCGGAATGGCTGATGTCAATTCTGTGCAACTTTTGTCATTGGCTGAGAGCGGCTAGTGACGATCTTGACTTCTGTTGCTCTGCAGAACCTGTAATCATGTTAGCAGACCACCAGGGAGCATCGAAGAACGTCGGGAACCCAGGGAATGTGGCAAACCATTGCTAAATGGCCTGAGCACTCTTGGCATCCTAATCACTACAGTAGGCTGTGATGATTGGAGTAACCCTTTTTATATTGCATTCTTTTAAGTAGTGGTGGGAGATAACATTTTTAGACTATTGCAATTAATTTAAAATATATATATAATTAACAATTCTATTTATGCTACTTCAATAAATACATTCTATTTAGCATAATAGGTTGTGTTTTTATTTGTTTATATATTTCATTCAAATTTGGACAGAATAATCTGAGTTGTACCCTCTTAATGTGTTCAGATATCTATTAAAGATGTTCAGTATCTGCATAATTTGTCCTGAAGTAGCTTTGTAATCATTTGCCTTTGAATGCTTTGCCACTGTATTCATGAACATGGAGGTTAACAGAATGCTAAAAAGCGTAGTACTCTGTAATTTAGTGGGATAAAAGGGACACTTACTGGCACAATTCTGACAAGGGCCGACCCTTTTATTCCTAATTCCATCTCCATTGTACACCGTTACGAATGATTCATCCGTGCAAAGCAATAGGTGCTAAAGTAAAGCATCATGGTTCTACCAATGAAATAAAACAACAACAAATATCTGTTAAGAAAATGGTGGTCTAGGATACGTACAATAAAAATTGAACAAAGGCCCACAAATATAGTGGAAAGGGCACAGTGTTTTTTTTTTTTTTTTTAATTCTTTATTTTTTTTGTGCATATTAAAGAACATACATTTAGTCCTGCAGCGCCCCAACAGCATCCGCAGGCTTATCATGAACATTAACTTATTCTGTCATATGGTTGGCTAGCATAGCTTTAAAATGTTGTAACATGAGAAACAGACAACTATAAACTGTTCTATAATGTATAGGTTATGCATTAAGGAATTCCGTTTATGAATTGCAAGATAAGGACCGTTAGTTACATGCTTAATTTACACACATCTTAGAGTAAAGTGTTAGACATTTGCTATTAGGGATCCGACTAATTCTCACCGAGCCGGTTAATCTATGAGTTTCGCTGGATTGCTTATACATGTGTAGTGGTGATATAGTATGTCTCAGTTCTATAGCTAGTCTCCGTATAGTGCATAGGTGAGTCGTGTGTAATAGCTATGGGCTATAGGGAGTGAACGGGTCTCTTTAAAAACCTTTTACTTTCAGTGTTGGTGTAATGATCTAGACTTGGTATGTGTACGTCCTATCAGCGAGTACATAAAATAAAATAAGGTTAGTCAGTGAGCTAAGCCTCCCGCCTTTGGGGCTAAGAATAGTAGTGCACATTTTCGTATATAGGACTAGGCAGTAGTAACGATGTGATCGCCCATGCCAGTGGTGGCTGTAGGTGCCATAGCTAGGGTGGTTTTAGAGGGTTGCACTGGCGGTGGTATAAGGCTGGTACCCTACGGCTGTACGTTTTGTAGAAAGCTGGATACGTGGGTGAGGACCAGAAGTGTGAGAGCCGTCTACTTGGGGATTGCGTATGTGTCAGAGGATATGTGTCTGTGCCGTGTTAGGGCTGGGCTCTTAAGACTATGGAGAAAGTCTATGTGAGATAGAAAAGGTCGGGTCAAGGGGAGCATGCGCTCCATCGGTTGCTATGCCTCTTGACCCTGAGGCATTGGGGGGGGGGGGAGGCATGGGCAGTGACAACATGTAATCCTTAAACATTAACATAACAATATAGCAAGATTTGGAGGTCTTTGGATAAGTCAGTCCAGGGTTCACGTTCAGGGTTCAGGGGTCCTGGGTGTGGGGAGTCCGCCCTTGTGGCATTGTTAGAGAGTCCCAGTGTGGACAGCAAGGCCGGTCCTTCTTCCACGTTGGTAATTTTGTAGTGTTGTTCGTCTTTGGTCACCCATAGCGCTCTGGGGGTCGCCCATCTGTAAACTAGACCCGCTGCTTGCAGGGTGGTGGTCACAGGCTGCATGCTCTTGCGCCAAGATAATGTGTCTCTGCTTAAGTCCTGGAAGAATGTAATTTGGTGTGTTTCAAAGTCATAGGGCGCTTTCCCTTTCATGGCTGTTATCAGGGCTATTTTGTCCGTCAAGGTTTGGCATCGTAGAATTATATCTCGTGGGGCTGACTTAGGTGCCCTTAGGGGTTTTGCTATGCGGTATACGCCATCAAACGTAAAGTGTTTTGCCAGCCTGTTGGGAATGAGTGAGGCCACTAGGCGCCTTACGAAGTGGGGTAGTTCCTCCAACGGCACCTTTTCTGACACCCCCCTGATCTTGACGTTCTTTCTTCTACCCCTGTCGTCTAAGATGCTGACTTGCCTGGAGACGTTATCCTGTATTGTCTGCATCTGGGTAACTGTGTCTTTAAGTGAGTTTAGGGCCTGGCTCAGGTCTGTCACCTCTTGTGCCGTGGCCTGTGTTCGGGCTGATACTGCCTGTACCTCTGCTGCTAACCCTTTCAGGTCTGCTTGCCACATTAATTGTAGGTTACCTTGGAGTCCTGCCAGCATGGACTGGATGTCACTTTTTGTCGCTGGGGCTAATCCATCAGCTGCCTGTGCCTTTATGTTGCCTGTGTCTGCCCCTGCAGTGCTGCGTTCTGAGCCTTCTTCCTCAGATCTTACAGGTGAGGCTGCTGTGTTCGCGCGGTCCTGTGCGGGTGGAGGGTACTGCAGCATGCTGTCTATACTTCGGTTAGGCGTGGAGGTACTGGCTGCAGGTTTGTTGGACCTCCGACCCATCTCTTCCGTTGTGTGGGAGTCTGCCTCTATGAGTTGTGGGCTCTGTCCGAGCCACGCTGTCAGCTCCCTGGTGAGGTACTGTTCGCGTGTGCGGTAGGCCCCTTGGCTCTTAACGCGGCGTTTCGTGCCCGACGGCTGAAAGAACTGCATCTGCGTGTTCAGCAGGGTGTTAGGAAGCTGTTCCGGGCGGCTGTTTTAGGCGATGGGCTGCGGGTGTGCCGGTTTTTCCCCGTTTTTTGCGCCGGCCGTGTGGAGCTTTTGCAAATGGCGACTGCCTCGCTGTGCCGCTAGCTCCGCATTGTAAGTGGAGTTTTTTTTCTTGTTGTTTTTTGGGGGGATGGGGAGGGGTTTATCATGATCAAATAACAATTCCATAGTTTGAGGCACGCAGGTCTCACAAGAATATCAGAAATAATTGCAACAGTATGAAATGCAGAGCATATAGACACACAGGTCACAATTAATGTATGTTTTGGAGACTCGCAGGTCTCTTGTCTTACATCATGTCATTACATTAGAGGAGGTGTCTAACAGGCTTCAGATCCCTACATATACTAGGTTATTTTATGTGGATGTAATGTATGCCCCTCATCAGAGCTGAGAAAACCTTGAGTCCTCTGGGCATTTTCGGCATGTGGGCTTGCAGGCCCTGAGTGTTGGGTATGTAGTTAAATGGGTCACAGGAACTGCACTCACCCCCAGTGGCCACAGGTGCTCCAGAGCAGGACCAGCAATCCCAACACATTAAGGCAACAAAAAAAAGATTTCCAGGCACTCAAAGTGTGAAAGCCGCAGGCAGATTTATTGTGACAAAACAGACCGCAACGTTTCAACCTACCAAGAGGTCTTTGTGAAGTCTGCCTGGAAATCTTTTTTTGCTGCCTTAGGGATGTAGTTGGCATATACGATTTATCGGTTCTTGAGGTCTCTTTTAAGTATCCTGTTGGGGTTTGTTGCCCCCCTCTATCTCCACCCCCTTCTGACCCATAGCCCATCTCCTGTTTGTTTGTTTTTTATTATTTATTTTTGCTCGTGCATGAAATGACAGAGGGTCCTGCACTGCCCAAATGGCAAATGCCAGGATTTGTAGTACATTTGATGACACATGTATTATAACATTGAGGACTGTTAGGAACATTATTTTGCATCATTTGAGTTATCAGCATGAATTTTCATAGTTAAAGTATTGTAGCTAGTTAAACAGAAATAAGTAGGAATGCAGAACAGGTGAAATAAACACTTCTAAGGTGTAAATAAAAATTATATATACAACCTTATAATAGCATGGTGGGCGATATCTACAGAAAAATATATAAGTCGCACATAGTGTAATAAAAGGGTGAATATAAAGACACGCAGGATGACTATATAAAACTCACAAAATATCAGTGAATATCAGGCCCATCATCCTTAGTCAGAAGTGGTCTTCAGAGTAGATAGGCAGAATCTTCTTTCACACTTGTAAGGTAAAGAAACCAAATAATAGTGCAGATAGAAATAAAACTTCAAAGAATTTATTATATAATGCACTTACAAAAAGCTCCAGGTAAAACGGCATATGATCCACTACAAGGTGGTATGAAAAGCATCAATAGCAAGTCGTCCAGTGGTATAATCAAACGCGTTTCGTCCGCAGGACTTCAGGGATTATGTCTTCAGGGATTATAATCCCTGAAGAAGTCCTGCGGACGAAACGAGTTGGATTATATGCAGTTTTACCTGGAGCTTTTTGAAAGTGCATTATATAATAAATTCTTTGAAGTTTTATTTCTATCTGCACTATTGTTTGGTTTCTTTACCTTACAAGTGTGAAAGAAGATTATTCCTAATCTACTCTGAAGACCACTTCTGACTAAGGATGATGGGCTTGATATTCACTGATATTTTGTGAGTTTTATATAGTCATCCTGCGTGTCTTTATATTCATCCTTTTATTACACTATGTGCGATTTATATATTTTTCTGTAGATATCGCCCACCATGCTATTATAAGGTTGTATATATAATTTTTATTTACACCCTAGAAGTGTTTATTTCACCTGCTCTGCATTCCTACTTATTTCTGTTTGTTGTACTATTGGATTGGTGTTTTAGAGGGCACACTATTTAGTAGGTTTGCTGTTTTTTGTAATTTTTGTGGTTTGGTACTCTTTATTGCCTTGTAGCTAGTTAAACATAATATAATAAAAACGATTAAACCTAGTATCCATTTTGTAGAGGAGACATGAGTTAGTCCGTTGTCCCCGGTCCACCCCCCACCCCCGGTGCATCTCGTCTAAGTCATCGGTCGGCTGAGTATCAGTCTGGGGAGCAGCAAGACCCATTGTGCCTCCTGTTTCCCTATCTGTTCTCAGGGTGTGTGCCGTCGTTGGTGCTCTCGTGTGCCGGGTCATCTTCCCTTAGCTAGCCCAGCGCCCGACTCAGGCCTATCCTTGTTCCTAGTGTCACTGCGTCCGCGCAGGTGCAGCTGCCAGGAAAAAAAGATCTGTTTTCTGTGGAGAGAGGCTACAGGCATGGGGGGTGGTGTACTGGTTGTGTACCAGTGATAGGGCAGGTGGAGGGGGCGGCCAGGCAGGTAGGGGTTGAGTATGGGGGGATAAGAAAGGTGTGGGGGAGGGAAGAAGGAGCGTGCCCCTTCACGCCCCTCGCGGCTGCCAGCGTCTTTCCTCCTCAATTGCCCACGACGGCCGTCTCGGTTTCCTTCTGTCAAGTGCATTGGGTTGTGGTCCTAGTTCCCTCTTCGAGATATGAAGTCGATCCACGGTGTCCACGTCTGCAGGTATCGTTCTGTGGTTCCCCTCAGGGATGCTGTGAGTGTCCCCATCCCGTGAATCTCTTCCACCTTATCCATCCACTGTTGGAGATCAGGGACCTGTGTGGTGCACCATCTGGCAGGGATGAGCAGTTTGGCTGCGTTTAGTAGATATGTTTCGTGAGTGATCTTTTATATCTTGATAGAGGCATCTCTGTATGGTGGAGGAGCATCTGAAGTGGCTGTAGCTGGAGGTCGGTATCCAGTATTTCCTTGATCCGTGTGTGGACCTGGGTCCAATACGGAGCTATTTTTCTACAGGACCACCAAATGTCTAAGTCCGTCCCTACTTCCTCCTCGCATCTCCAACATAGTTCGGTGGCGTCAGGATTCATCCGGTGCAGTCTCTCAGGGGTTCTATACCATCCAGTCACCAGTTTGTAGTTGAGCTCCTGATGTTTGGAGCTCATAGAGCTTTGATGCGCAAGTATGTGGATTTTCGTCCACTGTTGTTCCGTGACTCCCGTGGCTTCCTCCCAGCGTGCCATGTATCTCGCGGGTTCAGAGTGGTCTGCCATTTGGAGCAGAGCGCATAGTGTGCGCTCCGTCAGGCTCCTGTGAAACAGGCGTCTTCTGTGATGTAATGTGTAGTATGCTTTTATTTGGAAGTAGCGGAGTCTCTCCAGACCTGTCGGGGCTCTATCCGGTAGGAGGTCTGGAAGTTGTTTCAGGGCGTCTGCCGTACACTATTGTTGCATGTGCATGAAATCCGTTGCTCTGAGCGTCTTGCTGTCCTGTGGCTTGAGGCCCCCTGCTACATTGGGGTTGTGAATGATTGGGGTCAGCAGCCCTGGTGTCGTGGTTAGCGAGAGTTTGGTTCTTATGGAGTACCACGTCTGCAGAGTCGCCCATATGAAAGGGTGGGTCCAAGTCTGCTCGCTCCTCGGGGGCCCGTCCAGCCAAACAGCTGCCAGAAGTGTCTCCTCCGTCTGCACCAGCTCCATGCGTATCCAGATCTTGTCTGTCTTTAGTGCATGCCAGTCCACTACGCGGTATAGGTGTCGCCCTGTAGTAGGTCGAAATTGAGGGGAGTCCCACTCCTCCCTGTGCTTTTGTCTGCTGCAGCTGAGCTCTCTTAAGTCGGGGAGGCTTAGTTTGCCATATGAAACCAGAGATGGCTGTGTCAATGGTGCGGAAGAACAATGTCAGAATTTTTATCGGGAGTGTCTGGAAGAGGTACAGCAGGCGCGGGAGGAGGTTCATTTTAATGGCGTTCATTCTGCCAAACCACGACACACATAGGCTAGCCCATTGTGTCAGGTCATGTGTCAGCGTATGTAGCATTGGGGCAAAGTTGTGCGCGTAGAGTTGGGTCAGGTCCGCGGAGAGCCATATCCCCAAGTATTTAAGTTTTGTTCGGCACCATGTGAACCTGAACTGAGTTTGTAGGTGGGCGATTTCAGGTTCCGTCAGTGAGATGGGCATGGCTTCCGACTTATCTGCATTCAATTTCATGTTGGATATGAGCCCGTACTCCGCAAAGGCTCGCAGTAGATTCGAAAGGAAACCAGGGGGTTGCTGATGAAGAACAGCATGTCGTCAGCATATGCGGCCACCTTGTGCGTCGTGCCCCGCAGGGTGTACCCCCCTACTCCCCCATCCCGTCTGACCTCCCCAGGAATTGTTCCAGGAAGAGGGAAAACAGGAGGGGGAGAGCAGGCAGCCCTGTCTCATCCCATTTCGTATAAAAACTGGAGCGGAGAGAGCGCCATTGACCCGTACCCTAGCAGTTGGGGTGGGGTATAGTGAGAAAATCCAGGTCATCAGATGCGGTCCGAAACCCATAGCCTGTAGTGTAGCCTTCATATAGCGCCAGTCCACCGATTGAAAGCCTTCTCCGCGTCGGTGGAGAGTAGTCTGAGCTTCTGTGCTGAGCTTCCGGCCGCTTGAATGACGTTTAGGGCACGGATGGTGTTGTCCCTAGCCTCTCGGCCAGGGATGAAGCCAACCTGGACGGTGCTCACCAGTCCCGGGAGAGCATTACTGATGCGGGTGGCAAGTATCTTTGTGAAGAGCTTTAGATCTGCATTTAGAAGCGAGATCAGTCTGTAGCTGGAGCAGCTGGCTGGGTCCTTACCTTCCTTTGGGATAACGGCTATCGTCGCTGCTAGGGAGTCCCGTGGGAACTTCCCTCCCTCCAGGAGGGAGATAATGCCATTAAGGAGTCTGGGCAGCAGCACGTCCCCAAATTCCTTGATATATTTGACCGGCAACCTGTCCGGGCCTGGGGCTTTGTTAAGCTTGGATCCTTTTAGTGCCGCCTGGAGCTCCTCCAGCGATATGGGCACTTCTAGCTCCTCTGCCGCCTCTTGGCTTAGCGTTTGAGACATGCTCCCGCAAGTACTCTGATATCCGCACGTCCCTATGGTGTATCGATTCTGGGATAGTCACGGTGGGTAGATTATATAAGGTCTCATAGAATTCCCGGAAGGATTCCACTATTCTGTCCGGCATATGGGTTGTTGTCTGTTCTTTAGTTCTGATTTTGGTGATGTGACACATGCGTCGCCTCTTTTGCAGCATTCTGGCCAGTGGGCGGCTGCATTTATCCGAATATTCATAAAAGAAGCGGTGGGACCTGTGAAAAGTGTGTTGTAGTTTCTGCTGTAAAATATCACAAAGAGCCTTCCTGGCGTCCAGTAGGGCCTTGTAGTCCTCTTCGGATTGCGTGGACTTATGTGCCTCCTCAAGTTCTGAGATCTGTTTGTAGAGCTCCTCCGTGTGCCTCCGCTGCTCTTTCTTCCTTTAGGTGCATATTTTGATTAGCAGTCCCCGGATCACGCACTTATGTGCCTCCAATAGGGTTAAGGCTGGCATGTCAGGGGATTCATTTTCTTCGAAGAATGTGGTTAGTGTCGTTCGGAGTTCCGTGACAGTGGGAGCATCCGTCCGGGTCGATTTGTTCATCCTCCATTGTCGGGCTCTGGGCCGGAACAAGGGGGACTTGATGCATATCAATACAGGGTAATGATCGGACCAGCCCAGTGGGCAAATCTCAGACGAGACGAGCTAGTGGAGGAACTCCTGTGCCATGAAGATGTAGTCCAGCCTGCTGTACCGTTTGTGTACTGTGGAGTAGTAGGTGTAATCTCGATCACCCAGGTGTAGGGCTCACCAGCAGTCCACCAGGCCTGCCCCGTGCAGTGTGTCCCTGATGTCTCTCAGACCATGAGGCGGATAGGAGCTGACCCCTCTGGAGGTGTCGAGTCTGGGTTCGAGCGCCACGTTCAGATCACCCGCGGCCAACAATAGGCCCTCGCGGAACTGGTCGAGTTTGTTCAGCGTGTTCTTGAGGAAATCTATGTTGTCTGGTATTGGGGGCATAGATGTTCGCGAAGGTGTACGTGCTTTCGGCGATAGTGCCTTTAATAAAAAGGAAACGTCCTATGGGGTCAGCCTGCGCCTCCGTACACTTGAACGGCACATTGCTCGCTATCAGTATTGCGACTCTAGCTTTTTTGGCTGTTTCGTGGTTCGCGAAGAAGCCCTGGGCATATCATGGGTCTCTCAAGTTCGGGTCCCGGTCTCCTCGGAAGTGGGTTTCCTGTAGGAACGCGACTGATACCTGTTCAGTCCATAGGGTGCGTAGCAGGTGTGGCCGGCTACCACTTCTGCTGATGTAAGCAGGTAGTGGGGCAGGATAAAAGGAAACCGGGACAAAGCAAGCAGCTGCAGACTTGAATACAAATAAGATTTTACTTTATTTAGGGAGGCTTAAGGGGACCAGGGGGGCTAGATGGTGGTTTTAACCCTCTAGGGTCAGGAATATATGTTTGTGTCCCTGACCCTATAGTGCTCCTTTAAACCCTTAAGGACACATGACGTGTCTGACACGTCATGATTCCCTTTTATTCCAGAAGTTTGGTCCTTAAGGGGTTAAAGGATCACTATAATGTCAGGAACACAAACCTGTATTCCTGACCCTATAGTGTTAAAACCACCATCTCATGCCTCCATAAATATAGTAAAAATCTTACTGTATTGAAGCTTGAAGCTGTAACTCTGCATGCTGTTAGACTCAGAAAAACATGCAGTGTGCTGATATCATCAGAAGTAGTAGCCTGATCCAATCACAGTGCTTCCCCATAGGATTGACTGAGACTGACAAGGAGGCAGATCAGGGGCAGAGCCAGCATGATTCAAACACAGCCCTGGCCAATCAGCATTTCCTCATAGAGATGAATTGAATCAATGCATCTCTATGAGGAAAGTTCAGTGTCTGCATGCAGAGGGAGGAGACACTGAATGTTTGGATGCCATTACCCAGGGAGGATCTCTAACAGCTATCTGAGGAGTGGCCAGGGAAGTTATCACTAGGATGTAATGTAAACACTGCATTTTCTATGAAAAGCCTGCAGGTAATGATTCTCCTCACCAGAACAAATTCAATAAGCTGTTGTTGTTCTGGTGAATATAGTGTCCCTTTAAAGGACCACTCTAGTGCCAGGAAAACATACTCTTTTGTCCTGGCACTAGAGTGCCCTGAGGGTGCCCCCACCCTCAGGGTCCCCCTCCCGCCCGGCTCTGGAAAGGGGTAAAACTTACCTCTCCGCCTCCTCTCCGCCCTGTCGGCTGAATGCGCACGCGCGGCAAGAGCTGCGCGCGCATTCAGCCGGTTGCATAGGAAAGCATTTACAATGCTTTCCTATGGATGCTTGCGTGCTCTCACTGTGATTTTCACAGTGAGAATCACGCAAGCGCCTCTAGCAGCTGTCAATGAGACAGCCACTAGAGGATTAGGGGGAAGGCTTAACCAATTTATAAACATAGCAGTTTCTCTGAAACTGCTATGTTTATAAAAAATTGGGTTAACCCTAGCTGGACCTGGCACCCAGACCACTTCATTAAGCTGAAGTGGTCTGGGTGCCTAGAGTGGTCCTTTAATTAAAAATAAATGTGTACTCACTTTTGTTGCCAACGGTTTAGACATTAATGGCTGTGTATTGTTATTTTAAGGGGACAGCAAACTTACACTGTTATACAGGCTGTAAACTTACTACTTTACATTGTAGCAGAGTGTCATTTCTTCAGTGTTGTCACATGAAAAGATATAATAAAATATTTACAAAAATATGAGGGGTGTACTCACTTTTGTGAGACACTGTATGTGTGAATTACTTATCCTGATTAATATGCTTAACCTAACCAGTAGCGGTCTGGAAGCAGCTGACAATCTGGATACCTGGACATTTCTTAGAGTTTACAAATGTGATAAAATATGGTCCTATCTCCCATTCGTCTTGGCAGGCATTGGCTTTAGTGGACTTGCCCAGCTTTCCTTCCAGCTTTAATGCACTTGTATTCCTTGTTGTTTGTTGTGTAAGAATATACTGGTACTACTTGTTCATTGTCATACGTGTCTGCAATCCCGTGATGTACCTTTCTCAACTTCAATTTCAATAGAAATTGTCAAATGAAAAAAAAAATGGCCCTACTTCACAGAGGGAAGCATTATTGAATACCTGGGACAACCTGATATGAACAGTGATTTAACCCTGTTTACACCAAAACTGCAGGATGTTCCATCCATCCTAACCACATTAAAGCCCACTCTGTGGAGGATGTCATAGAACGCCCTAACGTTGGGAAGTGGATAAGATTAGTATAACTACCTATCGGTCGCCTCCAAACAAGCAGATGTAACATCTTGTGGGCACTTTAGAAAATAAATGTATAAACTATGGCTATTCATATCTCTTATGAATGCCTCCATAGTTTCTGCTTAAATTAAACATTAATTACAGAGCTGAAGCAAATAATCTAAAAGCACTGGAGCGTTAGGAATACTTTTCTGTCCAGGTGCCCCTTATCTTTTTGTCTCCCCCATCCCAACTGTACAAAAATAAAATTTAAAATAAATTAAATTACTTTTCTCCAGAGCAGAGTCTCCCTCAGCACTGCCATGACTTCCTCCTTTGGTTGTCGTTCTGGAGCGTTCTTCATAGAGGAGCTCTGGGTAAAATAGACGCATGCAACGTGCTCATAGCAGGCAACGCGCCTACGATTTCTCTAGTTACATTTTTATATTTAACTAGTATAATGTTTAAAAAGTTTTTAAACTGCTTTATATTTTTCTTTTATAAATCACAAAGGGTTCAGAACATGGCCTGTTAGTCTGTTATAACAACCAGTTGATGTTCCTAGTAATATGTGTGTTTATGTATTTTTGCAACGTTGTACTTGATTAGGGTTCACAACCATATCTACAAATGTTTATTTTTGAAGACTCTTAATTAGAAGTGTTAGGGAATTCCGTATGTTTCTTTTGTGTGCTCTTAAAGTCCAAATGGTGTATCCTGACTTGAAGTGGGGATGCTCTGGCAGCTGTGCCTCTCAACATATTAAAGTCACGTACGTCGATAGATTGAGACAATGAGATGCTGCCTAGAGACACATGCATCACAATTACATTTATTAGCAACCAAACCTTCACACTTGAGAAGTAATTACTGCAAGCCTGTGGTAATCTGCCAGACAAGTGTCTATCTCAAGTGGGACCCAATTTCAAGACTTTGTTTGGTTTCTTTTGTTTAAAAAGACATTGAAACCGTATTAAAATTCTTTAGAAAACATGATATGTTACAAATTTGGTTTGTTACGCATACTTAGATCAAATACATGCACACAAGGCTTGATAACGGACATATTATTTGGTCAGGCAAAATAGGAGTGTGACCCACTTGTCCTTTTAATAAGGCTGTATCAAGAAACTTCCTGTATAATATTTCTGATGGAAATTGAATTTTACCCTTTGGATGTAATTGGGACATATAATGTGTGTGTGCGTGAGAAATGCACTGAAGATATGGTAAAATTAACAATTATCTATAAATAAATTATATAAATGGACACATATAATTGGACTGTAACTGTGCAGTTGTTTTTACACTGTTAAATATACACTGAACAAAACTATAAATGCAAAACACTTGTTTTTGCCCCCATTTTTCATGAGCTGAACTCCAAGATCTAAGTCTTTTTCTATGTACACAAAGGGCCTATTTCTCTCAAATATTTTTCACAAATCTGTCTAAATCTGTGTTAGTGAGCACTTCTTCTTTGCCGAGATATGCCATCCACCTCACAGGTGTGGCATATCAAGATATGGACATTCCTGCAGTCAGCATGCCAATTGCATGCTCCCTGAAAACGTGCGACATCTGTGGAATTGTGCTGTGGGATAAAACTTCACATTTTAGAGTGACCTTTTATTAAGGCCAGCCTAAGGCACACCTTTGCAATAATCATGCTGTCTAATCAGCATCATGATATGCCACACCTGTGAGGTGGATGGATTATCTCGACAAAGGTGAAGTGCTCACTAACACAGATTTAGACAGATTTGTGAACAATATTTGAGAGAAATAGGCCTTTTGTGTACATAGAAAAAGACTTAGATCTTTGGGTTCAGCTCATGAAAAATGGGGGCAAAAACAAGTGTTGCGTTTATAATTTTGTTCAGTGTATGTGTGTGTGTGTGTGTGTGTGTGTGTGTATATATATATATATATATATATATATATATATATATATATATACACACACACATACACAGTAAAAATGAAACTGTTTAGTAGATAAGTGAGTGCGCTGGATTTTAATTTTTACTGTACTTATTGGCTCCCAGCAGCACCCCATTTAAAAATGTTTAGGTGAGTGCAGCCAAACCCTTGTTTTCTCGTGTGTGTGTGTGTGTGTACACAATCCACCACTCCTAGATTATCAAAACTGTTGCTGAGGTTTCCTGCTGTTCCTTATATGTGGCTTCTGGTGTTAACCACGAGATCCGATAATGCGACTCAGTGGTATCTTGTGCAAGATCTCTGGGTTGACTGACAGCGAGGTGATGTGAATCATCATTTATTAGGATATTATCATGCCTACTACTGATAATTTCTTTCCGCTGTCTTGGGAAATGGAGAGGACAGATATGACTCTGAAGTTGAAGCAATTAGTGTTTTGTAGCTTTAACGGCTGAACAAACAGGAAACTAATGATCAGGTAAATGAAGATGGAGTGCATTAGTGTCAGATGATGTGTGAACACCCCACATGCCAATGCTGTTTAGTTTGGCTTACAGTAGTTAACTGTACAAACAATATAGTTGCTTACTGTTCAGCACACAAGTCATAGTAGACATTGTCCTCACTGGAAAGTACCAACATTTGTTTCTGCATGTCACACTGGCTGTCCAAAATAAAGATACTAATAGTATCATTTTCACGTGTGTTTATAGATACCATGTCATGCTTCAATGTTTCTAAAACGCTAGACATCTCACCTGTTATATCGTCTTAGGCAGTTTACTAAGTTTAATTTTTTTTTCTTAATACGGTATTATAGATAAACGTATTTATATCGTAAAGATTTGTTTGTATTTTTTTAGCAATTCTTATATAGTACTTCTCTTCTATGTAGTATAGATTAAGTAATTGGCCCAATATATCCCCTTTAAAGTAGGGTTTGTCATCTGCTCATATGCACTTTACCAATATTCTTATACCAATATCAATGTTACTTACTTTTTCAAATAAAATTATCACGTGAGGAGAATAATATTGTAATGTGAGTACAGGTGCGTATACACTATTTTGTTCCTATCCACATGAAATGCTGAAGATGGGGGCAGGGCTTGACTGCCAAGATGGCCAGACATGCTCTTTAATGGCTCCAGCATACTCTGGCACAAATCAAACTATTAATGCTATAATCTGCGCTAAAGCAACTCCACACAAGTTGTGACCTGATCTATACCAAGAGGGAACACTTTAATGCGTGTCACAATGACCGGGGCAGGCAGCCGAACTCCCTGCATGAGGTATGCATCACATGGAGACTCCCTTCAAGCTCCACGACCCCCCTTTGGGCCGGTGGGGGATATCCCGGTCCTCGCTGGGTGAACTCGCCTTACTACTACTCCCCTGCCGACATCCATATGAGCATCCCTAGATGTCAATAGTCAATAGTGGCCCTAGACTGACTATTGAGCTGTGTACAGCTCTGAAGAGACCCCAGTAGGGTCTCCCTGCATGACAACAGTGATTGGCAGTGGGCTTTGCCAGCTGCCTAGAGCTTATCTCTATGTGGGGATAGAATGCAGGAGCTGCAGCATGAAATGAGATCTCCCTCTCAAATAGAGCACTCTGTATTGCGTGAGCTTGAAATCCCTCTCCTGATGACTGTACGGTCACAACCAGGATATGCCGCCATTTCGGTTCTGGACTGTCCTTATTGATGGAATCAGTCTGATATGCAAATGGTATAGGCTATCTTTGTAATGGCACAATGAGGGGAAACATTTTGTTGAGCTCTCGGCAAGCTTCTGAGTTTTTCTAAGCTTTTGCCTATTCTTAAATTCTCTATTTATCTTGCAATCCATTTGCTTCTCCCTAAGCTAAAAGGATAATCCAGATATGGACCCCATGCTCACTCTGCTTAGAGGGGTATTGGCTACACCTCAAGATTTGTGATGTTCTCTGTTTTTTGTCGGCAGAAGATATCCCTCTGCATAAGGGTTACATTTAGGGTTAATTATGGGTTACGGTTAATGTTCTTTTAGAGTTAGGGATGGTGTCGGGTTAGTGTTGGTGTAAGCAAGATTAGGGGTAAGGTTGGTAAAGGCTGCAGTTCCCATACCAGTCCTCACACCCCCTCCATCAGTCTAGGATTTAGGGACTACTCAGCCGTGTCTAAGGTGTTTTGTTTTTGTGTTTTCTTTTTTCTAAAAACACCTTAGACACAACTGGGTAATCCCTAAATCATGGACTAGTTTGGGAACCACCGGTATGGTCTATTAATTAAGTCTATTAACTGACAGAACTGATGTATGAATCTATTTATGAATGATCTTTTTTCTTTAGTTGCGTTTGACTTGTAAAAAGTATTGGCAAAACACTTTTTTAAATTATATTTTGTTTTCTTGTCAATTTTTTTTACATGTTATTCCTACCTAATATTGTGTAACATCTGCTTATAGGACATTAAAAGAAAGCCATTTATTGTCTAAGCCTTTTATACAGTTCCATAATATTATACGTCTCTACTTTTAATGACAAATTTAAGCTCATATAACATTTCTAAATGTATGAGAGATTGTCACTTTTATGTGTAATAATAGCAGTTTTTATAAGCTTATTTATTTGGTTCCTTAGTTACCTGGTTATTTGGAAAGCAGGATCTTAAATAATCATGTGAATACTAAATAACTGCTTTCTTTTTTTGTATTGAAAGTGGATTGGTAGGAATTTGCCTACATTAACATGACTCTTCTGTGACATTGTAATTAATTGGGGAGCCAATGCTAAAGTAGAAGAAGCTTGAAGGGAATTGTTTTGTATTTGGAATGACTCCCATCTGGGAGTTTTGTCTAATCAAGGAGCTTGTGTGTTATCTGTGGGGATGATGGGAATTATGCCGATTATGACATGTTAGCACATGCCTGCATTAGATCTGGACAGGCAATGAGTACATTATCTATCTCCCATGCTGCTTCATTATCACTCACATCAGTGTCTATGTACTTAGGATAATAGCATCCTTTTTAATGTTAGGGTGAAGGTGAAATAAAATCAGTATCCATGTAAGATCTGACCTTGAAAATCTCTGCAGTGTACAGATTACTATAGATTCTTTCAACTTTTTTTCCTACTAATATCTTTACTCTTTAAAATAGAAATACTGCATTAAATATTTTTTTTGTTTTGAATATGTGGATTTCTTTTTTTGTTAAAGCGGCACTGTCATGCCGAACTTACCTTTCCTCAATCTCTTCCTCTTCAACCCCTCTCTCAGGATCTGTTCTTCTTTTCTTCCTGTCTCCTTTAGTTTTCTTTAAAACCATAAGACAAAGTAGGGACTCTTTGTCTTATGGGATTCCTCCGCTTGACCAGCTCTGACCAGCGGAGGAGCAAAGTGTGCTTCATTTCCGCTGGTCAGAGCAATTTTCCCATGATCTCTAGCTTTCCTCCCTGTTCCCACAATGCTTCCTGTCAGTATTGCCAAACGTCCTGTCACTTAGACAGAACACCGGCAAAACTGCCGAATTGCATCCTAACAGAATGAGAAGAGTTTCTCCATTGGTGTTAGGATGCAATTCGGTACTTTGTTTGTATCGGAATTTCATTCTAATGAATGAAACTCCGATCCTATTCATTGCCGCGGCTGCATCTTGCAGCCGCTTAGTAGATAACTCCCTAATTCCCACGGTATCAGGGAGCTATCTACTAAAAGGCTGAAAGACCTAAATTGGTCTTTCAGCCACATTTACTAACACTAAGTAAAAATGACTTAGTATTAGTAAATAATATGCCCCTACTCGCTATACCGCGAGTAGGGGCATGTCTAGTAAGCAGTGAGCAGCCTGTGGCTGCTCACTGTAAAAAAAAAAAACCAAAAAAAAAAAATAAACAATAAAAACATAAATACTGCCCCCCCCCCCGGCCCCCACCCCTGCGCGGTGGGTGGGGGCCCTAATAAAACAATAAGGGGGGGGACCTATTGTCCTCCCCCCCGGCCCCCACCCCTGAGCGGTGGGTGGGGGCCCTAATAAAACAATAAGGGGGGGGACCTACTGTCCCCCCCCCCCGGCCCCCACCCCTGCGCGGTGGGTGGGGGCCCTAATAAAACAATAAGGGGGGGGGGACCTACTGTCCTCCCCCCCGGCCCCCACCCCTGCGCGGTGGGTGGGGGCCCTAATAAAAACAATAAGGGGGGGGACCTACTGTCCTCCCCCCCGGCCCCCACCCCTGCGCGGTGGGTGGGGGCCCTAATAAAAACAATAAGGGGGGGGGACCTACTGTCCTCCCCCCCGGCCCCCACCCCTGCGCGGTGGGTGGGGGCCCTAATAAAAACAATAAGGGGGGGGACCTACTGTCCTCCCCCCCCGGCCCCCACCCCTGAGCGGTGGGTGGGGGCCCTAATAAAACAATAAGGGGGGGGGGACCTATTGTCCTCCCCCCCTGGCCCCCACCCCTGCGCGGTGGGTGGGGGCCCTAATAAAAACAATAAGGGGGGGGGGACCTACTGTCCTCCCCCCCGGCCCCCACCCCTGAGCGGTGGGTGGGGGCCCTAATAAAACAATAAGGGGGGGGGACCTACTGTCCTCCCCCCCTAGCCCCCACCCCTGCGCGGTGGGTGGGGGCCCTAAATGAACCCCCCCCCCATCAAGGTGACTAGGGGTCCCAAGCCCCTAGTCACCCCCCACCCAAAACATTCTATCCCCTACCTACCCCCCTCACCCTAAAAATAGTGAGGGGGGAATAAAATAACTAACCTGTAAAAAAAAAAAAAATTAAACTTGCCATTTGACGTCTTCTCTTTTCTAAATTCTTCTTACTTCAGCCCCCCAAAAGGCCAAATAAAAATCCATAAACCCGTCGCACTTTAAAAAAAACAAAAAAAAAAACCGAGCGCAAACAAAAATTAATCCATCTTCACCCATGGAGGGCACGCCGCGTACTGAGCTCCGCAGGGCGGGTCAAGGCTTATAAAGCCTTGCCCCGCCCTGCAATTAGGCTTAGAACACAATGATTGGTTGGTTTAAGCCAATCAGAGTGCTCTGTGTCATTTTACACAGCGTGGGAAAATTCAAAAGAACTTTCCCACGCTGTGTAAAATGACAGATCACTGTGATTGGATGGTTTTCAAGCCATCCAATCACAGTGCTCTGTGTCATTTTACAAGCGTGGGAAAATTCCAAAGAACTTTCCCACGCTTGTAAAATGACACAGAGCACTGTGATTGGATGGCTTGAAAACCATCCAATCACAGTGATCTGTCATTTTACACAGCGTGGGAAAGTTCTTTTGAATTTTCCCACGCTGTGTAAAATGACACAGAGCACTCTGATTGGTTTAAACCAACCAATCATTGTGTTCTAAGCCTAATTGCAGGGCGGGGCAAGGCTTTATAAGCCTTGACCCGCCCTGCGGAGCTCAGTACGCGGCGTGCCCTCCATGGGTGAAGATGGATTAATTTTTGTTTGCGCTCGGTTTTTTTTTTTTTTGGTTTTTTTTTAAAGTGCGACGGGTTTATGGATTTTTATTTGGCCTTTTGGGGGGCTGAAGTAAGAAGAATTTAGAAAAAAGAAGACGTCAAATGGTAAGTTTAATTTTTTTTTTTTTTACAGGTTAGTTATTTTATTCCCCCCTCACTATTTTTAGGGTGAGGGGGGTAGGTAGGGGATAGAATGTTTTGGGTGGGGGGTGACTAGGGGCTTGGGACCCCTAGTCACCTTGATGGGGGGGGGGGTCATTTAGGGCCCCCACCCACCGCACAAGGGTGGGGGCCAGGGGGGGAGGACAGTAGGTCCCCCCCCTATTGTTTTATTAGGGCCCCCACCCACCGCTCAGGGGTGGGGGCCGGGGGGGAGGACAGTAGGTCCCCCCCCTTATTGTTTTATTAGGGCCCCCACCCACCGCGCAGGGGTGGGGGCCAGGGGGGGAGGACAATAGGTCCCCCCCCCCTTATTGTTTTATTAGGGCCCCCACCCACCGCGCAGGGGTGGGGGCCAGGGGGGGAGGACAATAGGTCCCCCCCCCTTATTGTTTTATTAGGGCCCCCACCCACCGCGCAGGGGTGGGGGCCAGGGGGGGAGGACAATAGGTCCCCCCCCTTATTGTTTTTATTAGGGCCCCCACCCACCGCTCAGGGGTGGGGGCCGGGGGGGGAGGACAGAAGGTCCCCCCCCCCCCCTTATTGTTTTATTAGGGCCCCCACCCACCGCGCAGGGGTGGGGGCTAGGGGGGAGGACAGTAGGTCTTATCTACCCCCTTATCTACCCCCATAGAGTGAGGGGGGACATGGGGGGCTTAGGAAGTGGCGAGGAGCACTGCTCCCTGCCGCTTCTATAGTTACATATTACAAGGAGGGAGCTGCACGCCGGTAGCTCCCTCCTTGTAATAAACTGAACGAACAAACTAACACTGATACACAGTGTTAGTTTGTTCGTCTGATTTTTTCTATTCATTCATTCGTCTGTCTGATGAATGAATGAATAGATGAAATTCCCGTTCGCATGTCCAGGTGTTTCACTGGGCATGTGCGGGAATCTCACAGTCTGTGTAGTGTGGGTAGATGACGTGTCCCACAGGGACTTCACCTACCCACACAAAGATGGCGGCGCCCTGAATAAAGATCGGGGCAGAAGATAAAGAATTAAAAAGAGGTAATGTGGGGGGCTTAGGGGCATTTGGGGGTGACTAGGGGGTCGATTGGATGTAGTGGAGGCGGGAGGGGGGTTAAAAAAAAAATGGGATTCGGCATGACAGTGCCGCTTTAACTAGGGAACTTAAATGATTAAAGGACCACTATAGTGCCAGGAAAACAAACTTGTTTTCCTGGCACTATATGGTCTTTAGGTCCCCCCTAGCATGAGGAAGGGGTTAAACACTTACCTTTCTCCTGCGCCGGGCTCCCTCGGCGCTGGGGACCCTCCTCCCTCTTCGGTTGAATGCGCATTCAGTCAGTCCATAGGAAAGCATTCTCAATGCTTTCGTATGGACACAAGCGTCTTCTCACTGTGAAAATCACAGTAAGAAGCGCCTCTAGCGGCTGTCAATGAGAGAGCCACTAGAGGCTGGGTTAACCCTAAAGTAAACAGAGCAGTTTCTCTGAATGTTTACAGCAGGCAGGGTTACCCCTAGATGGACCTGGCACCCAGACCACTTCATTGAGCTGAAGTGGTCTTGGTGCCTGTAGTGGTCCTTTAGATGCAGAAACGTGATCATGTCTACCGCAATCTTTAAATAGAGCTGAGAAACCCTGGGTGTCTTGAAGTCTCAAATAGGCTACATAAGTTTAGTATAGTGCAGTGTTCCAATAAGTATTTAAGGAAACTTGGCAATCTAAACCTATAAACTGGAACTTTAGAATTCTGAAAACAGTTGTTCTCTAGTGTCCCTGAGGCAATATCATTGAGATAGTTGGAAGAATAAAACGGATATGTTTATGAATTTCTAACTATGAGCCACATGTCTACATTACACCAGGCAAAACATGCTGCAAATGGCAAACTTAAACATTTTTTTTTTTTTTTTTTTTAACTTTCAATTAAATTTTTATTACATTTTCCTGCATTGTTATAAATATTAAATAAAGGTTGTGTTTCTCACTCTCATCAGATTTGCTGGCTCGAGCCTATGGCAAGGCTTGGATCAACAATATATGCCATCCATGGGTTCCATGTTTTCTCCACTTCAAGCTATTTGGAACAAATTTGCGCCAAAACTGTTTTGTGTCTGTAATTGGGTTGTATTCTACCTTGCAATTCTTTTGGAGTTTGGGAATTTATGATGTTTCCAATACAATTCAATCAAGCTTCTAGTAGTTAATAAAATATTTTAAGCTATGGCTCTATTATAACAGAGAAGGAAACCTAAGAATAAGAAAAGAACAGTAAATGTAAAAGATTATTTGTGTGTGAGAAATGCAAAAAAAACTAATATGAACACCAATTTTGGCCAGTGTTTGTGACCAAGTGGCTTCTAAAAAAGACTGGACTTACCCCATTTGCAATACCTCTTGTTGTCTACTATTGCAAATGGTATGCCATCATGGGGGTAATTTTAATTCCTGGGCTACCATATGGTCTTAAAAGGCAATGTAACCAATCTGGCAAATTTCAATGAGAAAAAACGGAAACACAAGCCTTATATTTGACTCTGTAACTTTTGAAATCACCATAAAATCTGTACATGGGGGGTACTGTTATACTCGTGAGACTTCGCTGAACACAAATTAGTGTTTTAAAACAGTAAAACGTATCACAACAATTAAATTCCCTGGACTTTCGGCCTGGGTTGTCAGGCAGGTCCCGCAAATTGTAGTTAATAAAATTACCTAATTATGTTAAAATATTACATAAAAATATACGTAGAATTATTATGTGTGTGTGTATATATAGTGTGTGTGTGTGTGTGTATATGTATGTATATATATATATATATAGATATATAGATATGTTTTAAAATTATTTTTTTTTATATATCTATATATAGTGATATATATGTATATACTTATGTATATAGATATATATTTCGTTCTATGTGTATTTTGATATCTATATATATATTTTATATAATCTAAGTATATATAATTTTATATTAAACTGTATTTTAATTTTTTTCAGGCAGCACTACCTGACATTACAGGCACTCCCCCTGCTGGAAATGCTGTGGACAGCTATTCAATCCATGTGATCATGAGGTCCTCGCAAGGACCTCGCGATCACATGGCCCAGGAGGGCCAGAATGGCAGCAGGGGGACTCCCAGGTGAGTCCCCCCACTGCGATCGCCGGTTCCCGAAGGACGGCATAGCATGCCCGCCGTTTTTAAGGGGTTAAAATTTCTTCTCCACTGCTAAAACTAAAAACACATCATTACAAATAGACTTTTTTTGTCCTGATACTAGGAATAACTCAATATTTAGCAGTTACAGGAAAAATAGGAGGAAATTAAAGGAACACTATAAACTACAGCTTAATGTAGTTGTTCTGCTGAGTATAGTCAGTCCTTGCTGATGTTTTGCAGTAAACACTGTCTCGTTTTAGAAAAGGCAGTGTTTACATCAAGCATGTCAAACTCGCAGGCCGCATGCGGCCCACAAGGACCGTCTTTGTGGCCCTGCGAGCCATGAATACATGCTGGTGTTATAGCAGAGTAGGCACCTGCTTTCCCCACATTGCAGGTGCCTACTCTGCTAAAACTTACCCGGCTGGGGAGGAAGGGGCGGGGAAAGCAGCAGAGGAGCTCAGCCTTCCTGCTCCTCACTGCTCCCTCCCGCGCGCCATCTGAAGTTAAGCCGGGCACCGGAATATGACTTCATATTCCGGCACCCGGCATTACTAAACCGCGCGAGGGAGCAGTGAGGAGCAGGAAGGACCCCAGGGAGAGGCCCCACATCGGCTCCATAAGGTAAGGAGCAATAAAAAAAAGGAGATATGTGTGTTTGTGTCTGTCAGTGAGAATGAGTGTGTCTGTCTGTCTGCCTGCCTGTCTGTCTGTCTGCCTTTCTGTCTGCCTGTGTGTGTCTGTCCAGTGAGTATGTTTCTGTGTGTGTGTCTGTCTGTGAGTGTGTGTCTGTGTGTGTGTCTGTCTGTGAGTGCCTGTCTGTGAGTGTGTGTGTCTGTCTTTGAGTTTGTGTCTATCCGTGAGTGTTTCTGTGTGTGTGTCTATCAGTGAGTGTTTCTGAGTGTTTTCTGATCAGATTTGGCACATGGTGCTGTGGTGTAGTAGAGGGATGCTGTTTTTTTTTTATACTAAGTTTCTATGAAAATGTACTTTTTTTTGTTTTGTTTTTTTGTGGCCCACATAAACTTAAACCTTGTTTACGTGGCCCGATCCAGACTTTCAGTTTGACATACCGTATATACTCGAGTATAAGCCGACCCGAATATAAGCCGAGGCCCCTAATTTTACCCCAAAAAACTGGGAAAACTTATTGACTCGAGTATAAGACTAGGGTGGGAAATGCAGCAGCTACTGGTAAATTTCTAAATAAAATTAGATCCTAAAAAGATTATATTGAATATTTATTTACAGTGTGTGTGTATATACTGAATGCAGTGTGTGTGTATGAGTGCAGTGTGTGTGTATGAGTGCAGTGTGTGTGTATGAGTGCAGTGTGTGTGTATGAGTGCAGTGTGTGTGTATGAGTGCAGTGTGTGTGTGTGTGATGCAGTCTGTGTGTTGCAGAGCCTTGGTGGGGGGTGGGCATTTTTATTATAATTTTTTTTTAATTATTTTAATAATTTTTTTGTTTTATTAATATTTTTGTTATTATTATTTTTTATTTTATTATTTTTAATATTACTTTGTTATTTATATTTTATTATTATTTATAATTATTTTCATCCTCCCTGCTTGCTAGCTGGCTAGGGAGGGGGGCTCTCCTTCCCTGGTAGTTCAGTGGGGGCTGTGGGGGCTGCAGAGATGTTACTTACCTGTCCTGCAGCTCCCTTCTCCTCCGCGCCGTCCGGTCAGCTCTTCTGTCAGCTCACACTGTAAGTCTCGCGAGATTTACACTGGGAGCTGACCGAGGTGCTGAACGGACGGCGCAGAGGAGAAGGGAGCTGACAGGAGCTGCAGGAGAGGTAAGTAACATCTCTGCAGCCCCCAGTCTGTATTATGGCAATGCAAATTGCCATAATACAGACTATTGACTCGAGTATAAGCCGAGTTGGGGTTTTTCAGCACAAAAAATGTGCTGAAAAACTCGGCTTATACTCGAGTATATACGGTACTTGGTTTACATTAAAGCCTAGGGACTCCTGCAGTGACCACTCCTCAGATGGCCATTGTAGGTGCTTCCTGAGGCAGTGTTACACAGTGTGCAGCACTGAAATTCAATGTTTCCACCCTCTGCATGGATACACTGAACTTTCCTCAGAAAGATGAATTGATTCATTGCATAAAGGGCAACACTAGGGCACTCCTGGCACAGTAACCATTTTATCCCCCAGCCTATATCACACTTGGTATCTTGAGTATTTTGTAAGACATTTTAATCACCAATTACTGCCAAAGTTTGGATTCTTTTATTTATTTATTTTTATTTTTTTCACGCATTTTTTTCGAGACACATATCAAATTAACGTAAAAACACACTCTTGCTTTATAGTCCGCTACATGCCCTGTAATCACTCCATGTATGTACACAGGCTTACATTATGTCTGGTACAGAGGCTGCCTTCAGCCCTCAAGAATGTACTGACATATCCAAACATTTGTACACAAGCCATATAGTCTGTAACACTTTCACTGTTAATTCATTTATTTAACAATTAATGAACAGCTCTCCTATTTGATTATACATTCACAGCTATCCATTGGTGACATCCAGAGGTATGGCAGTAAGTAGGTGTAAGCAATGTTTCCAATATCTTTAAAGTCCATATTTATTAATCAAACTATGTTCCATCACATTTTATTTTTCTGCAAGCTATTTCTCTTTATTCAAGAGGGTAAGCTACAGTGCTCAGGTTAGTCCGTTTGATTTAGTAACGCGCTGGGTCCTGCTGCCCTGTAGCCTGCAATTACAACAAACAGAGCCTTTCCGCACAGTGGGAGCTCTCTATTGGTGCTTTAAGAGTGCAAGGGAGTAATAGTAGCAGGCAATTTTAGGTCAGCGGCTCTATTTAATGGCAAGCTTCAATGATTCCCCCTTTTCTTTTTTTCTTTTTTTTTTAATTCTCAAAGGACATTATAATACTGTAATGTTCATATGGTGTACATCATTGTTTTATATTGGGTTTGAAACATGGAGTTCCCATAGATAATTGTTTGTATTGATGACTGTGTTGGCATTGGAAACAGAAAGAGGCTTAATTGTTGGCAAGATGTGGTAATTCTGAAGATTGTTTTGAGCATGACTGGCCTAAAATGGACACTCAGTTTTCAGAGTAATCCACACTGTCTGTTGTGTGTTTTTATGTACTGTTTCCATTTGAAAGCAGTGGTTTACTTGTTTTTAGTGTTTGTCTTTGAAGGTAGGGGTGTGTCTGTGTGTAGTGTTGACATTTGAATGCTGAGATGTATGCACATATACAAATACACTGCCAGACACACAAACACACACTGGGCACACATCTGCATACACACACACAGATGCACACAGTGACACCCATACAGACACACAGTGCTGATGATAGGAAGTGACACGGTCGCGCTGTTAAGGGGCCGAAGCGCTGACCAGGCTTTTACACTTTTACATAGGGTGGGCGTAAGTGCCTGGGCCCCCTGAGCGTGCAGCCACCGCTGCCTAACTTGGTAACCAAGTTACCTGTTGAGAAAGTGTCCAGTGTTTTTTTTGCTTTTGTGGCAGTTTTTGATACCTACCCCCTTTTGTTTAGGTGTATGGAATGTTTTAATTTTATCTTCTGTCCACTTGCACTTATTTGGTCTGAGCTTGCTGTGTATATGATTCTTTCAATAAATTAGCACAAGCAACGATATGTGTCCCTGATATTTCCTTGGATTTTGTCTTGAGTGCGGATTACTTTGGCATCTGTCTGTAATATATTGGTAACCAAATTGCTGTTCTTCTTCAGCCCCTTCACACTGCCCTACATTTAAGCAGTAACAAGTAGGAGCTGCAAAAAGGTACAAACACGGCACTTGCTCTACAACAGTGAAGTTACTAAAGACAAGAGAGTGGAGAAAAAATGCAAAAAATTGTGGCAAAGGAAGGGTGTAATAAAATCTCACTATGACAGTATCACCTTCTTTGAAGTCCTCCTCTAATTCTATTGGTGTGTTAAATATCTGAAAATTTAACCTAGACAATTTGCATGTTTGTATATATTTAATCATCTGTATAATCATCCATATATGGTGCATATAACAAGTTTTACTTGTTATATATTGAATATACAGATCCCGAGTTCATAGGTAGAATGGAGTACCATTCACAACTCTCTGGTTTAGGGAGAATCAACCCTTCATGTGTCCTGGATTAGAATTACGCGGTGTATAAGGACTCGCCACCAGCCATATGTGCTGAGCTATGCCAATATTTTTATGACTTTTTGGGAAGAGGTTTTTATATTTGGAGTACACACGTACAGGCCTATCACTGTTTTATAGATATGCTAATAATTTGGGAGGGGTCACGGGAGGTGTTTTTTATTTGTATTATTTTTTTCTTCTTCAATTTTCACATGGGGAATAACGTTAACTTGTAACATCAGTCCAACATCTATAGATTTTAGATTACAATGAAGATCATAAAATAATAAAAAAAAATTAAAATGCTTAAACTGTTTTAAAATGTCAAGATTTTACCTGATAAACCAAAGATAACGTTTAGAGGGGCAGCTAATTTTAAATCAGTGTTGGTACATAGCTTTATTACAGATAAGGAATTACATTTTCTAAAAATAACTTTTTTTTGGGGGGGAGCAGGTTTTTATAGATGTAAAAGTTGTTTAGGTTCTAATAGCATGGAGGGTGGAAATGTAGGGCTGCATGAAAATACAGTTAAGAAGCTACACAAAAAGAATATAATATAAAAGAGTAGATAATGTGTTTTAGTAGTAATGTAATTTGCCTACTTACCTGTCCATGTAACTTAATAATAAGTGGTCAGAACTACACCCCCTCTGTTTAAAAGGATTTGGGAACACATCTCTAATAATAAGAAAAGGACTCTCCTGTCCTGAGGCGACTGGAGCATCGGAGGCATTAGTGGGCACCCTGTTTCCCAGATCAGCTGCGAGTTGCCTTCCTCAAGGAGTTTGACGCATAATGCATAAAATTCTGGTGTGTATACACTCTGTGTGTATACTTCCTTGCTGTGGTTCAGTTTCCCGGTGTTTGTACACATATATATTTGATACTTCTCTTTTTTCTTTTTTTTTTTTTGTGTGCTAGTTTTGACACATTTTCGTGTTCTCTCTTTCGTATTCATTATTATTTGTTGCCTAACTAGAATACAGTGGATGCCAAAATGTTTAGTGTTTAAGTCTTTTAATTTGATATACATATATTTTTTATATTATGTTGATGTCCCTTATTATGAGAATTATTATGAATTTAGTCCGGGGTTTTTTTCTATATAGGTTACACATATACCCTGTGCTGTTCCTGGTGTATTTAAACCAGGATCTACGGTAGCTATTCAGTCTTGAGAAAGTCCCGTGGGCGGGATGAAACGCGTTGACTTGCTACAGCAGACAGCGTGATCCTCTGATCTGTTGCTGCGGGGAGTGCTTTGTTATTTGTTGAGAGCGATAGTTTTTTGACCTTTTGAGAGTGCTGACATCCAGGGATTTCTGTCGTGGGTTTGCTGTTTTGCACCACGGTCTTTTGCACCGCGCCCCGTCGGCTGAATGCGCATGTGCGGCAAGAGCTGCGCGCTCATTCAGCCGGTCGCATAGGAAAGCATTTACAATGCTTTCCTATGGACGCTTGCGGGCTCTCACTGTGATTTTCACAGTGAGAATCACGCAAGCGCCTCTAGCGGCTGTCAATGAGACCACTAGAGGATTAGGGGGAAGGCTTAACCAATTTATAACATAACATCTCTGAAACTGCTATGTTTATAAAAAAAATGGGTTAACCCTAGCTGGACCTGGCACCCAGACCACTTCATTAAGCTGAAGTGGTCTGGGTGCCTAGAGTGGTCCTTTAAGCCAAACCAATGCTTTCCCTATAGTGATAAGATATGAGTACAATGGGGGTATATATTCTTCTATTTTTTTGAAAACATTTTTAAAAGGGACACTATAGTCACCAAAACACCATTTTGGTGTATAGATCATGTCCCTGCAATCTCACTGCTCAATTATCTGCCAGTTAAATTACTTTGTTTATGAACCCTAGTCACACCTCCCTGCATTTGACTTGCACAGCCTTCCTAAACACTTCATATAAAGTCATCTAAAGTTTATCCTTCCTCTATTGTAAGTTCTGTTTAATTTAGATTGTCTTATCCCCTGCTATGTTAATAGCTTGCTAGACCCTGCAAGAGTCTCCTGTATGTGATTAAATTTCAATTTACAGAGCAAGAGATACAACTGTTTAAGGTAAATTAAATCTGATAGAAAGTGAAACCAGTTGTTTTTTTTTCATGCAGGCTGTGTCAGTCAGAGCCAGGGGAGGTGTGGCAAGGGCTGCATAAACAGAAACAACGTGATTTAACTCCTAAATGGCAGAAAATTGAGCAGTGAAACCCGAGAAGCATTATCTATATACTAAAACTGCTTCATTAAGCTTAAGTTGTTTAGGTGACACTAGTGTTCCTTTAATATTTTTTAGATAGTGTTGTTTTTTTTTTTTTTCCATTGGGTACCTTTTCTGCTGTGTTTATAGATATTTTTCTGTAGTTATGAGGTGTTTTATAAATAAATATTTTTACCATAATTTTTATTACATAGATATGACAAGGTTATATTATTAGTTTAGTAGAAAAAACCCAGATCTGTATCTGTTGTTTTTACGGGGACTTATTTTTATGTCCATATGAGTGTGATACAATCCTGAATTCCATGTTATCGTGTTTGAGTATTTATTTTATTTATACTTTCCTTTTAAAATGCATTTTTTCTCTCTTTATTGAATATTCACAATATGTTACAAGAGGGGGCTCCGTTACCTTTCTGTATAGCCAATTAGTAACAATGATAATTGACTTCTTGTTTTGACTGTAGCAAAATCGTGGTCTTAAATTTGTAGCAATATTGTTGCTCCTATGACTGGACTTGAGGATGGTTCCAATAAAAGATTAAAACTAATTGGAACAATAAGTAACTCAGAACATGCTGGTATATAGAACAGAATGAAAAGGAGGACATGACATGCGCTTGAGGAAGCCCTCAGAGGCGAGGCAAAACATGTTGCGTTACATGTTTACCCATAATCAAGTTACAGCTAAGCACAGTGCTGCCTGCATGAGGTTTTTGACCACTTCTGCACCGCAGAGAGGTGGGGGTGGTAGGTGGGCACTACAGGGAGCTACAGTGCCAGGAAAACAACTTTGTTTTCCTGGCACTATAGTTTCCCTTTAAATCACTTTTGTTTATATAGCCCTAGCCACACCTCCCTGGACTGGACTCACACAGCATTTTTGAGAAAAGAAATGGTTTATTTTTTCATTAATAGAAGTCTACAAATTAGATAATTATTCACAGGAAGTAGAGCTACTCTTTGGCTGTCACAATTGATCATTGCTTTCAACCATTTCAGTGTCACAAATTAAGTATCAATGTGCTATTAAATGCTCCTCAATCTCTGGTGTTATTTCTAATAATTATTTGAAATAATTTGTAATGCCTTATGTCACAATGTAGTTAAAAAGTTTTAAAAAATGTGAAGTCATGAGGAAGGCTATAGAAGTGCAGGTTTTACTAAAACTAGCTGAGAGTCACACCACTTACCTGGATCTAAAGAGCTGTCTGATAGTTACTGTTAATCTGCCTAAGATTAAACTGTAGGATCAGGTGGTGTGCCTTAATGTGATAAGTGTCTATGGCAGTTTATTTTTTTTCTTGTTTTTTTCTTTCATACGTGTGGAATAGTTTGCTTACTTTATTTTACACTTCCTACATAATAGTTTGTATAGTATTGACACTGAATAAAGTGCAATTAGATAGTGAGTGACGTAAACAGTGATATCACGTCTAAAATATTTAAAAACCTCCTGTTACACTCTCATTCCTTTAAAATTTCTGTGTGTATACCTTTAAACCAAAATATTAAAAACTGTGTAAAACCATAAAACATAAAATAAAATAAAATAACTGTTTACAATGGAACCCTTCCAGAGCTATTGGAAGTAGAGGCTTGTGGGTCCATTTAGGATAATATTTATAAATATTATGTCTTTATCATGTTGCTTTTCAGGATAATCTCAGAAGAGAAAATTCATATGGTGTGATATTGCATAAAAAAAAACCCATAAAATATATAACTAAATTATATTATTCATAAGCTTGGAGTCTATCAATTTGCTCAGTAGATAAGCCATGTATGGTTGGGGACCATATTGGCATTCTTTGTTGTTCAGGTACTTGATGGCCAATGTATATAAAAGTATATTCAGAATTAAAACATTAAAATAATACAATACCAAGTATATATAAATATATGTGACACAATTCTCTGATATATCTAATTCAATCTGGTGAGACATGAGAGCTCACAAAGTTTGCATACCGCATAAGAGGACGAGCCCGGACATGGCACAATGAGAACCACACTAGATAACCAGTGCTTGTGGCCCGGAGAGATCTTGGCAGCCGGCCCTGCAACCCCCTCACCACGTACTGTGGTCTGGAGGAGTCACCCCAGACTCTGCAAATAAGTTTTGTTCTGCTGGCCCCATCTGCTTACCTGCTCACTCTAGCACCTTATCAGTGGCTCGTCGCTGCAGATGACTTAACCTGCGGCCAAAGTTCCTGACCGCCTCGTCTACATGCTACTAGAGGCAAACGGCATTCTCACCGAGACTGGATTTGATAATAAATAAATAAAGTATATACTTTTTAAATCTTGTGTACCGAAACCTCTCACCTTCCCCTTGTCTGCTTGATTAAGGCAGCTGAGCGGGCCTGTGGGCCAAGAGGTGGGAGTGATGAGAGAAGCATTGGAGGCTCCCATGTTTTTCTAGGATGTAACCTGAACGGACTGCTGGGGTGGGGGACTGTTGGCTCGTGGGTCCCTGTGAGGGGCTGGGGTACCAAGCATATATTCGCATTTACCACTGCTATACTTGATTGTGGGTTATACATTCACCGCTAAAAGATGTTTCATGATCATCTGTTTATTTATTTTTTAGATATAATAATATGAGTATAACGTTTTGAATGCCTTAGAAATCAGCAGAGCCATTGTGTCATTTTGTCATTTAAATTTCCGTCAGCATTACATCCACAGGGTGCTCCCTTAATGGTTGTGAGATATTACAGTTCGCAAAGTGTGCAATACATTTATTGCAATATAGTTATTTTAAATTTTAATGAATCATATACCCACATCTACCGTCGCTATATTTAACCGTACATTATACAATCACCACCCCAACTTGATTTAATATTCCAGAGAGATTTTTCTTTCACTATTTTTTTAATACTCGTATGGGTGCACACAGGACCGGTGCTAGGATTTTTAGTTACACAGGCGAAGATGCATTTTGGTGCCCCCCACCCTCGTTCAAAATTAGGTTCATACAAACACAGAAATAATCATACAGACACAGACAGAGACATACATGCAGGCATATAGACATCATGGCGGCGGGCACCTGGTCGCAGGGATGTGACCCCTGCGACCGCGGTATGTACGCCAGTGCATGCAGATGCACACACAATTAAAGGACCACTACAGACACCCAGATCACATCAGCTCAATGAAGTGGTCTGGGTGTCAGGTCCCTCTAGTTTTAACCCTGCAGCTGAAAACATAGCAGTTTCAGAGAAACTGCTATGTTTCACCGAGGGTTAATCCAGCCTCTAGTGGATGTCTCACTGACAGCCGCTAGAGGAGCTTCCGCTATTCTAAAACACTGAACGTCCATAGGAAAGCATTGAGTAATGCTTTCCTATGGGCGGTTTGAATGCATGCGCGGCAAGAGCATTCGGAGCTGAGAGGCGGAGGGATCCCCAGCGCCAAGGGAGTCTGGCGCTAGAGAAAGGTAAGTGCTGAAGACACACACACTCTCACGAACAGATGCATACACACCAGCTAACAGACACACACATTTACTGACAGACACACTCAGCGACAGACATACATACACTCTCACTGACAAACACACACTCACTAACAGACATCAAACAGACTCACTAATACACACACACAAACACACTCAGTAAGAGACACACAGTAACACACTTACTGACACTCACTAGCAGACACACACACTGACACTCACTAGCAGACACACACACACACACACACACACACACACACACACACACACTAACACTAACACTAACACATGTTTTTTTTTTTAATTTAATCCCCCAGCCTCCTTACCTTTTTGGAGTGCTGAAGGGATTCCCTGGGGTCCAGTGGTGCTGCTGGGCTCCTGGGCTCCTTGGCTGGCTGGCTCCCTGGCTGGCTGTCTCCCTTGGTGGCTGGCTGGCTGTCTCCCTTGGTGGCTGTCTCCCTTGGTGGCTGTCTCCCTTGGTGGCTGTCTCCCTTGGTGGCTGTTTGTCTCCCGGGCTGGCTGTCTCCCGGGCTGGCTGGCGGGCGCGAGGGAGCACTCTCCCATGTGTGCTTCCTCTTCAGCTCCCTCGCGCGCCGCATACTGATACCGGAGCCGGAAGATGACGTCATCTTCCGGCGCCGGCATCCCTACGCGGTGCGCGAGGGAGCTGAAGAGGAAGCACACATGGGAGAGTGCTCCCTCGCGCGCCTGCAGAACCGGGCGCTCGGCCACGCTACAAAAGGTCGTCGGTTGGAGGGGAGCGCAGTGCGCTTCCCTCCTTCCGGTCAGCCTGATTTTGCGCCCCCAGGGCCGGTGCGCCCTAAGGCGGCCGCCTGGGCCGCCTTATGGTAGCGCCGGCCCTGGGTGCACAGAAACTTTGTATTATACAGATCTTAAAAATCAGCAGAGAGACCTAGAGTAATTTTATTCCTCTCAAATTCATGTCAACATAATGTGTCACACGTGCACTTCTTTTTGGTTGTGATGTATTATAGGCAGTAAGAAGTGTTATATTGTAACATGCATTGAACGCACATAGATGGGCTTATCTGAATCCAAAAATGTTTTATTTCATGTCCTGATATTTGTGCAAACCTATAAAATCACATTCAAAATCTTCTATTTTTGCATACATATAGAACTTGAAATTTTAGTAAGAAGAATACTTTTTTTCAGATTATAAAAATAAATACAAGGTAACAAACGATTTTAGTAAAATGTTTTGTATGCTCAAACAGAAAAGGCGCAAATTCATTACAAATACATATTTACTTAATTACATACATTACATATTTAAATTCGAGCATTTACCCAACATTCTATAAAATGGGATTCTCTAAACATTTTAGTTCCATATCCTTGAAACAAGCACATTTTCTAATTTCCTGCCTGTATAACTAGCTGATAATTACTTTTGCTGTGAGCATCTGTTAATGCAGAATTTGTGTCTCTGTCTCCAGGTTCATGTGAAAATGGCGGATGAAGCTGTCTGTGTTGGCCCGGCTCCCACTAGCAAAAGCTACCTCAACATGGATGCCATCATGGAAGCCATTAAGAGGACTGGTGCCCAAGCTGTGAGTTTGAATGGATCTATTTGCCGCAGCTGTTTCAGGCATAGACTGCATAAAAGCCAGTTATTTGTGTGCATGTGTGAATGTGTGTGTCAGTGTATGTATAAATATATAATATTTATATATAATATATCTACATAAATATATATATATTTAATTATTTAAAAAAGACAAGTCTGAACATTACCTTTTCGTTTGAATTATGTCACATGAGTTAAATGTGGACGAAATCTCTCCTCGAAATCAAAGGCTTTTGAAGCATCTGGCATGGCTGGTGCCAGTTCCTGCAGGTGGCTGCTGGATTCAGATATCACACCAGGGAGCAGCTTCAGTTCATTCCAAAATATACCGAGAGAAAAGGAGGGAAAAAAAAACAACCTGAATTAGTTTTAACCTTTTCTATACTATTTAATTCGCTGATTCTTATAATCTTTTTAAATCTTTCCTGTAAATGTATTTTTTAATTTTTATTAAAAACAGAAAAAAAAAACCACAACATAAAATTAGCAATTACTAAATTGGTAATAGCGTGGCAGTCATTAAATGTTGCGGAACATTGTAAAATGTAGGACCTATGATGTTATTTGTATTATTTACAGGATGTTTATATAGAATATTGACAGGTGTAACTGCATTGTGACGTTTGACGTAGTGAAGTTCTACAATAAACTATTTACTACTTTATAATGAAATGTTTGTGTGAAATGGAGAAACCATATTTATAAATATTTTCACCATGTACCATCTAGCTGATTCACATATACTTCTCTGGCATTACCTATGAAACAAATCATGTGCACGTGTGTGTATTGAAGATGTATACAAAGATTGCATGTTTAAATACGTTACCGGAAACGTGGAGTTAAGAATATAACTGCAGACTAGACTAAGTGCCTATTATTTTAACACCCTCTGTTTTTATTTTACAGGTCCACCCAGGATATGGGTTTCTTTCTGAAAACAAAGAATTTGCCCGACGTCTGGTAAGTCGAGTCCTTTTGTGGTGGGTAATGAATCTTTAGGAAACACAGCAGCATGCCGGGGTGTAGTGGATGCATTCAGCAGTGAAAGGTGTCTGATTATGTCCATGGCTAAAAGCACTGTCGTTAGGTCCCATTTGAAGCTTAACCTGGTCTCATTACTGTATATTGTTCTAATAATAAAATGAAAAAAGAAATTCCCTCCACTCAGTCACAGCACCACATTGCATTATGAGAAGATCATACATTACATTTTTCTGTTTGCATTTAGCGAATAAAACTTAATAGTTTTGTTTCTTTTCCTTGACGTGTGATCTATATAAAATGAATCAAGGTGATTAAATTGACTTATACTTTTTTAGTATCTTCTGCTATCTACAAATCCTTTCATGTACATTTATTTTAAACAAAGGTCTGTAATTCATTCTATCTGTCAAATAATTTGAATAATTTCAAAGTAACATAGTTGCATCAGAATAATAAAGTTTGGTTTAGTACTTACAATGTCATTGTTAAATAAATGAGGCAACAAAAAAAATAGCTTGACTTGAGAAATACTTTGGATCCTTGTACAACAATTTTATTTGTAGCTTTTATTTTGTAATTTATGGCTGATCAGTATGTGTAATTTAGTTCCATGGTTACACTGAGCACCATAACGATTACTGAAGGGGTTATAGTGGTGTAAGGACACTGCTCCTTGCAAAAAAAAATATTTCCAGAAATACACCCCACATTTCTGTGTGTAGGGTCACCTCCCTAGTTTGTCAGTCAGATACCTGGAAAGTTGGAATACTGGTTTTCTTGCTAGCAATATTAAAAGGTCTAGTGTATATACTCGTGTATAAGTCGATCTCATGCATAAGTAGAGTGCAGTTTTGTGATCAACAATTGTGAAATATGCTATGCCTCGTGGATAAGTCGAGGGTAAAACTTGGGGCTATGAAATTCTGTGATTTTTATAATTATATACACACACACACTCACACACTCTGCATTATATACGCACACTCTGTGCGTATATAATGCAGAGTGTATGAGTGTATGAGTGTGTGTGTGTAGTGTGTGTGAACTGGGTGGGGGGAGGGTATTTTTTATTATTTTTAAGTTTTTTTATTTTAATATTTAAATTTTTAAATTTTAGTATTTAGTATTTTATTATTTAATTTTTTTTACAACTGTAATATTTTAATTAAAATCATTCCCTGATGGCTGTGTAGGAGGGGGGCTGGCAGGAAGCGTTTACTTACCTTTCCTGCAGCTCCTGTGAGCTCCCTTCTCCTCCGTGCCGGTCAGCTCCCTTGTAAGTCTTGCGGCATCTCCCCTGTAACGCTCTGATGCCGCGGCTCTCGCGAGACTTACAACGCAGGAGAAGGGAGCTGATCGGAACGCAGGAGAAGGGAGCTGACAGGAGCTGCAGAAAAGGTAAGTTACAGCTCGCTGCCAGCCCCCAACAGGACCGCTCGGCTTGTAATGAGCCCGGCGGTCCTGGTCTGTATTATGGCAATGTAAGTTGCCATAATACAGACCTTGACTCGAGTATAAGTCGAGTGGGGGTTTTTCAGCACAAAAAATGTGCTGAAAAACTCGACTTATACTCGAGTATATACGGTACCTTGTTTGTCTGGTATCAACGCACAGCATAGTAAAGCCAGATGCTTTAGGAAAGCTAAGAAACTCCTAGGGTAAATCACGAGAGTAGTGACAGTCGCTTGTCAGAGTGCTCTGCTTGGTTGGCACTCAACAGTTTGTGAAACGTTATTGTAGATTGTGATTTGTTTTTTTTAAACATTCTTTATTTAGATTTTTGCATGTATTGCTTGTAATCGGTGGGAACACACCGTTAGAACAGTTTTGTACAGAAAAATGACAGAGCTAATACAGAACAAAGATATGGTTAGTAGAGTCATATAACAGGGAAGTTGCAGTATTTGTACATGATACCATAAGCAGTAAACCGAGAATAAGGTTATATTATGCTAAGTCTGGGATAGTAATTACAATAGTTGTTTGTATGGTGTGGGTACACAGTGTTTTAGGGTATGATGAAGGTCGTCAAGATATATATACTGTATTGCTAATCTCCTAATATTCCATGATGACATGCCCTTCGGTTCACAAATGTGCATTGAAATACAGAGCTTTATCTGACAGATGCCTATTGTGCATCCATACTCAATTATGGGAAGAAGAGCATGGTGCATGCTTGCTCAGAGTTTTATTGTAAGATGTCAGAGCCAGTACCCAGGTGCAGCAGAGTGGTAAGTGTGTTGTATATGTCTCACTGCTGAATATTACTGCCTAGGAAATGCATCAATAAAATTTTCTGGGGCAAGTCAGAATAGAACCATAACCAAGAGTCCCTCTATAAATGTGTACCCTGTCTATGCATTCTTATTGGATTGCCCTCTAATTAAACAAGGGAGGCGTTGCATATATCGCACAAGAGTGCATAATTAGTAAGCATGTGACTGTAGAGGGTACTTCCTGTTGATTGTGAGAACAAATGCCACTTTTATCTGAGAAGCTGCTTGCTGTGGGCTTGTATTTAGCTAAATATCGTTTGAAAGAGATTTCAAGCATATGCAGGCAGATGTTGATATAAAGAGAATAAGGTAAGGGGTGTCATCCAGTCATTGAACGAATGTTGGTTTGGCCCTTGTGTTCGCTGTAACTGGTTTGTGTGCATGGAAGATAATTACTCTCTGAATGGATTGTTCCATGTATGGCCCTGCTAAGATGAATAACTCAGAAGTAAACAAGTATTGACAGTAGTCTTAACATGTCTTCTGCACTTTCCTAGTCATTGCCACTGAGATTGTGCTTTCCTGTGGAGTGCACAGTAGGGAAGGGAATTGGAGCAGGAAAAGGAAATCCAAGACGTTAGGAACATTGAGCTCCTAACCAGGGTACCTGTCATCTGTTTATAATTGACACTCCTTGTCGTTCACTTGGAAGAGTAGAGAAAGAAAAAGCATAAGTGTGCCACATGCCCATGTGTGAGTGCTTTGTATTTCCTGTTTAGTATGCGAGGGTTTGAGGTGTTGGGTTCATTACACAATTGGTGAAGTTCGGCTTCTTAGAGTACCAATACATTAAATTTATGAGTCGTAAATGTTCAATTAAAGCATAGACCATCTTGATAAGAGAGATATGTTGCATTTTTCTGAATGCCCAAAACAAATATATAAATTGCACTTAAGTAGGATCTTCTCAAATAAATGTTTTACCATGACTTTGGTGTCACCATTAGTACGGTTTTGAATAGTGCAGTGGATTGAGTCATCAAGAACTCTCACACACACACTTTCCTATATATGTATAATATATTATAATTAAAGCATTTTATAATATACATATAATGCATATATATGATTTTTTATAAGTGTATTTTGAGATATGTATATATCTCAAAGTACACTTATAATGAAATCATATATATGCATTATATATGTATAATATATTATAAAATGCTTTAATTATTTTAGAATATATTTTATATTTTATTTTTTTACTTTTTTAGCAGCCTGGGGGACTGTCTGACAGCTCACACAGTCCCCCTGCTGGCAGCTCCTAGACTTCTATTGCGGGGATGTGATCATGGTGATCACATGGCCCTGGAGGGCCGGGGTGATTAGAGCTGCTGCAGGGGAATTTTTTTGGAAGTGTGTGTAATTTTACTCTAAGTGTATTTTTATATTAATATATATATATGTTAATAAAAAAATACACTTAGTATGAAATATATTTTTACATTTAATAACTTTATATTGTAATTTTTAAAAAAAACTTTTTTCACCAGCAGGAGGACTGCCTGTTAGTGTCCCTTTAAGGTTTGGCTCTGAGTGAAGAGGAATCAAGCAGAGGTGGACAGGGGGGAGAGAAGGCAAACAATTTAGAATAGATTATCAGCAATAAACCCACTATATGCGTGTAACTAAAGTTGGATCCCCTTCCCCCTCCCCTCAAACGTATATCACAATTCCATAGCAGCCTAATCTTGATTTCCCAGGATAGTGAGAGTTATCCTACCATTAATACCAACTTGTGTAGTTAGACAGCCATTTTGATATTCATATTAATGTCTGGTATATACCTTGTAATATACTGGAGGGCGGGATTCACTATCCTATGGTTTATGGTATGTGAAAAATATTCACAAAAATTGTATGAGCGCAAAATTCAAGGCATTTCATTGGTCTACGGTCTAGCTGCTCCATTTTATCTCTAGGATAGGGCAAGGTTAAAGCATTGTTTTAGGACATGTGACATCTCATATGGATCAATTTTAATGACACACAACTTTACTCAAGTTAGCAGAAAAAAATGAACATTGGATACGTGGAAAATCCTAATCACGGGTCTATATGTAACTTGGGCTTTTATTTTATATTTTTGGATAAGCTTTTGAAATGATTTTAATATTTTTTGATAAACTTTTTAAAATTATTTTAAATAAAATATTACAGTATCAAAAATATATTGTGTGTGTGTGTGTGTATATATATATAAATAACAAAATATGAAAGTACCGGTATATTTTTATAATATTAAATAATTTGAAAAGTTTATCGAAAGATTCCAACATTTGAAAAGCTTGTCCAAAAATATTAAATCGAGGTCTGTGTCCTGATACTTTTATTAAACTATCAGAAGAACAATGCTACATCAATCCAGCCACAAAGCCTTGCAGCCAGAATATTGCACTACAGTTCCTGTGATGCCATCAGAAATGAATCTCTCAGTTGAAGCCTGCAGATTAATCTTCTATTGAATAAAAGGCACGGCCAGCGCTCCTAGTTGCGGGATTCAGACTATAAAGAAATGCTATTTCCAGAGTGCTGCGTTATATATATATCTATTTGTAAGATCTTTTTACAGATTTGGGATAGTGTGGAACATCTGTTGCACAAGCATCCACCCTTTTACTACAAACATGTTTTTCTTTTGTGTAACTGTATTAGATTTGCTTGTTGGTCAGTTATAAAATAATTACCAGGAAAAAGAAACGTAAAAAAAAATCGGTGCAATTTGTGGTTAACTACCATAGTGTTTAATGAAGACCTGAGTCAAATCAGTGCAGGTGCCTCATGTCTAATTTGTGAGAGGACATGGTAAAGTCAATGTCCTATATTATGAAAGCAGTAATGAGCCGAAAGCTGTGCTTTGTCTTCAATTAACACATGGTGGGCTTAGTTTGCATGTAATCCCACTTGGGTGAGCAAAGGACTGTCTTCTAGTTCGTTATGGCCTTAATGAGTAAAAGGAAAGTGCTATATTTCGTTAGTAGGGGAAATCTTAATTTGTAGAATTGTTTCTCACGTTTTCTCTTCCTTCCTGAGAGCTTTACTTTGATTGCTGCACTTATTTAAAAAATAAAAATCTGCTTTATGATTTATTGTAAGCATTCTGGAAGCTGATGGCTTTAAAGGGTGCAATGCACATTCATGTAAGATTAAGGCAATCAGACATGGTTTCAGAGCATTGCTTGTGTCCCAGAGAATGTTTGAACGGTGGGATTGTGTATAACTCATTGCAGGGCAAGTGCTATTCAGTGTGAGAGTAACTGTGCTATAATTGACAATGTAAAGAACTTCTACACATTTTTCTTTGTTTCATTTGTCTTTTAGTTAAACGAGTAAAATATAAAATATTTGACTCATTCAATATTTACGCACAAGCAAGTAATAATTAAAAATAGCAAAATAAATGTTAAGTGCTGGCAGCAAATTCTGAAACTGGGGACCCCTCTAAGCCCCAACAAGAAGTAAACAAATAGTACAAACAGCACCCCACCAATATAAAATAGACGAATAAAACAAATTACTGAATAAAAAAAAGTATGATGGCTAATCTTGTCATTTCAGCTAGCCTGCATAGACAACCAGAAAATGAATAAGCAGTTGCATTTATTTTCATTGTTTCCTTCGATAGAATTAAAGCTGTAATTTTCTATTGTTTTGTTTTGGGCCTTCTGGTCTTGTGATTAGAACATGCAGTTCAGTGAACATCACTGGGCTCTGGTCCACAACTCACAGTAACAGTTTGCTGCTAATTCTGTGCTTACTCTTTGTAAATACCTGCAAAGTGTCCACATTGGCTTTAAAGGAGAGACAACACTTTTTGTGTCTTTGTAATCACTCACAGCTAGGCCAGGTGGGGGTTCGTACAAACACTGAAGCCATGTGATGGTTTGTAAAAATAGAGGGATTGTGTTTGGGATTACACACAGACTGTAAATATAAATTAATTCCTACCCCATGTATGAATCCAATAACCTGTTTAAACATTAGTCTGTATAAAAAATTATGTAGAAATCATTAAAATCACTATTCAGTAGATATACCAAGTGCTGTAGGCATCTGGGGTGTCCCTTTAAGTTGCATCAGTGGGTTTAATTAGGTCAGTGATCACGTAAAATCCTCCAGCATAACCATGCCCTGTTACTCCTTCACACCTTACTCCATGTATAATATACCATTCTGACACATTCTGTTATCAAATGTATATGAACTGGACGGAATTCTCATATTGGTGATCTACAATACATTTGTTCACTTCATTCCATCTTCATAAATGGTTTTGTTCTAGCATGGAGTATATTTTATCTAGAAATTGGTTTTTGCAATTCTATATTATTTAAATATTTTCATGTATTCTCCTGTGAGTCTTGTTATCATTAGTGCCATTTTATGCTAATTAGGTTACTAAACCTATAGAATTGTTTTAAGCAGAATGATTTATGGATTGTGGACTATCAAATATATTTGATTATTTTACTTTATGCTGAAAATCTAATACTATGACACAGTGTTCTTATATCAGCGGTGGAACTTTTTTGTGTTTGATCTGATCTAGTGATGAACAATAGCTCATTGGTACTGGTCTATCTTTGTGTAATAATTGCACAAGCATGCTAATATATAGTAAACAGCTGTAATACACATGTATAAATGTGTTGTTCTCCATTACTTGAACACCACAATGAGCTTAACACCTTTATTGATTTTATTTGGGTTTGTAGAACAGAATATACAGAATCAGAATCTTAGATATTTAAAAAAAATAAATGTAAATCTTTATTTTTTATTTTTATGCTTTCCTATTATCTTAGTAAAATAGCATTTGTATCCATTGGTATATTTTCTGTGTTCAGATGTAACACTGACTCTACGTATGGGAACAAACCAATGAGAAGTAATGCTAACATTCTGATAAATAACCATGAGAAAATCACTGTAGCCTACTTGACAAGAGTGATTGCAGATCCTCTAGTGGTGAATTTTAAAGATGACCAATACTGTAATTATTTCACACATTCATTAGTTTACAGAGAGTCTCCGAAAGTCTTAAGTATCCTCTATGAAAAAGAACAGGAGACTAATGTCCTCATTGTTTATGTCCTTCTAACTGTTTTACTTTTTCTTGTGATTGGTTCATTTTCTTAATAACCAATGTGCAGGTTTTAATTTTTTTTTTTTTAATTTTTTTTTTTTTTTTTAAATTCTTTATTTTCTGTCGTGCATGGTATAACAATTGGCTTGCTCAGCCACAACAGCAGTCACAAGCAATAAAATAACAGACATATTAAGCATAACGTGGCATAAGGATAGGCAGCACATTTTTTTTTTTTTTTTTTTTGTCGAGAGGAGAGAGAGACAGTGGGTAGACATAGAGTGTAAGCTTTCTTACTGTCTGTGATAGTTGTGTAAGAGAATGTTTTATGTTATAGTACATGCTAGACAAATGAGGTTAACGTTCATATATATCAGCAGTCTAAGCTAGTTCAACGTTCATAGAGTGTGTTAGGCAGGTTAATAGTGTAGCATCTATAGGTGTGCACGCTGAGACATAGTGTATTACCTACAGGGTAATATCTTAGTGTGGTGTACTGCTAGCATTCAAACATATTTATAAGGCATTGCACAAGAATAAACAGCTTTAAGCCAGATAAAGTCCTGGGACTTCCTAAATGCTCCATAGGAAAGACCGGTAGTAGATAGCCTATTAAAATAATGATGTGTCCTCTGGTGTTAGGGGGCTTGCAGCGTGGATGGCAGAGCTGCAGTGAGTTGTTCTGCCACTATCAGCCTATGCCCTTGCTATGGGCTGGCCCCGGGCGCGGATGTGAGGTGAGGCTTAGGGAGTCCATGTAGCTCCGTTGGCTAGGTTTTTATTTTAAGATACATGTATTCAAATTACAAATTATGCAACTTTTTAGAAATTTTGCATGACTCTGAAATGTCCACTAAGCATTTTGGGCTAGTTTTCATTTCTGTAGAAAAATCACCCATACATGATCTTGTGTAATTTTCTCAACTGAATATTTGGGATACTGAGAAGCCCATAAAGCACAATTATGTAGTATCAGGTAGAGAAAACTAAATACAAGCTTGAAGCCAAGCAAATTTCATTGTGTAATACTCAGAGATGTTAATATGCAAAATGTCAATTGTAATCCTGAGTAGGTATTACGGTATCAGTGTTTTATTTATTTACATTTATTTAAAGACTTGTCCTTTTAAGGTAATAGGTTAGTGTGTGTGTGACCAGCCGCAGTCTAGGAGTGTATTGGTACAGCAGAAGTAACAAGACTGTCCTGTGTTCCAGAAAGCAGACCGGCAGAGAGAGACATGCCTAGGCTAATGACTTGAGTCGCTCATGAATCAAGTCATTGCAATGTTGGGTGGATTGAAGGTCAGCATAGAACACAACAAAGAAGATTTTACCCTTCCCCCTATAATTAATAAATACTTGATTTTGTTTTTGTTTAGGGTGCATGAAATGCTGACACTATTCAACATCAATGGCACAATGTAACTCTTAAAACATCAAAGGCAATCCAAGTGCTAAACTTTTTTTATATGAATGCTTTCCTAAATGTGAATGGAGGCAGAAGTAATTCAATGATTACCAGGGTTTAGTTATGGACTGGACATTATCTAAGGCCATTGTTAGACCAATCCCGGTCGCACCATACTGAAGCACAGTGTGCGATATCCTAATCGGTTTATTGGGGAATATATATATGTGTGTGTGTATATTGTCATTATTTTTTTGTCCATATTGTTTCGATCATTTTCCCCATTTATCTCCCATCCCATTTGTTTTTCTGTTTATATTTATTAAACAATACATTTGTAAGAGAGTCATTAGAATTCAATGTTATGTGTTCTTAGGTGCATAAATACTATATTCTGACAATTATTTACTACTGTCACAAATGTTTAATATATAATATGTAAATTATAATTCAATATTTTTTTCGTGTGTATGATCTGTTTTTTGTATAATTCAAACTTTACCACTGGTATCTTTATTTAAAGGGTTACTTCTTAGCACCATGACCACTTCACGGGTTGAATGCAGCACATACAGAATTTAACCCCCTTTCTGCCAGAGGTCTAACTGCACCTCGGGCCGTAAGAATAGTCAACCCAGAATAATAGTTCCGGGCTGGCTAATGTGAATCCTGTGCAATCCCTGATGCCCATGTCCTCCTCGCAGCCCACCATTCTTGACCCCCTTACCCTTCCCTCCAGCTAGGGTGAATGACAGGGAGAATGGAGCTGCAGAGAGCTGGATCAAGGTAAATTTTATCTTTATTTTTTCCCAAAAAAATGTCTTAGTTAATTTGGGTTGGTGCGTGAACCAGCACAGCAAGGGTTATTCTAACTAAATCCAGTGGTTTTATGAAAACACTGGTTTGTGGTTGGAGTAACCCTTTAATGACATGACTACAAATTACGTGATCTTGTTGAAAACATGCATTATTAAAATGACTATTCTGTCAGGTCTTTACACCAAGACAGTCTTTATTCTGCATGAATGGACATGCTTGTATCTGCTGGGGATATAGCATTTTAAACCTTCTCAGTCTGATTTAAAATGTTATATTTATTCTGATTTAACATTCTGGGGTCAAGAGGGATTTTATTTCCATAGTTTGTTGCAAAATTGGAAGTGCTTCAAACTGGGTTTTTTGCCTTCTTTTGGATCAACAGCCAAAACAAATGTGAGGAAGGCTGCACTTGATGGACACATGTCTCTTTTCAGCCTGTAACTATGTAACAGTATTGTAATGAACTAATTTTACTCCTCCTTTAGACATCAATTGCTTGATGACCTTAAGTATATTTGTTATGATATTAAAGTTGATGACATTAAAATTCTGGATTAATATATAGCAATTCCAGCCAGATGTTATATACCGTATATACTCGAGTATAAGCCGAGTTTTTCAGCACATTTTTTGTGCTGAAAAACCGGAACTCGGCTTATACTCGAGTCAGAGTCTGTATTATGGCAATTTGCATTGCCATAATACAGACTGGGGGAGAGGGGGCTGTCAGAGCTGTACTTACCTTTCCTGCAGCTCCTGTCAGCTATCTCCTCCTCCGCGCCGTCCGTTCAGCACCTCGGTCAGCTCCCAGTGTAAATCTCGCGAGAGCCGCGGCTCTCGCGAGACTTACAGTGTGAGCTGACAGAGGGAGCTGCACGGACGGCGCGGAGGAGGAGAGAGCTGACAGGAGCTGCAGGAAAGGTAAGTACAGCTCTGACAGCCCCCTCTCCCCCTCACTGAACTGCCAATGCCACTAGACCACCAGGGAAGGAGCCCCCCTCCCTGGCCAGCTAGCAAGCAGGGAGGGGGGACGAAAATAATAATAGAGATATTAATAATAATAAAAATGTAATAAAAGTATTAATAATAATAATAATAATAATGAACAAAATATTAAAAAATAATAAAAATAATAATAATAATTTAAAAAAAAATAATATAACAAAAAACCGATTGGTATTAAAATTATAAAAAAAAATAAAAAAAATGCCCACCCCCACCAAGGCTCTGCATCACACACTCAAACACTGCATTCATACACACTGCACTAATACACACACGCACACTGCACTCATACACGCACACTGCACTCATACACGCACACTGCACTCATACACGCACACTGCACTCATACACGCACACTGCACTCATACACGCACACTGCACTCATACACGCACACTGCACTCATACACGCACACTGCACTCATACACGCACACTGCACTCATACACGCACACTGCACTCATACACGCACACTGCACTCATACACGCACACTGCACTCATACACGCACACTGCACTCATACACGCACACTGCACTCACACACACTGCACTCACACACACTGCACTCACACACACTGCACTCACACACACTGCACTCACACACACTGCACTCACACACACTGCACTCACACACACTGCACTCACACACACTGCACTCACACACACTGCACTCACACACACTGCACTCACACACACTGCACTCACACACACTGCACTCACACACACTGCACTCACACACACACACTGCACTCACACACACTGCACACACACACACACTGCACTCACTGCACTCTTACACACACACACTGCACTCTTACACACACACACTGCACTCTTACACACACACTGCACTCTTACACACACACTGCACTCTTACACACACACTGCACTCTTACACACACACTGCACTCTTACACACACACACACTGCACTCTTACACACACACACACACTGCACTCTTACACACACACACACTGCACTCTTACACACACACACTGCACTCTTACACACACACACACTGCACTCTTACACACACACACACTGCACTCTTACACACACACACACTGCACTCTTACACACACACACACTGCACTCTTACACACACACACACTGCACTCTTACACACACACACACTGCACTCTTACACACACACACACTGCACTCTTACACACACACACACTGCACTCTTACACACACACACACTGCACTCACACACACACACTGCACTCATACACACACACACTGCACTCATACACACACACACTGCACTCATACACACACACACACTGCATTCATACACACACTGCAAATAAATATTCAATTAATATAATTTTTTTAGGATCCAATTTTATTTAGAGATTTACCAGTAGCTGCTGCATTTCCCACCCTAGTCTTATACTCGAGTCAATAAGTTTTCCCAGTTTTTTGGGGTAAAATTAGGGGCCTCGGCTTATATTCGGGTCGGCTTATACTAGAGTATATACGGTACCTTATTATAGACTGTATGAAAGTCTGTAATGTGAGGTGGCTTCAGTTAAAAAATATGCTACATTTACCAAAATCTATTTACAGTTGCAAACCAATTGCAGCTAGTTCGTTAAAGAAACCTATTACAATATATAATATTACGTTGGTGCCATGGTCCTGTTATTGTATGCCTGCAATGTAAAACATTGCAGTTTTTAAGCGAATGCAAGGTTTACATTGCAGTGTTAAATCTTACTTTAGTTGCTCCCATACTGACGGCCACTGGAGGCGCTTCTGCTGCACTTAGGAGTATTGGATTGGGCGACAGCAGAAATGGCCATGCTGCTTCCGTGATGTTGCAGGAGAAAGCCAACAAGGTTGGAAAACGGGAAGTAAAACTTTTATTTTATTACTTTAAATGGCAAAACAGGGAGATGGACGGACGGATGGACCGGTTTTAAATGGGGACAGGCATACTGAAGTGTTAGGAATACAGGTTTTTCACTTTAGTGTGACCCTTGTTGTGACATTCATATTATAAGCCCCAGTTAATAAGTAAGTGTTTTCAGAATAATGCAAATTGCGATTGAGCACATTTTTATTTATTTAAATGTTATCCTTAAAGGTTTCCAAATAAAGCAACGTGGTACATTTAGAGCCAGGATTTGTCACAGTCAACCACATGACATTGAGATCCAAGTGCCAACATTGCCAGGTTAACAAGCCAAATAGCAATATTTAAAAAAATATATTTATTTTTTGAGAATACAGCGATATCAGAGGTTGATGATTGACAGCTGATAACCTAATAATGTGCCTTTTGGGATCTGCTGATGTCATTTAACCCCCACCCCCTCACCTACACACTTGTAGTGTACATGTAGGTTTGCTCATGTGCAAAACCAGTGTTACGTTGTTGTTTTTCTTTGTTTTTTTTTGTTTTCCAGTTTGGCTATTTTTACCTTAAATTTAAAATTCCAGACATGTAATTTGTTGGTGAATAACTCTGTTACTACCACATTTTACACATGGAAATGCAATCACATTTTTAGTCAATCTATTTATTCACAAAATGTAATATCAATCACAATAAATATAAAATACTTAATATGTCACATATATGACACCAGAGAGTACACTGAGACAAAAATGGCAGTATCAAAGCACAGGGTATTGTGGACTGTGTAAGTAGAATGTTTATTAAAGAGGATTTCTAAGACCCACAGTCAAATCCAGTTAGGTAAATGTGAGTTTGTAAATATATAAAACCTTACATTTTCCTCTTGCCTGTACAGGAATACTGTACTATGTTTTTATCTGTTTTTCTTTTTTTTGCCTTTAAATATTTAGCATTACTGTGCCATGTATTAGTAAAATATGAACAAAGCAAAATATAACATGACTAAAGTAATATTTCCAGGTAATAAAATTGTACCTAATGCTATATTTTAACTGTCAATTTGTTGATATTCAGCTTTGTGAAACACCTTGAAAGGGAATCTTCGGGTGCCACGATCTTGAAGTCCTCTTCAGAGCTGACGTCCTTGCTGTACTCTCGCATTGAGGTCTATGGAGGATGCTGCAAGACCAATTCCCTGCAGCCATCTCTGGTGATGGTTGTCTGGATTGACACTTAGAAATACAGGCAGAGGAGAAATACAGTGGCATAGTAGTCCCTACTTTGTGTCTGTATATCTCTTGGCTTGGTTTGGAATTTCAGTGAAATAAATAGTACTTTTTTGGGGACAGGGGGGAAGGGTGACATTGCCACTTTAATGTTTGCTTTCTGACCACCTAATGACTCAAACTTCAGATTTTGCTGGTAGCATTCCTCCTTACAGTATTTGGCACCCACTTTAGGCCTACCATGGCTACCCTGTACAAATACCCCTCTTTGTTAAGCACACTGCACCAATTAGGTATATATTGGTTATCTTGGCTTAGTTACCGTACATTTTTGCCTTAAAATAAACACTTTTAAATATAACTAAAAATAAGCTCTTTTAACATTTTAAATAACATTATTTATTTGTTCCACTACATCCCTATCTCTATAATATCCTGAATCATATCAAAATTAAAACAATATCTACATATTTATGTCATAACAAATACTTACATCTAGCAAAATCATCTCTTTATCAACCTAAAACCCTGGGAGTGTTGTGCACAAGACACATTATGTTTTGCAATGTCTTAGCTAGCATGTCTCTGTGTGTCTGCTAACATGGCACAATGAAACTCAAAATAGGCACTGGTCGTGGATTTAATATTGGGGAAGAAGACAACCCCTCTGCCTCCCTCTAATCAGGATGGTAACAACCCCTTTGCTTCCCTTTTATTTCTGCCCTGATTTGCTATACCCTTAATGACCGATCAAGCCTTTTTCTTTCTAAACACATTTGCTGTGTTGGCTTTGGAGCCAATATCGATCGTTTCAAAACTGTGGAGTCCACACTGACCAATATATCCTCTATGTCCTCCCATTCAAGTCATAATGATTTGGTAGCAATACTAACTTTACATGGTGGCTCCAGCAGAACCTCACAGGACTCCTGTGGGTGAGCCTCTTGTATTTGTTTAGATCCCAATCTCAATAGATTGTTTATGAAAGTCTCAGAATATCTCTCCTACAGAACACCTTTGTTATTTGATAACTTCACATTTCTTCCAGTCATTCTTTCACCTCCTCCCATTGTCCTCATTACTTTCCTTTAAAGAGCTATGCTCTGATTCAGTATATACAACAGGACTGATCTCCCACATTTACTCTTTACCAATATACTAAAACCCAGCATGTTCTAAGCACTATTTTTTGTCACGTTACTCTACCATGCACATGTGTCCACTGCGGCTTTTGCTAACTGCAGGAAATTGTTGTGATCAGTTCACAATCAAACACCGTTATCATTCACTAAGTATATGACATAAATGTGATCATTAGCAGTGGCGCTTTTAAGCTTTTCACACACGTCAGCAATTCATTTTTCATTGGATTCTAGGTGAGCTGCAAGCCTGAAAAAAAAAGTATACAGAATATAAACAAATTAAGACAATGGGATGTTAAATATCCTGCTGGGGACTCTGTGTTTTTCTGTTTATCCCCGATTAGTAATGCATAATCCAGTGTAAGAATACAAAGTTCACTCCAACAAAAGTTACCTCATTGAGGTCACATTTTAGGCCTACCTTTAAATTAGGTCTACCTTTAAATTCGGTCTTTTTGACATTCCAGCCTGTGTTGTTCAGCCAAAAAAATTAAACTCAGAGGGTGGTGGAGAGTACAACCCTTCAAGCTCTCAGGCTAGGCCCAATTGTTATGCGAAGGATTCTAGTGAAACAAAAGGCTTGATAGGGTGATTACAGCCCCCATGGGATACGATTATGGGAACTGGGATACCTGGGAATAGCTACTCTGAGACTCATTGATGCAGGGGCTATAGATAACCAGTTTAACAAGTGTGAGCTCCTTTTTGCATGCATGATCAATAGCTGTAGTGAGAGTAACATGTCAGGAGACTTTTATGTGATGGTCAATTGGCCTCTGTAATAACCTTACAATGCCATACATTTTTTTAATCAATTAGTGTGTGGACTACTGATATCAGAATTATATAGTCCAGAGGTAGGCCTCTGGCTATTTATTTGGAAGGATCCTTCGTATGCGTTACCAGCAGTGCTGGTCCCAAAAGGACAACCTGACATTTAGACCCGTGTCCAACCATTCTATACTTTTCTCTTTTTTTTTTTTTTCCTTTTTCCTATTCTGGACTGTTTCTGCACAGCAGGAGTGCATAATTAAACTTGCTTCCGCAGATTTATGCGTGGGCAAATCTGCCCATGAATGAGATCTTCAGTGTCAAGCAGAACTGCTGGCTCGTGTGCTGGCTCGGCATTAATGCTCCTCTGGCTGACATGCCCCCTTATAAAACACTTTACCCACTGTGTGTCACTTGGCAACCTATGCCATACAACCACTTTAAATCATTGTTATGGTGCCTAGATGACGCTGCTCCCAGGTTAGAGAAGTGTCTCAAAAAATATCTGAAGCTTTAAGACTGATTTCTAAAGAAAAATAAAAAACTAAAAAAAAAAAACTACCTTGCTACTTTTTGCTGCCCGAGATCCAGTCCTTAAACATTGAAAGGAAACTTTAATTCTAGGGGTGTGGCCATGATTAATCTTATTTACACAGACTGATTTCCAAACATATTTATTGTAGTTCAAAGGCCATTTTTACCGTATTTGTTGTGGAGTTCTGTTATACAGTCAGACACACCAACAAAATGGAGCACCTAGAAAAGACGAACATTAGGATAGAAATGAGGAACAGAATTTGGACTCTAAATTGGGACTGTCCCTCCTAAATAAGGACACTTGGGAGGTATGGTGCACGTGCACAGCACATACACAGCTTGAACATGTATCTATCCAATCCTCCCCATAGCTGTATTAAGAGCATGAGCAGCGGTCAGCAACACAGTAGATCACAGCACAAAGCCTGCTTCGCAACCACTGTATGGCTGTTGGACTGCTTTCAGCTTACTCAGCAGCTGTATACCTTATGTGATGTTCAGAATTGTAGATGGAGACTAAACTATGTATCTCATACATCTCTACTGTACAGGGATGTGGGAAAGTAAAAAATATTCCATTGTATTATGAAAAAAAGAGTTTTTTTTAATATTGCTACAAATTATGAATAGTTGGAATACATTTTTTGTGAATTTGTATCCTTCCATAGGTAGCTAATATGTATATTAGGCACTGAATGAATGTGTTTGTGGAAAACTTTATAACTCTGGTACAAAAAAAAAAGAACATTTTAATAAGCAGACCAATAATAATTTCCAGAGTAATTGCATAAATGGCCTGTGCTGGGATTGTAGAAGTCCATTATTTGCTCTGTCGTTTTATTGGTTGTTGCCTCATTCATGCAGCTTTTATATTTTGTATTAAATCCGTTTTTATTGAGGTCAACATAGGGAACAGTTTACCCATGCAGGTGTTGTAATGTATATTTGACAGGCGATATGAAATGCACAATTGGGATATCAGTGGCATTTTGACATTTGCCTTGCAGAGGCTTGTTACGTGTGATCTTTGATATTGTTGAGATCGGCATATTTAACAGGTTTCCGACGCATGGGAGAGTTCACATGTCTAGGACATATTTTATGGTTCAGTTACAGCTTGTTTTTTTACATATTCGTTGTCAGTGATGTGGGTTAGGGCATGCATCTTTTTTTTTTTTTTTTTAAATAGTGTAGTGTTGAGTGGTGTATCGGTCCGTTGTGGTTATTCTGGCAGGTGATTAGGTTTTGGTGGCGTGAGCATTTGTCTTGTCTTAGGGTTTGCTGGGTGTCGCCTGTGTATCATCCTCTGTCTATTGTTGGTGTGTGAGATGTAGGCGTGGGTTAAGTCTATGGGGTAGGTCGGTCTGGTCTGTCTGGGGTTGTCCTGTGGTATCTTGTGGTCTTCGTTAGGCAGGGAGGAGTGGGTTTTGAGTGTTATGGGTCGGTGAGATAGAAGATGGGGGAAAGGAGGAAAGGGATGGAGAGGGTGGGGAATGAAAAGTGTGAAAAAGGAGGAAGAGAAAGAGAGGAAAGAAGAGAGAAAAAAAATAAAAGGGGGGAGGATGAGAGGGGTCCTGCTAGGGTGTGGTCCCTGCCCCAGCCCACCACGCCCTGCAGGCCCGGCCCATGGGAGCCCCCCTGTTCTGCTCTCAGGTTGTTTAGCTGGCAGACAGATGTTGTACGAATTCATCTGAGGAGATGTCTCAGCCAGTGGCAGCTTTTATATTTTGACCTTGACCTATTATTATGCTGGCTAAATCAATTGTTCCCAAACCTATTTGAATAAGATTGCACCCTTACATGCTAAAATATATTATGTCCCTTGGTCTATTCTTTGGCTTTTTTTCTGTCGTCCTCCCGATAATTAAGAAGCTGCAAGAACAAAATGAAAGCATTTGTAGAATTTGTGTTGCGAGTGTCCGGTAACAATTGCCTTGTAATTGTCTGTATTGTGTATTGCAGAGACACTTGTCTAGATGTAACTGATGCAGTTTTCTCATTATTACACTGTTCCTACATACAGCATATCTACTGAGCATTATTTACTGCTTTTGGTTTTCTGATCTCCTGGAATTTTTTTTTTTCTTTCTTCAGTAGATCATTTTTTTGTAAAAATAATGATAGTATATATGAGATTTGTATTATTTACTTCGTTACTTAGAAAAAAAGAAACTGTCTATATGCAATTAATTCTTCTGTTGCTGAGTGGATTTTTCTTCTTAATTTCGGAAGTTATCCTAAATAATAAATTGCATTTTTACGTACGTGCAGAAAGAACTTGGTTCTTTAACAATGAGCCGGAATTTTTTTTTTTGTTCAGAATATGATGCAGATGGGAATTTTGTTGGTATGATTGGGACTGCAATTATATGGAAATTAGCTTTAAGTAATATCTGCACAGCAGGAATATTTTAATAAAGATTACAATTATGTGACTTTCTCTATTTTATACATAACTTCAGATAATAGGCAAGTTAGAAGTGTTGTTGCAGGAGTTATCCAAGTGTATTTCAGCAGTTCAGCTACTTAACCTCGCTCATGCTGCGAATCTTAATATTTTGCATTAGGTTTATGAACTATTCCCTTGTCGCATATTATTGTTACCAATTGCATTCATTGTTTGGGATTTCACATTGATCAGCTAATCTGATTTGTTACTGCATCCTTCTTGTACACCAGTGTGTCGTCTTATTACTTTATCTTAGGTTGAAATATTAGTTCTTTCCATATATCTACCGTTTTTAAAGATTCCTGTCAGTCTAGGCAGGGTATTAGCAAAGATGGAAGTCTTGTCACTTTAAGTGCTACTGTTAAATACGTGTATGTGTAGGTTGAATACGGCGCTGTTAAAGGAACGCTATAGCATTAGCAATACAAATAGATGTATTCCGAACAGTATAGTGCCCTAGTCACAGTTTAGGTGACTGGGCCTAAACTGCAAGGAATTAAAAATATATTTTACTTACCTTTTCAACCATGCTAGTCTCTATTTTCTCAGATTTTTAGACAACCCAGTGGTTTCCAATAGGAAAGCATTGGAAGACTAGTTCGCCAATTAGATGGTCTCTCTGAGAACATCTGATTGGACTAGCAGAGTTTTACTCTATTTCATGGAAGTGTATCTAGTGGCTATATGTATGACAGCCACTAGAAACAGGGTAGCCCTGCAAAGAAAACATTTCTGTAACTGCATAATGGCAATGTTTTGAGCTGCAGTGTTTAAAGGGGGTTACGGGGCATATGGCGCCCAGACCACATTGAAATGGAGTGCCTATAGTGTTCCAAAGTAGGCTGCTGTCAACCAATTTTTCTTTATGGACTCTGATGCCGTTTTACTTTTATGTGGGTTGCGTCAGTGCCTCTGTCTATTCCATCATCAGTCTTGTGCATGCTTATCATCCCTTTGTTTTCCTTAAAGCAACACTCCCAACACCATAAAAACTTAATCTTGAACAAGTTATGTGAGCAAGAATGTGTGGAAGGAATTAAACAATTTTTTTAATGGTTTAACCCAAAGTTGGTTCCCTGGTACTCAACAAGTGGCCCTCTTATTTTCCTTCTTCTACCCTCTGCATTGATCTGGATGGTTTAGCACTGGCAGTCGTTGATATATTAACTCATTCAGAACTATACTAAAGTAATGTACTTATAATTCAATATGCAATGTCAGTTTGAGCATTGAGGATTATGAGTGTTTTACAACTCTTTCCATAGAGTAGTATATGTCGACTACTTTAAACATTACACAGCCAGTCTAAGTGTAGAGACTGAAAATGCTCTTTGATGCTATTTCAAAGGGGCACTATAGTGTCTGGAGGATCACAAATGTGTATTCCTGTGCAGCACTGTACCAGGAAGCACCTCTAGTGGCTGTCTGAGGACTGGCCACTAGAGATTTTCCTTGACAGCAATGTAAATACTGCATTTTCTCTGAAAAGGCAGTGCTTACATTAAAAAGCCTGCATGGACTGACTATACTCACCAGAACAACTATATTAAAGCTGTAGTTGTTCTGGTGACTATAATATCCCTTTAATGCGGTGTTATTATTGATGAGTGAATGCTGAGTTTTCTGCCACATGAATACCTCATATTAAAATGATGTGCCTGCTCCTATTTGGGCACTTTGAATAAGTATGCAGAGCTGTACAAAAATCTACTTACAAACTTTCATTTGTATGTGTTTTTTTAATCTTGCGTGTTTAAATGAATGGTCGTTTCAGCTACCCTGAACCTAAGCAGTGGACTGGTTAGTGTGTACCCCATGTGTGTTTTTGCAGAATGAGACTGGACCTACAAAGAATGGTTCTCCAAATCATTCCCATCATGCTGTACATCAGTACAAATCCTCCTAGCTAGTTCTTAGCAGTTTTGTCTTCTTTGGTTTATTTGTTCACTAAGTGACTGTACAACTCTATATTTCTATAATGTTTGGTAAACATTTTATTCCATATAAACTGTGAAACCAATTTATTGATGACAGAACTTCTTGTAGAACTTGTGCTGAGAACCAGAGCATTCAGTATGGATGCAAAGTGTCCTAATAAACATTAACATATCAAACGTCCTCAAACGTTCTGGAACAAAACCTGAAAGGGATGATGTCCAAAACTCATTATTTTGTACTATTTGACCAATTTACAGTCAGGGTAATTAAGATTTTAAAAGGCACAACATCTTTGTAATGCAGGTTTTACATGTTATCATTGTGGAAGCTGTTCCCTCAGAAATCCTGACTATTTTACTTGCCAAATGCTTTGACTAATTAAATGGTATACATTTCCTAAGGATTTCCAGGCAGAGACTGAACAATGGCACCCTTCAATAAAACAAACTATTTACTAGTTTGCTCATTTTGACAATATAGAAATTAGGGAATGGCTGTGAGTTTTGTTTAAACGCTTGTTGGGGTCTTTCATTAATAAAAAAAAAAAAGAGAAAAAAAAAAAACGTTCAGTTATAAGATTTGGAATAAATTTTCATTATTTATTAAGGTTTTTCCAACAAATGTCGGTCTTGTTACTGTAACATGTCTTAATTGAAGGAAAACTTTACTTTGATAATGGTTCACTGTAGCCTTTATGTGTCAGTGACAATTTAGTTTAAAATTGGTTCCTAGTGCATTGATTCATCTTTTTTTTTTTTTAATTGAAAAACCATAATGTAAGTGAGAAATCATCGGTAGATTTAAGGATTTCACTTTGAGGCCCTTTTTGACATTTAATTGGAATTAACCTACCTTAAATCTTGCTGCCTATGGGACATGCAGCAAATTTAAGATGTCAGGAAACATGTTTCTAAGTAGGCATGATGCAAGTGCCATTTTAGTTTAGAGCAGTTATTTCCAGATACTTTTTTTTTTTTGTCGAAAACAACATTTTGTTGTTTAGTAACCTCTTCTATATACACTTGTAAGGGCTTTAGAATTGCATACGTCACATTGCTTTTAGTAGACTGTACTCCCTCACCCCCTTTGCCAGTGGTAGCACATTTTCACCCTATATACAGTAGAGTTTCAGCAATTTATATCACAATTCTGGGTATTTCAGGTTTCAGAGAAACAGAAATATTTGTTTTATTTTGCCTCTTCTCTGTATGATTTCTGGCTGTCTAGTCTAGTGCAAAGAACAGTATACTCATGATTGACAGGTAGCTAGGATTTAAGCACCCAGTGGCAGAATAAAGACCCCTTGTAAAAAAAAAAAAAAAAGTGTTAAGTAAACATCGTAACAATCCTGGGAAATGACAGTTTCTTCTCCTAATATAAATCCTAATCTTACAATACTTACCAACAGTTATTGATTGAGCCTATGACAAAGCACTTATGTGTAAAATATACGAGGAAGGTAGCTTTCATGTGTGTATTCCAGGTTTACCCTGCCATGCGAGAACATAGCTGCAATAAAGTTTATCTGCTGTGAAAACCTATGTCATTTTTACAGAAACGTTTTGATGTGTGAAATAGCTTAGCGGTAGAGATGGTAGAGACTGTTACACACTCAAGTACAAGACTTCAAGAAACCTTGAATAGATACTTGGGTGTACGGTTACAAAATAAATACTAAATGGTCTGCTTTTGTATAGGAAAGGAGCTGACTGTATGGGCTAATTGCATTGTATCTTCTGTCTTGTGCCTGTGTTTTCGGTTTACTTTAGCATATGATTTCAATTGTACTGTAGTGTTAGTGATTGAATGGATAAATATTGACTTCACATTTCAAATGTTTCCAAGCTTCTATTTAAAATGTAATTTATAATGTAATCGCGTGGCTGATGACAGTGTTTGAATTTAGTAAAAATCCATGTACCTGCAGTTTAATAAATGACGTTGCCATTCTTGCACACAAAGCAGTAAGCCCTGCCTGCAATGCTCATGTTTTACAGCCGAATTTAACCCTTTTAAACAAAGACATATGACTATGAAATATTGCTGCTGATGTTACCCGCTAAACAAAAAACATTTTTATTTTTTTATTTTTTTATAGCCAATTCATTGTCTAGTATCTTCAGGGTTCAATGCCCCTGAATATTTTTTTTTTTTTTTTAAATTGTTAGCATCTTAATGCATGAGGCTTCAATTTACCCCCTACCGACAGCTTTAAATGGCTTTTCAGAATTTTGGTAAGTAGACTACTTCAGTTCATGGCAACTGATAAACTGCTGGCTCAGTTATAATAATGAGGGCATTATGCAAGATTTTTTTTTTACATTTTATTTGTTTTAAGTCATGCTTATTTTTCTTAGTATAGCTACATTTTGTGATATTAAAGGATTATATCGTAAAACGCATGTCATTTTTAAAGCTGTAGTTCAGATGCCAATATAGAATTGGATTGTTGCAGTAGTGCTTTTGTTAATAATGCTTTCATGAACAGCATGGCTACAATTAACAAATACTGCATAACATTTTATGATGATGCATGTTTTGCTGCCATTGATAGCTTTACTTTCAGTCGTATAGAAATACTGCTAAAATGCAATAAAGTGCATGAACTAGTGATATATTTAAAGGAATACTGTAACTTTAAAACTTATCAGTTTTAACATGTGGAGCATTTCTAAACTTTCAAATACTAGGCACCCTCCTTTGATAAAAATAATAAACTTTACTTACCCTTTTCTCAATTGAAAAGTCCTATCTCACCACTAATTCACTCTACTTCCACAGTGACAACATTCTCCTCCCCATCCTGTCTGGAGAAAATTGGCACATCTTAGACAAATACTGCGAATGCAGTAATTGTGGTGAACGCTCAGTAGAATGCTTCTCATAGGGAAGCCTCGACTAATGCTTCCCCATAGAAACTCTTAATTTCAGCTTGAAAAATCATTTAAATGAAGAGACTCGGGAAGCTCTCCTGACTGTCCTCTTTACTTGCAGGGGGATGTTCCAAAAATGCTCTTAATCATTTTATAAAGTGCAGATTTCCCTTGAAATCAGCACTTTAATTAGCTTAGGGAAAAGGTGGCATGTAGTGCCTCTTTAAATTGCTACTTAGATGTAAACAATATGTATGGTTTTCCTTTAAAAGGCATTCATCACGAAAACGGCTAGTGATAAATAAAGCTGTCTTTATTTTTTTTTAAGACATTTTTCTAGATGACCCAAATTGGATATACCCTGTTTTAACTTTTACTATTATATGGCAGTTACTGTCTTTTATCTCAGGACCTCTCAAGGGCAACCTCCCTGTGGCGCAAGACCTTCCACCCAGTAACCAGCCAGCTTAGAGCAGCCAATATGGGATACAGGTGGGGAACAAACGGGTCCCTGACAGTGACCCGAAACGGCAACGTGCACACACTCACTTCGCCTGACGACGCATCACCGTTCCTCACGGCCTTGGGCCTAGAGCACCTGCCGGATGACGCACAGCAGAGAGCCACCACCTCTACCTCCACTTGGGACACAGATTACACAAGGCCCTTTGTCCCGAGGTCTACAGGGGCGGCTAGACCGGGAGACGGCCCCGGAGAAGACCCGACATGAGGCACCGACCACCCAGCCCTGCAAGCCGGTCCAAAGTGCACCACGGGACTGACTGTTCAGGACTCCATATGAGTCTCTATACAGATAAAACATACCCTTAAGTTTACCCCACTTTTTCCCTTCCCCCTATAACCTAAAAATCCAATTTTGTTTTCAACTCTCACATAAACTGAGAAAACACAAGCACCCAGGCACACCATACAGGGTCGAGAACCAGCTACAACACAACACCCCACAACAGGGCACATTACCTCTCCTCCACACATAAACTCAGGGGGAAACCCCAAATCTTACCGCACATTCCTCCCCCCCCCCCCCCCCGCGCTACTCCCGTGGTTAGGAGGCACCAAACACAACACATAGAGTGGGACCGGCCACGCTACAACCACCCAACCATAACTCATCCCTGGATGGGATACAGAACACCGCGGTCCACACACTATGCATCCAAAGAAACTACAAAGACACCCTACCACACATGCACATCAGCTGAATGCCCCAACTTCGAGACACCCTGCCCGCAACATCAGCGCAATGACAACTCACCCACCAGCAGGCAGACCCACACTACACTCGAACACCCAGATCTTCAGGGCGACACTAGCCGCCAGGACCCACACGAACCTGTTTTAAAAGTAAAATGGTGCGAGAACCCAAGGTGTACACACTTACACAACAACCACAAACCACTCAATCCCTATGGAATGCTGTAACGTTTTTTGCCATGCACTGAAAAAATAAAGAATTTAACTTTTTTTTTTTTTTTTAAAAGAGGAACTTTTGTATAATTTGACTGCACTGTATTCCACTTACTGCAGTTTGTTCTTAAGCCTGATAAAATGGCATACTTTAGCGTTACAATCCATAAACCATAAAGAAGACAAGTCAATAATAAGGTTTATTATATTAAAACTATTCCATTTATTTCTACCAACTGGTTTTTTTTTTTGCCATTTCTATTTTACAATCTCTGCTTTTTACAAAACAGGCCTCAATGCCGGTGTTTTCTTCATTGCACTAATAGAACACAAGAGAAAATGGCTTCATTAAAATGTTTCCCTTTGTGAGTGAAATGTAATTGTGTTGTATTTCCATTGATATTACTACTTCCCCCGGACCAGTAGTCATAGCAATCTGTGGAATGGCTTAACCAGTCATTAGGTAAGTGTGAAAAAATACTGTAATTACTCTATTATATCCTTTTACAGTTTGTTTAAAGCAGCACAATAAAAAGACATTCCCGTGTAACGCCTCTCCTGTCCCTTATTATTCAGGGAAGAAAGGAAGGAATAGCTTCATGAATGGTAGGTACATGAAATAACCAGGTTCCTCATAAAAGTGCTAAGCCATCAATGTGGATATTCCCTCTGTTGTGCTACTGTATGTGAATGCTGTTAATCTGTAGCACGCAACAGCCCACTAGTGAGGCACATACAGTGTAACAGTAGGGGACTTCCTCCATTGCATGGGAGGGCCATTCTCTGAGTGCAAGCCATTACCAAAAGCCCCATCATTACTCACCTAGCTACCATGCCTCAGGTCTTCATCTTTCTCTCTTTACTTTTTAGAGTGACATGTAAACAAAGAAGTTAAAAGTACATCAGATGGAAATACCTTTCAAAATAACTTTTCATACTTATAGCAAACATTCCATAGTATGTCTATCTTATTTAGGGAAACCCAAATGTATTTTATATGGAACGTATGGACCAAGATCTGGTGCAGTATGCACAATAATGTCACACAGTGATTATTGCCGTTTGTTTATTTACTTATCATGTATCAATAGATGTCTTAGCTTGGTGTTTGTCTCATAAACTGGATCCTGTCCTTTTAACCCTGCATTTAAAAACTTAAATGTTTACATAGCAGGGTTAAATCCACCTCTAGTTTCTGTCTTCCTGGCAGCCATTAGAGGCGCTCCTGATGACATGGAAGCTCGTAGGAAAGTATTGAATACAATGCTTTCCTATGGGGAAGTTTGTAAGCATGGTCAGCACTCGCGATGTGTGCATATCTGGTCCCCAATGCTTCTCCATGAGGAGCATTAGATTAGATATCGCCAGAGGAGGTCATGCCTCCTCAATATAATTATAAGAGGTGAGCAACACCTAAGAAACTATGGTGCTGGAAAAAGGTGAGTTAATTTTATTTTATTTGTGGGAAAGGGGGGTTAATACAGGGGCACTATAGGGTTATGAATACAGGTTTGTATTCTTAGCACTGTAGTGTTCCTTTAAGTAAAGGACACCGGCCTATGTTACATGCATGGTACAGGAACCATTTTTTAAACTGATTTATAGATAGGGGATAAGGCTGCTGAAGTAGTGAAAACAATAAAACGAGTGCAGATGTAAGTGCACTGACTCATCAGATTGAATATTTGAAAATACATCTGTATTACCCTTCTCAGCACATAACGCAAGAATCTGAAACAAAATCACGGCATATGGTATAGTAGATACAAACTCTTATCACACAAATAATAAAAGTGTCTCGCTCACATACTTCTGAGAGAACTTGAGTTGGCTCGGACTTTAAAGGCTTTAGTTAGAGCTGACCTCTGTCAGTTAACTGATCCCTTCTTAGTAGGTCACCTCACTGCTGCTTATACTGCTGAATTCAGAGTGGACACCAATAACAACTTCTGATTTGGATAGTTCCAAGCTTTATTGATCCACCATGGCAAACCATAAAGCATTAAAACAGTAAAACACTTAAAATGGATACAATCTAACAAGATAAAATAAACAGTGATTCCGTTTTTTTCAAAGTCCCCAAAGCTTCTACTTTTAAAATCTGGCATCATCTCGCTATAAGTCCATTTTGCGTGCTTTTTCAGTTTACTGCTCCGCTTCATCTCTTCCAATTACTTCCATCTTGCCATGCCGATCCTCTGCACCCCACAAATGACATACGTCATCCTGTTAATGACGTTAGTAAATTTTTGTATGGGGATCGTTGTGGGCGCCATGTTGGATGTGTTAAATGCTCTTAAAGTAGGGACTTTGGAGGTTTACTATGAAAGAAGACTTAAAGGACCACTCTAGGCACCCAGACCACTTCAGCTTAATGAAGTGGTCTGGATGCCAGGTCCAGCTAGCTTTTACCCTTTTTTTTATAAACATAGCAGTTTCAGAGAAACTGCTATGTTTATACTAAGGGTTAAGCAAGCCTCTAGTGGCTGTCTCATTGACAGCCGCTAGAGGCGCTTGCGTGCTTCTCACTGTGAAAATCACAGTGAGAGCACGCAAGCGTCCATAGGAAAGCATTATGAATGCTTTCCTATGCGACCGGCTGAATGCGAGCGCGCCTCCTGCCGCGCATGCGCATTCAGCCGATGACGTCGCGAGGAAGAAGAGGAGGAGGAGGAAAGCTCCCCGCCCGGCGCTGGAGAAAGAGGTAAGTTTAACCCCTTCCTTAACAGAAATTTGAAGTGAGTTACAAACATGTAATCCTGACCATGTAGTGTTAAACACACTATTTAGCCCTCTGCCTCCCTTAAAAAAAAGAAAGAAAAAAAAATGTAATTAGATATGCCTGTATGGGATAGAAAAAGTACATGTATGATATAGTGCCGGTAATTGCTTGTTTTTTGGCACAAGTGCCAGAATCCCAACCTTGCATATTATTTGTGGTATTACTTCCAAATTTTTGGCAAATTGGTAAGACCTGTATGATTTTGTGTGACCAAAGATGAGCTTATAAAAAAAAAAAAAAAAAAAACTCTGATTAGAACTAGAGAGAAAGATATTCTTTACTGGTGTAAAGCACTAATTTATTAACGGAACACTCCAGAAACACAAAGCACATTAGCTTGCAGTTTATAAAACTGACGGTTCCAATAGAAATAGGCACGTTTGTAACGGAGGACAGAAACACCTCCCCAGTTGTCACTCAGACAAATCCATAGAGCTAACGGAAGTGGCAGGCACACTGGGCAAGACTGCGATTGCTCCTTCACCCCTTCTCAATATGCTGTAATAAGCCGAAACAGTGTGCCAGAAAGATTGCAGCTCCAGCACTAAGACTTCTCTATGAGAAGCATCTGATTGACCAGTTCCCTGGCAATGACTAGAATCATGTGCTTGGAATGAAAGCGAGGCTTGCAAAGTCTGCACTGTGACAGGTTATGTCTTTTCCATAAATCATTTGTGTTAGAAGTTTGCCATGGTCTCAGTTCCATAGAACCTGTTGCATCTATAGATTATAGTAATTCTTGACTGCTGAACACTTTTTATGATGAGTTTCGCAGGTTTCTTGCTATGGCTTTTAAGCAACACAAGGGCACTTGTGATCTAAATCTATTATGACAATTAGTAACAGTTTTCAACTTTAAAAGCCATAAGTAAACGCTTTTTAAACAAATAAACCTCGGAAAAAGGAATACAAAAATGAGAATCAATTGGTAGAGGCAGATGTTGGTACAGATTTGAAATATATATTAAAAAAGCTGTGCTCTTCAGTGGTTTTGTGACAAGTGTATCTCTTTTCAAAATAAGTAGAAGGTAGGCACCTCAGAAAAACATCCTGTTTTTTGTTGATGTTTGTATTTGGGCTACGCTTCTCTTCCATACACACAGCTAGCAACCGGAGTTGGAGAGCTTTATTAAATAGCAGATGGCGTACAAGAACAAGCAATACATGTAAGGTCTTCTGATCCCACTTACAGTACATGTTCTTATAAAACGAACATAGTCTGCAGCTGGAATCTGGAAGCAATAACTTTAATCACAACAGTGAGGTCTATATTTAATGCAAGATATACATTGGCATAAAATCAAAAACAGGTGAAGAACAGAATGTTGCATTACTACGTGGTTTCCCTATTAATGTTTTTATTCTGGAAATGTCAGAATGAAACATTAGGAAAAGTTCTATTATAACTAAAACTGGTTCTGCCTATTACTTGTAAGAGTTTACACAAATGTCTTCTCCTTGGTGGCATCCAGTATCCCATCAATTAAAAAGGAAAATTTCAGATATGAACTTTACTTTATTAAGATCCAGGTTTCATATACCACCTCCTGAGTATATCAGACAGAACAGTTGGCTTCCATGATATACAAATATATGTACGCATTATCACATCTGACCTGTATTACTGTAAACAAAAAAACAGATGGGTGGGTTCGAGGTGGAGATTATACAGAGGCAACATAAATGGCAAGGCTATGTTATTTAAATGTGGCAGACCTAGTATTTAGTGTGGACAAGTCTTCATATAAAGGTTGATTTACTAAAGCTGATAGACTATTTTGTATGCCATTACAGAAATGGTAAATCGATATTACATTTACTAGCTGGTGTGTATCTGAGCTGTTTCACCACAATAATGGCTTGTAATAGATGCAAAACCATGGGAATTGTAACACTATCATATGTTTACTAAATAGCTTTTCAGACTTATGGAGGTACAAATATCTGTTTCTAGCAAAAAGCATTGGTAAGATCACTTTTCCATCAAATGCCGAGCCAACGCTAAGAGCGCTAACATGTGCTGTGGTTGCTGTGCTGGAAAGCAGGAGAACATCCTGTGGTTCTCATTCTCTCTTGATCAGTCAATTCTTCAGCATAAAAATATGTGCTGGCTCTGTGCCAAAGAATTGATTGATAGGTGGTTGTGCTACATATTTTAAATAGGGTTTTCTCCAAATCTATAAATTTGTTAGCAATTATAGCTTTTACATATAATACACTTGTAGGTTCAAATGTCAGGTACAATATAAATATTGTTGGGTACAATGGGCCAACAGACTGGTGCTATTATATAGCTCTTCAATTTTTGGCACATGGAGAGGATGAGCGTTGTGCAGTTCCAGCATGACCACAATAACACAGACCACAAAGTAGTGAGGTACACTTGGAAGTCAGTCTGGGAGCCATGCTCGTAAAAAGCACAGGATTTTAACGTATGTAACGTATTTTACGTGCCATGTGCTTTTATACCACTTTTAAATAGGTCACCTATTCCTGAAATGTCAGTATGAGTGTAATGATGATTCAGAGCGATGATGATTATTATTATTTATATAGTGCTAACACTTTCTTGCTTTACGAATATACAATAGAGATATTGAATTGACACGCACGAATAGTGTTGACAGACACGGAAGGTGAAGAAGGCCATGCTTAAACAAGCTAAGAGATCTATCATCATGTCAGCTGCCGATTAGAAGAAATCTGTCATGTATACATTGATTAAACAAATTGAAATGAGGAGTTCTGATTTTTATATCAATAAAACTTTGCAAGTTCCTGAAAGAAAATCTTCTACTCCGCTTATACATAGATATGATAGTAAACACAATCTTTAATCCACAGTATTGACAGTAGATTAAAGGTTTAATATGTACTATTATACATAAAACAGTTCAACATAGAGTGTACTGTAATTATAAAACCTCTGCACATCAGTTTTTTTTCTGTCTTTTAGTAACGTAATGTAACCAACAATATTTGGCTGAAAAATAAGAGGGCTATTTTGTAGAAAAGTAATAAAATAACGTCAATAACCTTTTGTCATAACCTTTTGTCAATACCCTTTTTTTTTTATTTTTATAAAAGTTTCCACAAAATATTACGTTTAGGCTAAATAAGTTTATCAAAAGATCTGCTGTGGCAGACCCCTTTTAGTCATTCTGTTAAGTCTTTATATGACTTAGGGCTGCACTACATAACTTTCCTTAAACTGTTGATATGTCTTTGTTTTGGAGATTAGGGATCGACCAATAATTTTTATAGCCGATACCGATAATCTCGGAACTTTCAGGCCCATAGCCGATAGATTACCAATATTCTGTACATTTACCGTTTTGAAAAAAAGAAAATTGCTTCACAAATCTACCGTTAACTGAACATGATTATTATGTATTTTTTATTGCAAATTTTTTTTTTATTAAGTATAAATACACACAGTGTATTTGTTTTGATTTGATTTGTTTTATGTTTTCAAGAATATTTGTGTTTGTATAGTGGATGCAGTGTGTGTGTGTGTGTGTGTGTACAGGTTTTTATTTTCGTTTTAACCGATGCTATAGTGTTTTTTTAAATGTGCGCTTGAATCCTGTTTAGTGAATATCTCATTGTTAAAGAGTGAACACCGATCTTGATGAGAACATTAAATATATATAGTATGCAATACAAGTATGGTCGCCAGAAGGCTTCCGTCGTCAGCAAGTAGGAAGTTATAAGCGGTACAAGTCTGCAATGATACATGGGAGCAGAACTTTTCGATCCCCTTCCATGAGTGGTTTTCAGTGTGGTTACCATACACACAAAATGTCATTACTTTTATACATTTTTATAACATGTTACAACAACCTGTTTATATGTTAGGTCATTGTATCCATTAATCAGACCTAGTATCAGCTTGCCAATTCACAGAGCGGTTTATGATGAGATCCATGTGGTTTGCAAAGCTGCGTTGTTCCTATTTGGGGGTCTCTGATCTGAAGGTCTATAGATTGGGAACTTTTTCACCAGATTTCCTCTGTGCATGTGCACATGTGTGAGAGAAAGTCCTATTTGGAAAATTAAAGTTGAGTGAAGGATAGGATAGAGAAAGAAGTATAGAGAAGAGAGAGAAAAAGAGCCGGGTTGCCTGCAGAGCTCAGCCTACCCGCGACAGCTGCCCCCCAAGTAGGCCCTTCATCCCAGAGTGGGCAGGGAGGGGGGAGGGAGAGGCGCAAGAGAGCGAAGAGGGTGCACATTCTTTGGTATGGGGTTCTAAGTATAACCCAATAATCGTTCTCCATGGAGGCAAGGAGATTCTGCTGTTCAAGCTGATGGATCCCTGGGTAGCCAGTGACCCCAAATCTTTTTGAATCCTTTCACTGTGCCCAACACTCACGCAGTTAAGTTATCCACAAGGCATATGTCCTTAATTTTAACTACTACTGCTGCTATGGAGGGAGCGTTTGGCTTCAACCAAGCTTATGCCTTTGTTCTCCTTGCTGCTAGAGTGATCTTGTGGAACAATTTTTTGTTCGTGTCTGGTACACACTTCTATTGGTCTGTTTAGCAGGTATACCCAGGGGTTGTCTGGTGCTTCCCAGAATCCCTGTATCTGGGGGCAGTCCCACCACATGTGTAGATACCTGCTCTTAAGTCCACATCCCCTCCAACATTTGTCTGTTGGTGACTTTTGCATACTGAAAAGTTTAACGGGGGTTGTGTACCATGTGAACATTGTTGTGAAGGATTGTTCCTGTAAGGATTCACAGATAGACGTGGCATTATTGACTTCACAAATCTCTGGCCATTCAGTGCCCTCTAGTTTCTCTCCTAAATTCTTTCCCCATTGTTCCGTATAAGTTAGGGGGTCCCAGTCTTTCGGTGTATAGGTGGGCGTAAAGAGAGTTGATTGAGCCTCTCGTCATAGATTCGCTCAGACATATCCTCTCTAAGAATGTTAAACGTTTGTGTGCCGTTTCCTTAATGTATGGCTGTCTCTCAAAATGTTTAATTTATATGTATCTTAAGAAATCTGCAGGGTGAGGTGGATCCTTTGTTTCAGGTCTTCAGACTGTACAAATTCATCTCCTTTGTATAAATGAGCAAAACTTTGCAATCCTGCTCTTTCTAAGTTTTTAAAATCGTGGACTATGACTCCCGGGGGGAAGGAACTGTTTCAGAGATATGGTGTCATTGGTGAGGGGAGTGATGTCAGCCCGTATTTTGTGGCTGAAGCCCAAGTCCCATATTTTAAGCGGGTTTAGTATTGCTGGACAAGTAGTCCTCAACATTATGCTATGCTCTTTGGGCACCAACATGAAGAATTGAGGGAGATCAGCTCCCATTAGTAATGACTTTAAGTCCACCCTCCTCCTTTCCTCTAATGGGGCATGCCACATTGCTACCTGTGCTAGTTGTGCAGCTAGATAGAAGTGGAGGTGTGGCAGACCCAACCCTCCTTTCAGTCTCTGATATAGAATATTCTGTGAAACCCTGTGCTGTCTATTCTGCCATATAAATGAACCAATAGCATTTTGTAGTCGTGCGAGGTTTGATTTTGTGATGGGGAGAGGCAGAGTCTGAAACAAAATAAAAATAGGTGGCAGTATGATTCTCTGGTGTTTTTATACTATGGTGCCTTTATTCTGTGGTGCCGTCCATCTGCTGTATCTGTATGCACAATATATTTTATATCACAGTAAAATGTGTAACTGACCAGAGTGGAGTGTGAGCAAATGAAAAGACATGCCCCATGTTTCATAGCTAGTCCCATGCATTCCTCTTTCCTATCACAATCAACAATGATAGTCTGGCTGGCTGCACAGCAACAATATTGGTTTCTCTGCGAAGACAAGTGTTGTATTGACTCAATGAATGTCTGACAACCTATAAAGTATGTGCCCGTCTGTAACTCTGAGTGACTGGCACGTCATGTAGTTCATGTAGCTTGTCTGACGGCTCAGTTACATTTAACATGGGCGTTTTGCCTTAGACATTATGTTGCAGCTACAGACACACTTGACATTTTGTGATTAGGCTTTTGGTCCTGTATTCCCTTTTTACCACTTATCCTTGTAATTAAGACACTTGGCTACTAGTACTGAGCACCTTTTTATACATTTTATAAGAATACAATTATTTGTGAAAACTAGACCGTCTCCTTGCCATTGTGGGAATTACAAAACATATGATCATGTAGACAAATTTGATCAAGATTAAAAATAAAGTACTGCAATACTCTGGTATTTTGGCATTATATATATATATATAATTTTTTTTTTTTTTTTAAATGGAAATATGTTCATGTTAATTAGGGTTCTAGCTCTGACGGCTAATGCAGCTGCCCTACGGAGCTTCTAAAAACATTTAATTGTTTGCAATGAACTCCTGTGGAAAATGCTTTATTTTGAGGATTTGTGCAGTTCCACACGAGACGTGTTTTACTAATTTATGGACTAGAAACATTCAAATAAAATATATTGCTGGAAGCAAAAAATGCCAGAACAGTTGCTGCAGGAGTTGAGTATCTATATATATTTCAGCACTATGGGGAAAAGTGTGCCATACGCAGCATTGACAGGGGTTGTGCAGACTGGTCCTAATTCTCAATAAATACCCAATAAATATTCCTCAAAGTAATGGAAGAATGTAAAAAGCCTAGATTATGCTTGTCAGTGTTTTCCATTTCCTTTGTGACTGCCAGATACCTTCTTTTTCTTTTAATGTAATCAGCTGCTATATCCATTTCCAGAGCCTAATTGAATGTAATGAAGTAAGAGGCAGGGCTGTTGAGGGCTTTGCATTCTCTGGTCTTTGTATTCCTTTTGGTGCTAAAAAGAACCGTGTTAACATAAACCTGAGTAGGGCTGTTTAACCTTCTTTCTACCCTGGAAATGTAGATGCAATATCATTTGCAGCTGAAAAGATCCTTTCTCAGATTGTGATGTTTAAAGATGCAAATTAGGTATTTTGTCTCTTCTGTAGCCTGGAGGTGTTATGGAGTAAAACAGAGAGAAGTTAGTGGGATTAGTTCCACAGGTTTCTTTTCTCATGTAAAAACCAGAGCAGATTTCAGTGCCATAAAGTAAAATAAAAGCAATATGGAAACATCCATGGAGATTGCACACATTCCATTTGTTTACTTTGCTCTATGCATGTCAAGATCATTAAAAAGCAATGCATCTCAGAGCCTCTAGTGTTCCATTTGTTTGGGGATGTGTAAGTATGGAGTGTGTTTCCCTGTATAGCTCCAGAGCTCGTGCAGCTTTTCACACCATCTCGTTAGCAGTTAGACAGCATTACAGTAGGATTTTTACATGTCTTTAATTAATTAATTTATTAATGCACGATTTGTTTATATGTGAAAAATAAGGAATACTATACTATACTAAACTAAAAAAAAAAAAATCCTGCTTGATTGTTGTTCAAATTCTCATGCTTGCATAATAAGGACAATGGCAATAGCAGACTTATTTTAATTGAGAGAAAGTTTTCAACCCATTCAGTTTTACACTGAGAATGTTAAGGACGAAAATATTTTGACATTTTTGCTATCTATGCAATTATAATTAACTTTTCTCGATTAAAGGACTTTAATACATATTCTATACTGTTTTCAAATAGTTGATACGTGTATTTGTTTTCTCATACACTATGCTTAGATTACATTTCCCGTTTTGGGTAATGTATTATGATTAGAGTGTTTGCCTGGGACATGTTCTGTAATACAAAGAGTGCATTACTGTACATTTACTTCATTTAAATATATATATATATATATATATCCATTTAGTATTTTATGAGTTGCTTAATATGTTAACATCAGTTTTGAGGGGACAGTTGTCCTTTAAGTTTCAGGTGTAACATCAAAGAGAAGATGGTAACACGAGAGAGAGAAGTGTCAGAAGACGCAAATTAATGTATCACAGGCGTTCCTGTAGCACTGGCTGTAGTTATAAACGTTGCTAAGAAAAGATATGTAGAGGGTCAGATTCTGATCCTTTTATTTTAATAACAGACGGTGGAAAGGTAGATGAAGAGTTAACAGATGGAGAGGAAGAATGGTTGTAGGTAGAGAGTATGGCACGAGTCTGACTTGAGCTGGTTAAACCTATAGTAACAGCTGATTTACAGTGCCAAGGGCAGCACAGGGATCCTGAAAAATACTAGGGAAAGATGCCTTTTGCAGATGGCAGGCTGCTTAATACATCTTTGAAAGAGCAGGTTGCTTAATACATCTTTGAAAGCTGCCTTAGTAGAGTAAGCTCGTCAATAATGTGATTAGAAAAAAGGGAACTTGGCAAAAACCTGCCACAATCAGTAGTAATTTAGAGGCAAATACAAATTCTACAATAGAGATAATAACGGAACCAGTGGATTTTTGGGAGGTATAAACATTCTTATACAAACCTAGGCAGATATCCCAAAAAGGGCAGCATCCACAATAAAATTCTCACTAAAAAGACAGGACCAATTTCCCATTAGACAGAGTAGATACATGCCTGCAGGAAAGCACCTATTTACAACCCTTAAAATATGCATTTTGGAGCTTAGGGCTGGTGCGTTTAAATAATTACTAGAATTCTTGGCCAGTGTCTGCCGTGATTTAGACTTCCTATGCTTGATAGCAGAGCTACAGGAACAGTTATAGAAGGTGTAAAATTCTGTACTGTCCCAGTGTCTGTCTGTGAGGCTGCACAAGAAGTAGAAGGGTTCATTTCACAGGGAACATCTAAGTGATGCACACTGTATAACAGCTAGAGCAGTTCTAATGTCCATCATAGGATGGTGAGTACTTTGCAAATAACCGTTAAACTCTACATGCCTCTACACTAAAGACCTATTTTTAGTTAAGCCTAAATGTGCCACCTTCCAAAACCTAAACATACTCTTTCCAAGTTTAAGAAAACCTTTTATCTTAATTCTAGGTTTAATTCCTCTTACAAATTAAGCACACCGTGTGCCCCAGTACAAAATGTAACCTCACTCTAACCCTAGATCCACTATTTCTAAACACCCTTCTTCTCAAGCTTTCAATCCTCTTAAAACTAGACACCCTATTCAATCTAACTCTGACATTAACCCCTCTCAATCCTTAACTTCCCCTTTATCCTAACCCTAAAATTATTAAGCATTGGATAGCTTAGAAAGTTTATTGAAACAAGGATAATGTTAGAAGTGGTTAGGGCAGGGATAGAGAACCTTCTGTTTTGGACTACACCTTCCATGATGCTCTGTCAGTATTATGGCTGTAAGGGCATTATGGGAGATGTAGTCCACATCTGGAGTGCTGAAGGTTGCCTATCCCTGCCCTAACCACTTCTAACATTATACTTGTTTTAATAGACGTTCTAAGCTATTCAATGCTTAATAATTTATATACAAAAATCCCAATAGACTTTAATTATTGGAAAGTTTTTCTAATCATTTTGCAAATGTATTAAATTGTGTGTGTCCGTGTGTGTGTCCGTGTGTGTGTCCGTGTGTGTGTCCGTGTGTGTGTCCGTGTGTGTGTCCGTGTGTGTGTCCGTGTGTGTATGTCTGTGAGTATCTGTCAGGAAAATGTGTGTTTATCCACTGTGTGTGTGTTAAGCATAAAAGGGTGAAAATGTTTAATTAAAAAATGTTTCACCCAATTCTTGTGATTTGTAGTAATATACATATATGAACTGTTGTGCTCAAATGTTTGCATACCCTTGGAGAATTGGTAACATATGTACCATTTTTAAAGAAAACATAAATGAGCAGGCAAAACAGTTTTCTCTTATTTCTTCTGGGATTCATATTCAACTGTAGGTTATAATAGAATGGCACAATCTTAAAACAAAACATGGCAACGAAGAAAAAAACTGAAAAAACAACTATTCAAAAGTCTGCATGCCCTTCTTTCTTAATACTGTGTATTGCCCACTTTAGCATCAATGACAGTGTGCAGTCTTTTGTAATAGTTGTCAATGAGGCCCTTAATTCTTGCAGGTGGTACAGCTTCCCATTCGTCCTGGCAAAATGCCTGCAGGTCATGCATTGTCTTTGGTTGTCTTGCATGAACCGCATGTTTGAGATCTCCCCCAGAGTGGCTCGATGATATTAAGGTCAGGAGACTGTGATGGCCACTCCAGAACCTTCACCTTTTTCTGCTGTAACCATCTTGGCCTTGTGCTAAGGGTCATTGTCATGCTAGAAAAGTCCAAGAGTGTCCCATGCGCAGCCTCCGTGCAAATTGTCTGCCAGTATTTTCTGATAACATGCCACATTCATCTTGCCATCAATTTTCACAAGATTCCCTGTGCCTTTAGAGCTCAATCCCCCCAAAACATCAGTGAGCCACCACCATGCTTTACAGTGGGGATGGTATGCTTTTCACTATAGGCGTTGTTGACCGCTCTCCAAACATAGCACTTATGGTTGTGACCAATTAAGCTCTGTTTTGGTCTCGTCACTCCAAATTACATTGTGCCAGAAGCTATGAGGTGTGTCAAGGTATTGTCGGGCATATTGTAACCGGGCTTTTTTATGGCATTTGCACAGTAAAGGCTTCTTTCTGGCAATACAACCATGCAACTCATTTTTGTTCAAGTATCGTCGTATTGTGCTACTTGAATCACAGAGCAGCCTGTATTTCTCCTGATGTTACCTGTGGGTTTTTCTTTGTATCACAAACAATTCTTCTGGCAGTCGTGGCTGAAATCAATCTTGGTCTACCTGACTTTGGCTTGGTATCAAGATACCATAACAAATTTCCCATTTCTTAATACATGATTGTACAGTACTGACTGGCATTTTCAAGGCTATGGATATCTTTTGATATCCTTTTCCATCTTTATAAAGTCCCTTTACCTTGTTGTGCAGGTCTTTTGACAGTTCTGTTTTTCTGCTCCCCATGGCTTAGTTCTAGCCTGCTCAGTGAATCCACATGAGAGCTAACTCATTGACTATTTATACACAGACACTAATTGCAATTTAAAAAGCCACAGGTGTGGGAAATTAACCTTTAATTGCCATTTTAACCTGTGTGTTACCTTATGTGTCTGTAAAAAGGGCAAACATTCAAGGGTATGTAAACTTTTTCTAAGGCCCATTTGGGTGTTTTCTGTTCTCATTGTGATTTTAAAAATGAGCCAAACAACTATGTGAAAATAAATGGCTTTATATGATCACTATCCTTTAATAAAATACATTATTTTGCATGATCTGTCATATTTAAAAAATCAGTGCCAAAAATGCACAATTTATGCCAGGGTATGCAAACTTTTTAGCTCAACTCTATATGGTCTGCAAAACTCTCTTGGTAGGTGATAGGTTTCAAAGTAACATCCACATGAATGCCAGGATCCAAGATTTCTAAACAGAACATTGCCCAGTTCATAACACTGCCTCCGTTGACCCACCTTCTTTCCATAGTGCGTCCTGCTGCCATCTCTTCCCAGGCAAATGATGGACACGAACTTGGCCATCCACTTGATATAAAAGAAAACATGATTCATTAGACCAGTAAACTTTCTTTCACTGCTCCATGGTTCAGTTCCGTTATTCACTTCACCTGTCAGTGGTTTTACTGTTGTGGCTGATTAGTGTGTAATACAAACTACAGTATAATGATTTTTTCAGCATTCTAAAAGCATTTTTGAAGGGCTATTGGACTGTTTTACTAGACACAGAGACTTAAGTGGACCAGAAGGTGTTAAAATTATGGAGTTGTATACAGGGTGTACATTTGTAGGTCCATGCATGCAAGAATTGCACATTAGAAAAACATTGTACCTGTTTAGCTACTTCTGACTCAAGAACCAGTCTTAAGCATCAGTCTGTCTACAACATATGTAACGTTACAATAATGTATACCGCTAAATTGATTTTTTTTTGCTTTTTATTTTGCATGTAAGACGTGTTTATGTAAATATGTTTCAGAGTTTTTAAAACACTGTATATTTTTTAATATTGTAATAAGTACTGTGCTTACATACATTTTCTAAAAAAAATGATATATAATTAATTATTTGTATATACAATATATACTGCTATTTATGTGCAAATGTGGTATGTGTTTTGCAGCACGGTTTCAGTTTTTAAATATCTTTCAGAACAATTAGGAAAAATAAAACGTGTGTGTGTGTGTGTGTGTATATATGTATATGTATATATATATATATATATATATACACACACACAGTTTGATATTTGTATTACCTTGATGCTCCTGATGACTAACCTTTGTCCTTCCAGCTGTTGTGCATGTGGACTAGCTTTCCCATGATGCCTAACCACTTGACTGGCTGGCTGATCATAATAGAGTACATAGTCAGCAGCTGAATTGTGCCAAAAGTTAAACATCAGAGCCATATGCTATTGTGTAAAACCTCTTAATTTGACATCTAGAACACCCTTGTTCATACCTATATATGTTGTTTTATTAATAATTTAATATTTATAGAATACAGACTCATTTAGCAGAACATGTAAATGAGGCTGTTCAAATGTCAATTTCTCCCTGTGTTTTCCTTCCCATTGGACTGCGTCTCAAGTAGGAAAAATGCAACACATGCTCATAAAGGGTCAACCACAAGTGTGTAGTTACAGAATAGCCACCTTGGGCTGCAGCTTAACGTTTTTACTGTTGTTTGTTAGATGTGTCTTCTTAATTACATTAGGCACCACTGTGATTTATCTTTCATGCTGTCTCTGAATTGTGAAACCATACCTAACACCTAATATGTTTTTGTAGTAAACGTAAAACCTTCATTGTCTCCACAGGCAGCAGAGAGCGTCACCTTCATTGGACCTGACACTCATGCTATTCAAGCCATGGGAGACAAGATTGAAAGCAAGCTATTAGCCAAGAATGCAAAGGTCAACACCATCCCAGGCTTTGATGGAGTGGTCAAGGTGAGAAAATGCTTGACTGCTATATGCCCCATATAGAGTAAGTAAGGCTCCTAGATCAGCAATGAGAAGAACGCCTGCCCACTGCAAATCTCCATATTCCTGTCACTAAATACCAGTCTACTGTAAATTATTGTGTTGACTTCATTAGTTTTATACTGTAGGACTACTGTACAAGAAAGAGGCAGATTATAAATGTATCAATTTTATATTATGCATTTATAAGTAATAAACCATCTATATTAATATGAAAAAGCAATTCTTCTCCTTCGATCCCAGACTAGAAATGAGCACATAAAGTGAAATATAATTACATCTTTATATATCCTGCACTCTAAGCTAGCAATTGTGAAACTTCGGTTTGGTGCAAGAGTTGACCACAATCATTTTTTTGTATTAATTTTATCTTCTCACCTGTTCGCTAATTTAACATATTGTCATCATAACTTGTGACACTGTCATTGCAGGTTACATTATATAGTTTATTACACAGTTGATATTGTATGGAAGCTCTTAAGTGGGAATTGTTGGTTATTGAGAAGTATATTGGAAATGTTATGCCAAAAAAGACATGCTAAAAAATCTTTTTTTAGACTTTTTGCAGTTTTTCTACTTGTTGGAATGTTTCAATTTTCTTACTGTTTCCCCACAATCCCCTGTTTGTAAATAACTGTGATAAAATAGTTAACAAAATACAGTAATGGCTGTACTAACTTACAAGATCCGATATTGAATTATAATTACAGTTACCATTGCATACAGTGAGGTGCAAACAATGCTGCATATCCGAAGGCTGCTCATGCTGGTCTTAAAATCATTGGGAGAAACCATGTACATGCGTATGCTTGCTGCCACATGTGTATTGGAATAAGAGCTGCTTACAAATTCACATTACATTAGTCAACTTTTTTGTGTTTGCTGTTAAAGTTCCTATTTCTTTTTCAAATCTATTTGAAATTCAATATACCGTATATACTAGAGTATAAGTCGACCCGAATATAAGCCGAGGCCCCTAATTTTACCCCCAAAAACTGTGAAAACTTATTGACTCGAGCATAAGACTAGGGTGGGAAATGCAGCAGCTACTGGTAAATTTCTAAATAAAATTAGATCCTAAAAAAATTATATTAATTGAATATTTATTTACAGTGTGTGTGTGTGTGTGTGAATGCAGCGTGTGTATGAATGCAGTGTGTGTGTTTGTGTATGTGTTGCAGAGCCTTGGTGGGGGGTGGGCATTTTTATGAATTTTTTTTTAATTATTATTTAAATTTTTTTTGTTATATTATTATTGATTTTTTTGTTATATTTTTATTATTTTTTTATTATTATTTTTAATATGATTTTATTTTATTATTTTGATTTTTTTCGTCCCCCCTCCCTGCTTGATACATGGCAGGGAGGGGGGCTCTCACTCCCTGGTGGTCAAGTGGCATTGGCAGTTCAGTGGAGGGGGGCCGGTCAGCTCCCTCTGCAAGTCCCAGTGTAAGTCTCGCGAGAGCCGCACTATGACCCCACGGCTCTCGCGAGACTTACACTGGGAGCTGACAGAGGAGCTTACCGGACCAGCGCGGAGGAGGAGGGAGCTGACAGGAGCTGCAGGAGAGGTAAGTAAGAGCTTCCTGCCAGCCACCCTCCTACACAGCCCCATTGTCTGTATTATGGCAATGTAAATTGCCATAATACAGACATTGACTCGAGTATAAGTCGAGTTAGGGTTTTTCAGCACAAAAAATGTGCCGAAAAACTCGACTTATACTCGAGTATATACGGTATTTGTGAAATAAATGCCTATGGTAAAGGAAAAGTTTGTTTTGAGTTGAAAACATTCACAAAAGTCCACACACACAATCACTGCAATATCTACTGTGGGAGAACATATAATAGAAGATATGTACAGATAAAAAGACTAAAATAGTACTATTCTAACACAATTTGTATTTGCCAAAATAGAAAAGTTATGCCATTCTCATGTACCGAAACGGTGTTTCTGTACTTCCATAGGTTTATATCCACCTTAGTAATGCATCATCTGTTGGTTTTCTTTTTATTGTCTCTTATACCCTTTTATATTTAAATCCCTGCCCCTTCCACCAACACACTTTACAGATTACAGAAGTATATATATATATTTTTTGTGTACCATAATTGTCTTTTATGCATGTGAGCAATCTTCATCCAGCCAATTGTAAAACAGCCAGGATTATAAACTCAAACCATCTGGCGTTTGCAAGAGAAATATTTCAAGGCAACCTCTGGGGTTTATATCTTGCAAGGTTACTAATATTGTTAATATAAACATGCAGCTCGGGCAACGTATTACCCTGCTCTTATCCTAAGCTTGTAATCCATATGCCAAAACTCAATCCAGGGTTATACACTAAAGTGAGAATTGAAAGAGAATTTTAAATTTAATGCCAGATTAACCAGCATAGCTGGTATACAGGTTTTTTTTTTCCAGCTCAGCTATTTTGACCCTAAATTTTAAAGTTGTTTTAAATTCTCACTTCAGTGAATAACCCGAAATTGTGACAACACAACTTTAAACATCATGATACAGTTACTTGGTCTTCTGTAAAGTGGCACTGTCATCCCCCATTAAAAAAAATCTGTATTTCCATCTAGAAGTGTCAATCCCCTCCCCCCCCCAGAAGTTATCAGTGGGACAGGTTCGGTAAGTGAATCTCACCTTTATCTGCCCCCTGGTCACCATCTGGGATCTTTGCGACTTCTGTAAAGTCCCCAGACGGTGACAGTGTGCTGCCTTATGAGCTATATATAAAGTAATAATGTGACCGATAAATGTGTCAAAAACAAATGACTTACAAGTGTTTCTCATTCCTGTTCTAATCTACTTTAACCCCTTAAGGACCAAACTTCTGGAATAAAAGGGAATCATGACGTGTCACACACGTCATGTGTCCTTAAGGGGTTAAAGAGAGACCTGAGTGGTCCAATGCATGGCATGGCACTCCAACCAATAAAGGGCCTAAGAATACAAACATATATTCCTAACGCTATAGTATCCTGAAACCTATATAGCTGTGTTTCCTTCCCCTCCTCTCCCCCCCCCCCCCCCATGTGAAGGTTTTAAGGGTGAGTATTACTTACCTTTAACCTTGCAAGCTGTTTTCCTTGCTCCCACTCTGCCCAAAAAGGTAAGCATTTTGCACATCAAACTGCAGTGCTGCACAAATCAAATGCTACTTTAAGATCAGTATTTGATTTGTTTTACTCGGTTATAACAGAGGAAGCATCTTCCAGACAGCCACTAGAGGCTTGTTAACCCTGCAATGTAAACATTGCCGTTTTACACTACAGGCTTCAAAACACAGGGGCACTGCACCTAGAATATTTCATTCTGATGACAAGGTCTGGGTTCCTTTAGTGTTCCTTTAACCTATATTAACATTAATAAATTACCTTGTTGGCACTGATGTGCATAAATTATTTAACTAAATACGCACGCAATTTTTCCTGTGGCAATTGTTTGTCTATCGATTGTACAGAGCTGCAAAATAGGTTGGTTCCTTCTAAATAATACTAATAATATTGAATACAGTATCGGTGTCAGAATTATGAATCTTGCATGTGCTACCTCTTTGCATTTTGTATGTGTAGACAACGTGATCTCTGTAGTTTTTAGTAGAAATAATGATACTATGATTTAGGATTAAAAAATTGTTTAGCAAGAAAGTGTTTGATATTTATTTAGTTTCCTTGGTGTTTTTCAAATACATTATAGTTGTACGTTGAAAAAAAAAAATCCTGCCAAAAAAATCAACCCTTGACTGCTAATTATATTTAACAAAGGTAATCAGATTTGCAAGCCAAAAGAAAAGCAAAAAGTTTCCACCTCTGCTCTAATCATGGCCGTTCATCAGTCATCACTCTTCCTGCATTTTGCTTCAAGAGACTTTAATTGTCTTCATTTGAGAGCTTTAACACTTCCTGACAGGGAGGCTATTTAGTGGAAGTTTTCTCGCATAACTGTCACTGGCAGGAACAAAGGCCCCTCCATTTCAATATGTACAAACCACTAACATTTCTTAAATTACCCCTTTTTTCATGAATTTCATCCCTTTAAGCAACATTTTGAAGAACACAGGCCTTAGAATGAAACAAGGCGCAATAAAACAGTAAACCAATACTTTCTTTTTGGGGAAATTATCTTCAACTTGAAAACAATTGTTATTTTGAGTGAAAGAGAGAGAAAGGAAAAAAAAAAGTCTCATTAGCAGATGTGAATGCACAGAGTAAAAAGACTTAAAACTAAGGTTACTCTCAAGAGCTCTTTGAACTTAACAAGCAGCGATTTGTGGAGCAGACTTTGTAATGAAAGGAAATTAAATTTTTTGCCAACTTCCCCTTCTAGCGTCCTTATTCTTCATGAGGGCAGTAACAAGGTACTGAAGACCTCTTTAAAGAGGATTTTATTTTATTATTGGGCAAAGAGGAAAGTTAGTATGAGTGCTCATGAAAGCATAAGTGAATCAATAAAGGTATCATCTTTAAAGGAACGTTTTCCTTTTTTAGTTGAGCTATTGAACCAAATATGATGGTATCTTATTTGTGACCAAACAATTTGACTTTTGATGAATGCTAATAATGATACAAAATAGTCTTTTAATTTTAATGATGACTTAATAAGTTATGCTCTTTTTTTTCTTTCATTTTTCTTTAACTCTCATAACACTTTTTTTAAAAATAATCTTTTTCTTATAAGCTAAATTGCAAGAATTCTCAGGGTTTTTCACGAAACTCCATAAACCTGAATATCACAGCTGAGACAAAAATAGATGATTTGGAAAAATGTGCAAACTCTGGTATAGTGTGCTTATTGTGGGCCTGCCAAGTCTAATTTTGTATTTTAATTTAGTATAATTGAGAATGTAACGACTACCGGTATATAGATTAACACGTTTTGTATATGTTTTTTTTTTTTTGTTTGTTTTTTTAAATAGTAGCATGACATGGGATTTATAGCCTCCTGGATGCATGTATCCCCTATTTTTACAAAACTTTTTTTTACAAATATATAACTTAAAAAAATAAATAAAAAAATGATCATGTCAGTTTTGAGTCTGTGGAAGAAGTCAATGTTTTGCGCAGTATTCAATTTCCTTATAACTTGCTTTTAGTATGCATTTTTTTTCTGACAGATGCAATAATCAGCATTTTCCATTTTTCCACCTTTTTGCAATTTTATTCTAACTTTTCTCTTTTGAGAACAAGCTGATAATGTCAACAGTTCATGGAAACAATAGAGAATGAACTCCCCCTGCTGTCTGCTTCATGGAAAACATGACAGAGACAGAAGAGAAGACAGAAACAAGCTGTAGCAGACAGGCTTTAATGCCCTGATTTATGGCCCATTATTGATTGTAAACTCTGAAATTTAATCACTTTATTTCTGCCACAGCAGAAAATAATCTCACATAGGTAGCTGGGTTTCCTGTCAGCTGATTTGGAAGTGCTTTGTGTTTCTTCGCCATATAGTTGGGATGAGGTAAAATTTACATTCCACTTATGGCATTAATTTTACATTCCTCCAAATGAAAAGGGTCACAAGGTTGTAAAATCAAACATTAAATGAATCAGAGGAGACAGTAGTGCAATATACGACTGCCCTAAGGACACAGTGCAATGGCTGATGGGATTAACGTTGGGTCTCATTTCCTGCTTTTACAGGATGCAGATGAAGCTGTCAGAATTGCAAGGGAAATTGGTAAGTTCTTAAATTAGCTATGGTGGGATTTGTGTGCCTCTTAGCAGACATGGTTGACTAAATTAAATGTGTAATAGGTAATCCCTATAGAACAAATAATGTTTTAATAGTTTTAAGATCTCATTTGCCCACGGCTCTCAAAGAACTTGTGCATTAGCACCTTTTCCCCAAACACCACATGTTATATTTGCAAATTAGTTATGAAGGTTCAATCAGCACCTACTGTGAAATAAAGCAAAGATCACATGTTTTACATTTATATATTATCTGTAATGTATATGCAAATCTGTGTATACATTAAATTGACAGACATTAATATATTGCTTTATAAATTCATAGATTAAATCATATTTTAAAAATATATTTTTTTTGTCTAGATTTAATAGTTCATGGTGCCATTTTTTTTAAAATATATATTATCGGCATGCTAAGAAAATAATGTTTTCAAAATAATATATTATTATAATATGTAAATATGTGTGTTTATATTCTATCTGTATATATGTGAAATAAATATAGATGCTGATTTGTTTGTGTGTTTATCAGAATTTATCTTGTCCTAGATATTTATTTTAAAAAAAGGAACCCCCAATACACACATATGAGAGCAAGTGTTACATTATGAATTGTAGTGTATGACCGTCTATTCCAACTGATTGAATAGAACAGCACTATTATTGATATTATTGTTTACATTCAAACCCTAGCCAGCACCACTATAGGTTAAATTGTAAAGAGGGAGTGGAACAACAAAAACTCAAAAACAGTCTATGAAAGACTCTTAGAATGCTAGGCCTATTTCAGTACGCTTCCACATATATAAAACGTTTTACCAGCTATCCACGCATGGTTTGTAGTGCTGTATACACTTCATGACTATCTGTTGTCAAGGTGTATGAGACCATTACGATGGAATGTCTCTTTCACTTCTGTGGATATCACTAGTAATGTAAATTGTGTGACTGGCACACATTATGCTATTGTATTCACCAATGTTACCCACTATATATTTGGGCTACTTTAAGGTATTTGAAATACATCACCCAAGTTGATAACATAGTCTTATCGTCATCAAATATTGTAGTTATAGCAATTTATGTATTCTGACTTTGATTTGTATCTTTAGTCCGTGCATAATTATAACACTATTCCTCTGTATCCATTTCATATTCACATTATGATTTTAGAATTGTCCAGTCAAATGCTGTTCTGTTCTATTTATGTATGTATTTATTTATTTATTTATTTATTTATTTTACTTGCTGAGGACACACATGCTTTTGGTAAAGATGGATTGACAAATAATGGAAAAATATTGGTGTTTTTATGTTATATTACATCTCTGGATTTCTCGTTTCTTTGAAGTTCTGCTTTTTTATTTTTTTATGTTTATATTTATTTATTTATTTATTTATTTATTGATTTTACCACCACCTGTTATATGGTGCAATTCACAGCAGGCAACTCTGTGAAAGATTCTTTGTTATAATTCCTGGATTTCATTTATGCTGCTAATGTTGTTTACATAGTTTTAGGAATATATATATGTATATATTATTTATTTTTTTTACACCCAGTTACACTGGGAAGTCACTGAGAAGAGTTGCTGTTAATATAAAACTGTTAAAACATTGAATTAAGATGGTGTATTTCATTACAGTGATCATGTAATTTTTATAATAACCCAGCAAATGTAGACCTCTAGTTGTAATGGAAAACAGGGGTACAGCAGAGCAACTTCCAACCGCTCATGGATTATTCCAAATTCCTTTAAAAATTTGTATTAACATTAAACATTTAACTTTTTCATAAATCCCATAACAAAACAACTTTAAAACTATATTATAACAATTCATAGAATGTTATTGAGGGTGGGGGTCCATCTTTACAAATCCAAAATTAAAATGTCACATGTTTACTTAAGTAAAATATTATAATTTTACGTGGACTTTGGAGAAACTTTGAATAGTATTTTCAATCACTCTAAGAAATAAGGGAACCACAGCCCAGGTTATTTAAAGTCCTGCTGTTATATACAACACTGACACTGAGCTTATGGACCATTCTAGTGACATGTGCCTGTAGAATACAGTAATGAATTGGAAATTATAACATTTTAATATTTAAGAAAAAAGTATTATGGTACCTTCCAAAAATTCTCCATCATGCTTTTATGAATTCATCTTAAGCTTCTTAAGTACCATGAATTGCAAGAAGCCATAAGCAGTTTCTTATGATGCATATATACCTATGAATTCCTCTTCTATGTTATGCCATATTCTTACACTAAAAAATAGGTAATATTCTCTAGTTGTTTTTTTTTTTTACATTTAAAGAATTTTTTTTCTACTCTTGATAGAGTAATTATTAAATGAACACTATAGTGTTACATGGTGTTACAAACGGAGTGTATTCCTAACGCTTTAGTGTCCCTGTCCCAAGTTAGATACAAATGACCCCTACCTCCCAAATAAATTCAAATACAATGGATAAAATAAAGCATTTACTTACCTTTTTCCAGCGTTGAATATCCCTTGATCCAGTTCTCCTCTCCGCATCTTGCAATGTCATCAATGTGGCATGGCCTCCTTCGGCGAACGTCCAATCCAATGCTCCTAATAAAAAGCAGCATTGGACACCTGATGCTCATGTACACACACACACATACAAACTTCCCCATCGGAAAGTAGTCTTATGAGCTTCAGTTTCAAGTGACAGAAAACAGACACTAGAGGTGGATTTAACCATTCAATCTAAACATTGTAGTTTAAAGAATATTTTTTGTTTTTTTTGTTTTACATTGAATGACAGGGCCCCTGCACCCAGACTACATAATTGTGATAAAGTGATCTGGGTGACTTTAGTAGACCTTTAATATATATAGATATATGCATAGTTTCAATATATTCAATACTCTTGGGTGTCTCTTGCGTGTCTGCATATTTGTTCTTGAAGATTTGTATTTGTGCAGGTTTTATAATGCTAATCACTGACCATTTACCACTGAAGATAGAATCATTAATATTCCCAGATTTTCATTATTTGCCCATTTACTTTAATTGTAGTACACTGTAAGTTTCTAAAATTGAATAACTTTAATGACAGCAGAATTTAAAGATTTTCATTCAGGACTCCTTTATTACATTAAATTAACTTTGATACCTTTTTGTCTTGAAGATTGAAGGTACCATCCTAGTTAACTCTGTTTAGTTATAAATGAGCCCCCCCCCAAAAAAGACCACGAATATATTGTTCACTTTAGCATGGGCCATGTGGCAAACGGTTATGTTCATCGGACCAAATGATCGAAGTCTGAACCTGTGTTTAATTGTTCCCTGCTGTTAGGCTACCCTGTTATGATCAAGGCCTCGGCAGGTGGTGGTGGTAAAGGCATGAGGATTGCCTGGGATGATGATGAGACCAGGTGAGATACTGTCCACAATCCTAACCATGATTAATACAGCACTTACCTAATCTTACTTCACAGCATTGGGAAATAGGTGCTAAATTGCCTCTTCAAAGCAAATGGCTTCTGTCCTTTTAGTATGTCTTGTTGTATCCTTCTGTGAACAATTGGCTTAAACACCCTATTAACTCATTTATTTAGTGAGTTGACAATTCAATTATCTTGTGCGCTGCCTGTCTAAGCCTCTGGGTACGTAAATATAAAATGCAATGTGAATACAAATAAATATATTTATTTAAAAATGTATATATACATTTGTGTGTGTGTCTGTGAATTATCTCTTTTGTTAAACAATTCTTTTTTTTTTTTTTTTTTTTTAACATGCTATAACATAATCATGTCTTTAAATTATCCCTATGTTACCAATACAATGAGTTCAATCTCTTTTTGGAAGTCTACCTTGCTTAAGTTACTTATAATCTGTATGTTCATATATATATTTGCTTTCCAGGAACAAAAAACAAAAGCAGTATTTATCCTTATTTTAATTTTTTTCCTCCCATTTGTACCTTTCTTCATATACCCTATTAGCGTTTAATACTTGGGTATATAATATGGTGATAACACAGGCATCAGTATTGCTTGAAAATAGTGCAAGAAAGACATGGATGTAGTCCCTGTCAAACTATTTTTGTCAAGAGAGATAATTTCCAGGCTTGTCCACTCTGCTAGAGACATCCTGTACTCTCAGGTCACACTCTGATGGGGGGACATCCTGGCATTCTAAGCCATACAACTCTGTGGAGAAAACTTGGTACCCTAAGCCCATCCCCTTTTTGGGAACAATTTTGCACCCTAAAAGTCCTTGTGGGGGACTTTCTGGCAGCTATTATTCTAAATCGTCGCAACACTATAATGTTAGGAATACAAAGCTGTATTCCTAACATTATAGTGTCTCTCAACTCTTCACCTCTCACCCGCACCCCCCACATGGAGCAGAGAGTTTAATAACCCTTTTAACACTTACCTGATTCCAGCACAAAGGTCCCTGCCTGCCTTCACCGATGTCAGCATGAGGGGAACCTAAAGCGCACACATTAGGCATTCCCCTTAAGATCAATGTTTTTCAATTTGGTTTTTCAAGAGGCTGGATGTGAAATTGCAGGAATCGCCTCTAGTGGCTGTCTGAAAGAAAACTGCAGTGTTTTCACTTGCAGGATTAAGGGGATAGGGAGACTGCACCCCGACCACTTCAATGAGATGGATGGTCTGGGTACCTATAGTGTCCATTTATTATTGGACAAGGAGTTCAGCAGATTATGTCTAATTAATTGAAAGTAGTTTTTAAAAAACTAGATTGATTACACCCATGGTCTCTTTGTGCCATAAGCACTGCAATAAACAGATATCGGAGTATTGCAATTATTAATTTTTTGGCAATATCTAGAACCTGGACTGGTTAGATTGAGCAATCAATTCTAAATAGCCAGCAAATTGTATGCTCAAATTTGGTGTAACCTAACTGATCAAGAGAACACAAAAATGAAACTCATTCCAAGCAATGCTAAAGTCACTTTTATTTCTAAAGCATTCACTTGTAAGTGCAGGATATTCCAATGAAATTGAAATAAAATCTAGCACTTTAAGTACAATGTACAGATAGATTTTAATGGACATTGTATATACCAGAAATGTAACATTATTGGCCATGCATTGTTATATCTAGCCATCATGTTCCATAAATAAAAAATGCAAAATATTTTAAAACACAGCACAGAGAACATGTGCAACACATATCGGCATTTTCACCCAAGGTGGAACACAAGGAGGAAGTCAATCTGCTTAAAATAAAAATTAATTTAGACATAAAAAGAAAAAAACTAGATATTTGGAGATTGAAATAGATAAACTTCACTTTCATTCCATTAAGGTAATACTTTGACCTCACATTTTTAAATGCACAAGAATTGCTGAAATGTATACACTCTACCAAAATCGCCTTGAAGGCATGGAACATCTCATTTAAAATTGTCAAACCAATTGGTCTAGAGCTTTGCCCATATCTATATTAAAACATACCTTACCGCAAATTGATTTGGGGTATTGGTATTCATTTATAATCGGGACAATTTCGGATAACTCCCTTATGTCTTTTGAGAAATTGAAAACAAAATATGATATAGATGGCTTTATCTCCCCAAACTACAATATGATTTCTTGTAAATCACAAGTATTTTAATGTGACCTGTGTGTAATGTGATCTGACTTGGATCTAAGATTTAACAAATTAGACAATTCAAATCTAGAGAAAATGTTTCTCTCTGATCCGAATCGAAAACACATAATTTCTTTGAGCTTCCCTTAACATCTAGGCACATCTCAAAAACTAGATTTCAATGTTTGATTTAGATGATTGGTTTAATATCTAATTTGCTCTGAAAGAAAATAACAATTCTCCAATCATTTGGAAAACAATTACAAAATTGTCTATAGATTGTATCTGACTCCATCTAGAGTACACAAAATGAATATTAATATCTCTAATAAATGTTGGCGAGTTTGGGACAATGCCAAATGCCAAAACTTCAGAACCTTTGAAAAGATCTTCATTTTTTTGTTAAAATAAGAAATGTGATCCCTCAATTACCAAACTATCACCAAAATTTAGTTTATTTAAACAAATATTCCCGAGGACCTTACTAAAATAATAAGATAAAAATAGGCCATATTTTATTGCTGCTACATTGACAATACCTAGATACTACAAATCACCATCTATGAAATGAGTTCAATATCTAGTGTTAGATAATAATATATATGAAATTGTCCTTAGACAGTCATCTTCTTTAGTAGACCACTAACATTCCATTGAAACACAGGGAAGATAATGTAAAAAAATATTCTCTGTAATCTTGACCTACTATTGATTTATAATTTTAGACAAGTCATTAACTGTGTCATTGACTAACACTTGTTACACCTTGTACAAATTGTTGCATGCATATTTACAATGTTATTTGTATAGTTACCTACATTTGCAAAATAATTGTATTGCCACAATGCTTTCCTCTGGTTAATATGAAAGGTTTTATATAAACTAGTCTTCTCCATGTCCTCTATATTTATAATCTGGAATGTACACTTCTCCCTTATCCAAGTCAATGCTTTGAGGCTTGGACAACATTAATTGCCAAAGAGCACTGGGCTAACACACCACTAACAATGTCAGCCAATCAACTCTGTCCAGGTAGGATGAAATTGACATTGATAATCCAGAAGTCTTCATTTTATATGTAACTGTTATTAATATTAAACCAGGGAACAGTGTCTGAAAACTTTGGGCAACATAGCTGCTACAGGCGAGCTGCCGAGTTTGTGTTGCTTAGAGTGGCCCATTGACAAAGCAGAATAAGTCAATTACTTTTCACAGCTAAATCTCACTCTAGAGCTGTTATGATGTAAAGGCATTTGCCTAACCTTTGTCATAAAGGGGTTGAGTGCATGTGTTTATCTGTTGCACTTTACTGAAAGCAGCCATGTGTATCTAGGTCCTGTAATTTGTTGAAGAGAAATCATTTAACTATGTGCCTGCTTCTCCCACTTGTAGGTTGGTGTTTTTAAGCTTGTGGATAAGGAACACAGTTTGACACCCATTTAAGTGACAATATAGTAGCAAATTTTACCTGCGATAACTAATGAGCTAGCTTAATGCATATACATTAGGAAGGTTAAGAGGGGTTAGGCCAAAATGAAGAGGATCCTAGTAATCTTTTGAGTGTCTCACTAAATGAATTTCAAGTGATCTGATATCAATCAAGGCAGGAACTGGCTCCGTACTACATCTGAGCAGTTTTCAGTTTACTTTGTGTCACTGAGACTAAGAATGATTTAAAAACAGCTCTTATTGCAATAGTCCAATTAGTAATTGGCATTCTTAAAAATGTCTTTCTCGCATATGTTCTGTTTGCCATTGTTTGTGTTTTTCATGCTCTTAAACATATAGGGCTTTATTTCATGCTGTGTAACAAGAAGTTGAAAAAAGACTACTGCTGTCAAAAAAGGATGATTATACAGAATGTTATAGATATTTATAGTGAATATGTTTACTGTTAAGTTGGAGGGAGTTCTAAATCTGTTCGTAGAAGCTGTTGCAAGGGTTGCATGGCTGAGAGCTTTTCCTTTAATGAAACACCACCATGTGTTGCTGAAATGTGCAGCTCACCGGTGTCCTTCTAACAGTAGTTACAAGTTTAATTGATTAAAACCAGTGACAGATGCCTTTGTGGAAAAAAAAATGCTCCAATATTTGCTTTCTGGGATATTTTTATAAGAACAACCTGCTTATAACAGGTTTATAGTGACACTAATACTGTGTACAATTGCAGCTTTTTTCTGTTTACTTTAATGCATATAGTTTTATAAGTGATATGGTTTTATAATACTTGGCTGTTTGAAGTAGCGGGACTCTTTGTTGTTTCATTGTGTCCCAGTAGATCCTTCATTGATAATGTCCTTTGTACCATCATAAAGCAATTTAAAAAAAATAACTGACATTTGCTTCCTCCTTTATAATAATACAACCATGCTGATCTGGGATTTGGGTCCTGCTAGTTACATACCAGAGAGAGCTGCAAGAAAGCACTGAGTGAGGTCAAGGCCATTGCCTCACAATTTAAGCAATGTGAGATCTCGCCCACGTATGTAGGTTGAGTGAAGCGTTGAGTATTGCGGACGGTGGAGAAGTGAAATAAGGAGCAGAGTGCAAATGTATCATGGGTATAATTAAAGGGATGAAAGGAGATTAGGAAAGGGTTAAGATAGAGTGGGGATTGGAAAATGCATTGGAGAGGATACGATTTGTTATAGATAGAGGTGGGTAGCTATAGAGGTGTGAAATGTTATGGAAGTAAGCAGTGTGGAACTAAATTAGAGAGGGCCCTAGTGGATATATATATATATATTTTTTTTATTTTTTTTTGTCCCCCCATCACAAAGATGGGAAAAAAAAAGAGTAGATCCCTGTCTGCTGTACAACTCCCAAAATGCTTTGCCAGCTGGGGATCTACCATTTGCCCATCCTTGCAGGGTTGTGTTTGTAACTTTTAATATAATTATTTAAAATGTTAGGTAAAAGTGCTTGGTCAGTTCTAGTAAATCTAAATAATACTTGGTTTCAGATATAGTATGTCTACTTGGTTTCTATTATCGGAAACAAATCCTACAAACAAATTGAGAAAGTATAAAATGTGGAAAAGCTGTCTAGATGAACACAATTTAACAAAAACTTGAAATAATAAGAGATAATTAAATAAATATCCAATATTTTCTCACTGAAACTCAGTGATGGTTAGATAATTATACCATGCGTTGCAAAGCGTGAAACAAAATTGAGCTACAAAGTGAAGTAACGAAAAGTATAGAAGTTACAATTTCATAACATGACAGGAGGCTTCATATTTTGCATTAACTTTCTTTACAAACTCCATAGTAGCAAAGTAAAAACAGTTGAAATAAAGAACCAATCAGAGTACAGACAGTCTATATAAGCAGAAGTACATCCATATCACTTCCTCTTTCTTTGCTGCTCAATCACAAGTCAGGTCAGTGTACTGCTTCTTTAATTCAATGTATATTTGAACTAGTTATATGTTGTATGTTTTGGTTTTCCTGGGAGTGGTAATGGGTTCCTTGATAGTCCCCTGTAGGTGTATGTATGTGTAGTTTGTGACTAAAAAAAAAACTCCTCTCTCCTCAGGCTCTCTCACTGAGACGGCCTGTTGGTCTCCCCCTCCCCCCCTCCTCTTCCCTGCTGGCTACGTTCGCGAATTTCACTCTGGGTGCTTTCCGCGCTGCTCACACTGCTCCTGTGTGAACAGACCGGGCTATTCATCTGTTCCTGTGTTTGTGCCTTTGACACGAACGGGTCGTTCATCTCCCCGTTTGTGCCTTTTGTCCTACACGAACTGTTACTCAGGTCTTGCTGCACGACCTGTGATTCGGGAGTAACAAATTGTAGGCCAAAGGGGTGAGTCCCCATTTGGGTAATTCCCAGAGTGCTGCCTACCGGAATCTGCTGTAGCAATTCGGTTTTCCTGGATGAGCCCCAGTGACTCCAAGGGTCTGCTTTATCATGCCATTAGGCGTTACATAATATACGGCCTAAGGCCTTTGACAAGTCCCTCCCACACGGTCCCTATAACTCCCCTACCTGTGCCTGTTACCTGCCTATTGTAATGGAGGATACACAGAACCCCATTGACCTACAGGCCATGATTAATGCGGCGGTAGCCGCATCTCTCGAAAAGGCCATGCGGATGGTGGACGAGGTACGTCAGGAACTCAAATGGTGGCTCACCCTCATGCAGGGAGATACAGCGCCCGGCGAAATGCCATTGGAAGGGCAAAGAGTCTCGGAAGGCTGCTAGCAAGGGCAAGGCACCCCTCAAACGAAACAAACGCTTCGTACCTGCGGCCCCAGCGTTCCCTAAAGAAGTCTCCTTGGATGAGGACAGGGATATGCCCCACCCGCTCTCCATCCTGGATGAGTGGCAGGCAGTGGTCTCTGACTCAGACGACGGCGATTGGGGCTCCAACACCTACGTCAAGGAGACCTTTCTGGGTGAGCCCCAGAGCAAAGGAGATGCGGAGCCTTCCACTACGGCCGCTGCTCAAGAACAGGAGGTCTTTTTGGACGCCACGGGGCAACAGATGTTTGACCCCAGAAACATACACCATCCCTGCTCCGGGGAATGGGCTCCACCTGAACACCTCCTTAAGTTTATGCACTTCTGGATCCGCAAGCCTTTGGAGAAACATGTCCGCAAAAGGATGCAGGCGGCGTGCCCCAGACCATCCCTGCCAGATAGGGTGGCGTTTACGCCTGAGTTTGACAAACTCACGCTGGCCTTCATGGAACGAGGTGGTTGCGACCCACGAAGAGGGGTGCAAGACAATCTCCTGGACGCAATGGGGCCACTGGCCCAGGTGATGTTCCTGGCAGATAACGCTTACGCCAGAGCAGACTCCTTCAACGCGGATATGGTCCACATGACATTAGAGAGTGGACCCAACGGGGTTTCTGCTTCCTTGGAAATACTAATGCGGCCCTCTTGACAGAGCGGCACAGTGCAGCACTCTTCCGCATCGACCCCAAATTGACTGACCTTGGGGTAAAAGAATTAGGCCCACAGACACGGCAAACTTTTTGGAGAGGCGTATATGAAGGAGCTGAACAAGCACGTGAACGTGTTCACTTCTTTGAACAGGGCCCGCACCTCCATGTGTAAAGTGTTCAGAGGCAACCCTTCCAGGGGTGTTTTTCCCAGGGTTGGTTGGCAACGGGGCCGTGCCACCAGCCGCTTTTGGCCATCAGGCCCCCGCATGGGACATCCTCAGCACTTCTACCCGCAGCACTCTTATCCGGATTCGGGTGCGAGACAGCACTACCTCTACTAACAGAGGGAATCGGACAGAGGCCGTGGACGTGCCTGTGCAAGGTTTCCCACAGGTAAGAAACACAAACATGCCTTTATTAACTATGACTGCCGGCCATGTTTCTCTTTTTTTTCCCAGAATTGGGCAAAACTATCCACAGACGCTTTCGTGTTACAGACGGTCAGAGGCTACCGCATCAAACTACAGACATGCCCCATACAAAGGCGCCCCCCTCACCCCCTATGCTTCTCCGACACGGACACCCAGCTCATAGAGTTGGAGCTACGTGAACTACGCATAAAAGGCGCGATTCAACCCGCGCACACACAAGGGGGCTTCTTCAGCAACATGTTCCTCGTCTGCAAAAAAAACAAAGACTTCAGACCGGTGATCAACTTAAGGGAACTGAATGTCCACGTTACATACCGGCACTTCAAAATGGAAGGCATACACCTGCTACGGGCTCTCCTGCAAGAAAGGGACTGGTTTACGCGTCTGGACCTCAAAGACGCATACCTGTCGATTCCTTTTCACAAGGACAGTCGACCGTTTCTTTGGTTCCTATGGCACAGGTTCCCATGGCAATTCACTTGCCTCCCTTTCGGACGCAGCTCCGCTCCATGGTGTTTCACGAAAATGCTGAAACCGGTGGTGGCCCACCTAAGGACTCGAGGGAACAGATGTATCATCTGCTTGGACGACATACTCCTGTTCTGCAAGACGAGCAAACTGGCATCACAACACACCGACTACACAATAAAATTATTAGAATCTTTGGGAATCATTGTCAACAGGAACAAGTCCGCACTGACCCTCACTCGAATTATTCAACTCCTGGGCTTCGAAATAGACTCCATTCGAAGCCTGGGGAAAGGACAATCCAACTGTTGTATCCTACTGCGGATGGACAAAGTCTCCGCAGTACGATACATCAACCGCTTGGGAGGGACTCGTTCCCAAACACTAGCGGATTTGACAAATGAGATCTTCGAATGTTGCCTCCCACGCAACATCTCGATCAGGGCCGAACATCTTCCAGGGGAGTCGAACCTCACCGCAGATTGGTACTCACGACATTGGAGAGATGCCAGCGATTGGCAATTGGACCTGCAGATATTCGCTTGCCTGAACGAACGGAAAGGACCATTAACACTAGACCTATTTGCATCGCGAAACAACCATCAACTTCCACAGTTTTCCAACTGGCTCCCGGACCCAGAGTGTATGGTGGTTGATGCCTTCACCCAACACTGGTCCACATGAGGGACTTATTCCTTTGCCCCGTTCACAATGATTGCGAGAGTACTTGATCACATTCAGAAACGATAAGTGATGCTAACCCTGTTGACACCACTATGGCCAAGTCAACCCTGCTTCCCAGACCTCCTCGAACTGTCATGCGAGGGCCCAATCCTCCTGCCAAACGACTCAAACCTACTCCGGGACCCAGTGGGGAATCCACACCCTATGCCCGTGGACAACCGGCTAGCCCTGGTGGACTGGACTCTTTCAGTGGTGCATGGTGCACCCACTAACTATCATTGTGGCGGAACCCACCTCGCCACTGGACATTGGAGGGGCCTGGCTGCCTGCCTCCTACCTGCTGACTATGGCCCCTGGACAATTGGTACGTTTAGACTATATTTGGGCATGTTGTATTCTGTATTGCTGCTGCTGGCCCTTTTAGAATCATCCATGGACATATTGGGACTTGTGGGAATACTGTCCCTTTAAGACTGTGGAGCATATTACAGTAATACTGCCTTTAATATTATATATGTATTTATATGTTCAGTTAACCTGGGTTATATGTATGCAGCATTCATCTGATTGTTCGGTAGAATCACTCCATTCATTATATTGAGTGAAACTACCGAACAACCAGACCACCCAGGAATAAGTGTGCCTCCAATTACCGTTTGCAACAATGTTGCAAACAGGTAATTGGCAATCAGTGCAGTGTGGTCTTTGTCCTTTGGGTGGCCGCCATTCGGGAAAGGAACACGTGGCGGCGGCCATCTTAAACTCCCAAACAGCGGTGTTTTGCCGTAGAGTGTCTGGAACTAAAATCGGGCACTCGACTAGGCAAACACCGCTGAGACCTCCAGACTTCCAGTAGTTCGTGTGGGAACGCCGTTCGGTAGAAAGAACCCCACGAACTAAGGGGGATTCATTCGAATCCCCCTTAGGCTCCATAACCCAGGCAATTCGTTTGTTTTTATTCACGTTTCTGTGACCGACCGCAGGGCCAAAATGCATGGAACTGTTTTCGGATACTTTACCCATGCGGTCGGTCAAATCTTTGCCTGCTCCTAACTCCCGAACCTCTGGTCCGATCTGGGTGATTTTTTAGTATGTTGCTCACCCAGATCAGGGCTATCAGGGGATAGAGGTGTATCATATGTATTTGGGGTACATCCAGGATTTGGGGAAAAGTGTGTACTGTATAATTGTGTTAATCTAAGGGGAGGAGATGTGTGGGAGGTAACATCTATAAATGCTTAAATGTGTAAGATGGAAATAAAAGCCAGGCTGGATGTGCCAGTCCAGAGTTCCTGTTTAACCCTCAAAGTGAAGTGTCGTCTCATTATTGGGGGAGGATTTATTGCATGCTGTTCCAGTTGACTGCTAGGAGTGTAAGCCTATTCGTATGGTTCCTATTCAACGGTCTACAGCATTCCTATGCTTGAGAAGATTCATATGCTGCATCGGTTCGGGGATTGTGGTGTCTGCCAGAGTGCTTGGAGTCCTCAGGAAGCGCTAGGAGCATCCTTTAACGGAGGTACCCAGTCGGGGTGCCAGGCGATCCGTTACAATCATAAACAACTAAAGATCTTTTGTGGGACTCATGGGCCCCTGGAACACAAAATAGTTACCTATCTGCATGGCAAACTTGGACCAGTTGGTGCGTGGGACGGGATCTGGATCCCTTTACAGCTCCTGTTTCCGAGATCATGAATTTTCTCTCTTCCATTTTCGAGGAAGGTAAATCATATCGGACCATCAACGTCATCAGGTCAGCTATATCGGCAGCCCATGTACCATCCCAAGGGAGAGCAATCGGCCAAGATCCCCTGATCTGCCGACTATTACGGGGAATCAAACTGAGACGCCCACCAGCGCCCAAATACCAACACCTCTGGGATGTGTAAGTGGTGCTTAGATTCCTGAGGGGATGGCCTCATAACGAACTGCTATCCTTACGACAATTGACAGCTAAATTTACCTTCTTACTGTGCCTAGTCTCATTTCGTCACGTTGAACATAGCCAGCAGGGAGGGGGGGGGGGGGGGGAAGACCAACAGGCCGTCTCAGTGAGAGAGCCTGAGGAGAGAGGAGGTTTTTTTTAGTCACAAACTAAACATACATACCCCTACAGGGGACTATCAAGGAACCTGTTACCACCCCCAGGAAAACCAAAACATACAACATATAACTAGTTCAAATATACATTGAATTAAAGAAGCAGTACACTGACCTGACTTGTGATTGAGCAGCAAAGAAAGAGGGAGTGATATGGATGTACTCCTGCTTATATAGACTCTGTCTGTACTCTGGTTCTTTATTTCAACTGGTTTTATTTTGCTGCTATGGAGTTAGTAAAGAAAGTTAATGCAAAATGCTCGCCTCCTGTCATTATTATAATTAAAGGAACACTATAGTCACCTAAATTACTTTAGCTAAATAAAGCAGATTTTTTTTTTTTTTTTTGTAAATCTGTTTATTGAGAGATCTACGAAGGCATCAAAATCAAGCGGTTAGGACTCGCAGGTCCAACATTGCTGGTTAAACAACAAATGTAAACAGTTAAACATTATTAATGAGTGATTATCAGATGATCAACAGCGATCTATGCAGTGTTATATAATACAGTGACAAAAAAAAAAACAAGCGTAGGTAGCCCCGCATAATAAACTCTTTATACACTGAATCCCGGGGTGTTATGCAATATTCATGAACAGGTGATGTCCGGGAGCGACCTGCCCTTGTGTGCAATACTCATTGTAGGAATCTATATTACAGTGCGCTCGACTTTATTATCTATTTGGAGAGTAAGGTATCCGAAAATTAGCGAGCTAGCAGTGTCAATGCCAGAACAGAACCCTGGATATAATAAGGATAGCTGCAAGTTCTGAGGTGAAAACCCCAGACCTTGAGTTAACCTGGGGGTCGGGTCCTATGACTAACAGTAGCTTCGTATCTGACACATCGACAAGCCCCGTCATCCCAGCATTGGGTTAGGCCTATAGGTTATCACGTGTCGTTGCATCTGAGATATGGGGGGGGAAGCGTAAGGGATTTCACTCTCTCGAGCATCATAAGAGATGTGCAATGTGTTGTGTGTTGTGGATGCTGTTGTTATATGAGGAGAGATTGTATCGTGAGTGCGTCACATCAGGGACCTACGTCTCGGTGGGTGTTGTCTCGCCATAAGGCAGTTAACTACCAAATCTAATTGCCAGATGTGTCAGAGCCCTCCATGGGTGTTCGCTGACTTCTGGTAATTTCGTGTGTATGTCTCAAGTCACCCCTTCGCGTTTAATGAATTAAGTGTGTAGTCGTTATCTTACAGTGAGTGTCTAAGAGACTCCCCCGGACCGAGTCCGGAGCCCCGGTCACCGACAAGAGGGGTAGAGGAGGGGGTGAAAGAGGATAGGATGGATGGGATAGACAGGGTATTGCCTCTTCTGCCTAGCTCGGGACGGCGCGTGCCCCCGTCGGGCCCCCCGATATGCCCCCAGTACCACGGCATCGTGAGATATACATAAACCACGGCGACCAAACCTCCGTATGTTTTGTTTCCCTGCCAGTTAAGGCCGAGTAGGCTGCTTCGGCACCCTGTATCTCCTCTACTCTGCGAATCCATTCGGATTTGGAAGGTACATCAGATGTTTTCCAATGGGCTGGAATGTTGGCTTTGGCGGCGTTGAGCAGATGCCGCAATATCGACTTCTTGTACGAGGATACTGAGGACGTTGTGATGTGTAGTAAGGCGAGTTCTGCAGTCCAGTCTGGGATATCCCCCAGGATCAGTATGATTGTTTCCCTGATCATCTCCCAGTATGGGGTTATAGCCTTGCAGTCCCACCATATGTGCAGAACTGTTCCGCGCGTCTCTTGACACCTCCAGCATACAGAGGGTATGGAGGGAAATATGCGGTGCAATAAAGCTGGCGTCCTATACCAATGGGAAATGAGTTTATAATTCACCTCTTGGTAATAAGAACTCATGGAGCTCTTATGTTGCCATAATAACGCCGTTTCCCACTGTTGTACCGTGAGAGATTTTCCAAGTTGTTCTTCCCATTGTCTTTTGAATGTCTGTGGTGCTTCTGCATGATTGGTCAGGAGGTGCTGATATAAGACTGAGATGGCGTGTTCCACCACTGTACCCCGGTCGCAGAGGCGCTCAAACCACGTGAGGGTTCTGTGTAGTTTTTCTTTATGTGGTAATGTTTCATAAAAGTGCTGTAGTTGGAAGTAACGGAAGCAGATGAGAGGCGTCCGTGGTCTGTCGCCCAACAGCGAGGGCAAAGTCCTCAGCCCCCCACCCTCCAGAACTCTGTGTATTGGTATATATGTCCCTATGTCCTGTAAGGGCCAGGCTATGGGGGGAAGTCCCCCACCTATGGCCTCATTATGCGTGAGCGGGAGCATCGGGCTAGGGGATGGGGATATGTGATCCAGCTGTCTCACAGATCTCCAACCCACCAGGGTTTGGAAGATCAGTCCCTCTACTGGGAGGTGGACCGGTGGTCGTCCCGAGGTGCCCCATATTCGTTCTTCCAATGTCGGACCAATAAGACCTCTATCCAGTACCACCCAATGCTTGGCGGAGGACGATACATGCCAGTCTAGGATGCGTTGCATGATCGTGGCCTGATAGTATTTCCTAAAGTCGGGCAATGCCAATCCACCCTGGATTCTAGGTCGGCAGATGATTTCATGTCGGATCCGAGATCGACCGCCTCTCCAGACGAACTTGAGCACCGCCGTCTTCAGGGTAGAGAAGAAGACCAGCGGTATTGCAAGAGGTATGGTCTGCATAAGGTACAGAACCCGCGGGAGGATGTTCATCTTGATTACCGCGACTCTGCCGTGCCATGTGATGTGCGGGTGCGCCCACCTGGTGAGGTCCGAGAGTACGGTCTTTAATAAGGGTGCGAAGTTGTGTTGATAAATGTTACCCGGGTTCTCAGACACCCAAACCCCCAGGTACCTCATCTTGTCACGACACCAGTGAAATGCGAACTCTGTCTCCAAGGAATGGAATTCCTCTGCGGGGAGCGTGATGTTCAAGACCTCGCACTTCGAGACATTGAGCTTAAATCCGGATATCTGCCCGAATCTATCGAATTCCTTGAGGAGGCACGGCAACGTGATCCTGGGATTGCGGACAAAGAAGAGGAGATCATCCGCGTACGCTGCCACTTTGTGTTGTACCCCCTTCCAGTCATACCCCTGGATGTCTGGGTTACTGCGAATCGCTTGTAATAGAGGTTCCAGGGAGAGAGCGAACAGTAAGGGCGAAAGCGGGCATCCCTGTCGGGTTCCGTTGTTGATCGCGAAGTCCCCAGTCGTGGCCCCGTTAACCCGCACAGATGCCCGTGGCCTGCTGTATATCGCGGATATCCAAGCAAGGAGTCTCTGCCCGCAGCCTTGCAATTGGAGGGTCTCCAGCATATATGCCCAGTTGACACGATCGAATGCCTTTTCGGCATCGGTCGATAACAGGAGCAACTGTGTCCCCGATCTCCTCGCGTGGTGCTGAATGGAGAAAAGTCTCAATGTGCTATCTCGGGCCTCCCTACCCGGAATAAAGCCCGTCTGGTCAGGGTGTATAAGGTCCGGAAGCAAATGTTTAAGACGGGTGGCTATAACCTTCGTGAACAGCTTGGCATCTACGTTTAATAAGGAGATCGGCCTATAGCTACCACAATGTAAGGGGTCTTTCCCCGGTTTCAGTAAGACCGTGATGGTGGCAGCCAAGGATTCCGTCCCCAGGGTTCCTCCCTCTCCCACTGCGTTGACTGCCTTAGAAAGCCAGGGCAACAATATATCCGTAAAACACTTGTAGTAACCCGTGGGGAAACCGTCTGGTCCAGGGGCCTTGCCCGTTTTGGAAGCCTTAAGGGCCGCAGCTAGTTCTTCTATGGATATCGGGGCATCCAAAAGTGTAGCTGATTCCTGGTCGATCACCTTGGTGATCGTTCCGGACAGATATTCTCGTGTCGCGTTGCGTACCCTCGAGTCTGTAGAGGCTCCAGTAGGACCATAGAGGTTATACAATCGTGCGTAATATAGTCGAAACTCTTCCGCAATTCTCTGCGGGAATGGGGAGACTTCTCCCGAGGTCAGCTGGATCTTATGGATTTGTCGTTGGGGCTGGGGGCCCTTTAGCAGTCTCGCCAGATATTTGCCCCCCTTATTGGCGTGCGTGTAGTAGAAGCCCTTTGTGCGTTGAACCGAGCTAAGGTGCCTTTTAAGGATAAGGTCCTTCAGTTTCCTCCTCCGCTCCATTAGTTCGCCATATGTAGCGTTAAGTTGGGAGCGTTTATGTTGGCGTTCTAGAGTAGAGATAGCAGCATAGACTTCAACCATTTCCTGCATATGGGCCTTACGCTTCTGGGACGCAATGCGTATGAGTGTGCCCCGGATTACACTCTTGTGAGCCTCCCAGATGGTGATCGGGGAAGACTCCGGGGTGTCGTTTTCTCTGAAGTATTGGTCCAGTTCCTGTTGGATTTGCATTTTAACACCCGGATCCATTAATAAAGACGGATTGAGCCTCCAGGTCCAGTTCTTCGGTCTGTAGAGGGGTGAGTTCAGCTCTATCCCGACTGAACCATGGTCTGACCAGGTGGTTGTTCCTATGTCGGCCCCGCGGAGATGGGAGAGTCCTTCCCTCGCGATGAAGATATAATCTATACGTGAGTAACGATTATGGAGTGCGGAGTAATAGGTAAAATCTTTTGTCGAGGGATGGAGGGCCCTCCAGCAATCTACTAGTCGTAGGGAATCGAGTGACTGCCGGATTGATCTAATGTTGCGTTGTGGTATACAGCTATGACCCGTGGAAGAGTCCAGGGTCGGGTCTAGTGGGGCGTTGAAGTCCCCTCCCACCACCAATATTCCATCTGTGAAGTCCTCCAGTTGGAGTAAGACATTGCGAATGAATGATGCTTGCCTTTTGTTGGGGACATATATAGTTGCCATAGTATAAATCTTATCCGCTATGATGCCTTTGAGGAAGAGATACCTCCCCTGTGAATCCTGAACACGTTCCAATTCTTTAAAATCCAGTTCCGTGGCAATTAATATAGCTACACCAGATTTGTGAGCTGTAGGGTGGTTGCAGAAGTAGTTAACAGGGTAGTGTCTACTCCGTAGTCCAGGTGCCGATCCCTCCTTGAAGTGCGTTTCCTGCAGCAGGGCAACTGAGATGTGTTTTTTTCTCATTTCCCGCAGCAGGTGCACTCTGAAATGCCATACTCACCTATACGTCCCGGCAGGGTTCCCAAATGAAGGAGGGCCGGGTAGTATCCCCAAGATGCAGAGGGCCAAGGGCAATCGCGCACCCGAGGTGTGGGGCCGGCCGGCGGGTGGCAAGAAAAGAGCAGGGGGTGAGAGGGGGGAGGACGTATGGAAGGGAGGGCGAGGGTAAGAAAGAGGGGGGAAGAGTAGGAGGTAGTAGTGGTTGGTAGCCGGTGAACCGAAGTCGGTACAGGGGGGTCAGACTAGCAGTGTCTTGTGTATGTATAGGGCGTCGTGTAACTGTACGCAGGTCACCAGCCCAGGAGTCCAAGTTCCTGCCGTCCGGTCACCAATCAACTAGCGCGAGTGTAGATTGTAGAGAACGTGGGTCAAGCCCCAGCCAAGTGAGATGTCAGAGAGTCGATGGGTCAAGTACGAGGTCATCCGCTCCACCGAGCCCCCCAGTTACAGCTCTGAATAAACAATATCAACATGTAAACAGTGCGCGTCACAAATGGAGCGAGCAATTAATAACATCAAACATTATGGTCATATATACATTGCCCCCCAAGATATAATATAAGGAGCCCCTTGGTACCCACATATCCACCTCTATCTTCCGGGAACCCTGCGCCCTATGTGTCCCCGGGTGACAGCAATGTCAAGTGCGTCGCCGGGGGGGGAGAAATTTCTCGGGGTCACAATTACACCAAATGACTAGGGTTAAGTGTAAACGCTGCATGCGCTGTTATGGACCAGTAGGCCTACGATGTAGCGGTAGGCCATGCAGGCGTCCCACCAACCGGAGAGGGGGAGAGGGGGGGACCACATCAAAGAACCATGGTTGAGTATAAACGTTGTACGCGCTGTTACGCGCCAGTGGGCCAGGGTGTAGCGGTGGGTCATGCAATCGTTCCAACAGCCAGGGGGGGGGGGGCTGGGGATGTGGTGAGATGGAGCTGCGGGCCTCTATAACCTTCCGTGCTAACATAGTTGAAAATGTACGTGGGTACGGGCCCGAGGTGAGGTGCAGACACAAAATCAGCAAAACATTACATTGTATATTAAAGCTTGATACGCAATACCCGTTCCCCCCCATCCCCCCCCAAAGCGAATCAAGAAGGAACCAACAGTCCCCCAGTTGTCCCTGTCAAGAAGGAGTCCCCTTCAGCAGTTGAACATTCAACCCCAAGCAGTCTGCGCTCGGGTGAAACTCACGAGGGATGCCCTCCATGAGACAACAGGTGCGGATACATTGCATTACCCCCCTTTTCCCCCCACCCCAAGGCAAGGTGAACCCGTTCTAGCTTGTAAAGAATTGGCGGTTGGAGATATACACAGGTCGGTGCCATAACCCCCATGGGACCCTCGCTTGTGTCAGAGATAGGAACATTATCCCCACCCAAACTGTATGTCCCATTTCCCCCCCTCCCAAAGCCCATATCTCTTTGTATAGTGCCCAAAGTACAGAGTACCTGAAACGGAGTGATTAGTCAAACCTGCTTCTCGTAGACTCTGGGAGGCGAAGTCGGGCAACTGGCAGCAGCTTGAAGGGTCACATCGTGGTCGGGTAGGAAGGGCGTTTGAGATGTAGAGGGCGCAAACAAGGGAAGCCGTCTCGGGTCGGTACCAAGCGGTGCATGGGTCCTGGCTGGCCTCCGGTGTCACTCCTCCGGAGATAACGGGTCTCCGCGGCTTCCCATATGTTGAACAGGGGGCGCTCTCCCACCCCGATTTCTGGGTCCCCTTTGCGGTCTTGGTGGCGGATTCAGTGGACCCAGGATCCAGTCAGAGACCGGCGGTGAGGGTAGGCCCAATTCTCCCATGAAGCGTGGTACCTCTTCTGGCCACCTCAGCGAGAGCCAACGGTTTTGATGTCGGACTTGCAGGGAGAAGGGGAATCCCCATTTATAAGGTATGTTGCGGTCTCTTAGTATTGTAGTGACCGGTCGTAAGGCCCTCCTGGCTTCAAGAGTCATCGGGGAAAAGTAATTATAGAGGGAGACCTGGGTCCCCCGGAAGGGCCAGGTCTGCCGTTCCCTGGCCTTCAGCATTATGGCGTTTTTCATTGGGAACGAGTGTAGGCAGCAAATAAGATCGCGCGGTCCCTCCTCGGCTGAGCGGGGTCGCAGGGCTCTATGTGCCCTCTCAAACTCAATTTCTGCCGGTGGAGACGGTTGCAGGAGAGAGCTAAAGAGATCCGTGAGTGTGGCCACTGCATCTTCAGGTCCCTCAGCTTCTGGGACCCCACGGACCCGTATGTTGCACCTTCTCCCCCTATTGTCAACATCCTCCATCTGTCGGCGTAGGGAGAGCAACATCTCGCCCTGGCGCGCCACCGCGGTGTCAGTGGCCGTCACCCTGGCTGTAAGGGCCTCATTTGCTTCCTCCACTACAGTGATTTTTGCTGATAACCATGTTCTTCTCAAGGAATTTTTGAATATTATCCCTTAATAACCTTTCAAATATTTTCCCAGCCACTGAAGTTAAGCTCACAAGTCAATAATTTCCAGGCAAGGATTTTGAACCCTTTTTGAATATAAGAACCACATCTGCCTTCCTCCAATCCTCCGGAACACTTCCTGAAAGAAAAGAATCTTGAAAAATTTAATACAGAGTTTCACTTATTTCTACACTTAGTTCCTTAAGTACTCGTGGATGGATACCGTCAGGCCCTAGAGCTTTGTTTATATTAACTTTCTTTAGTTGCTGCAGCACCTTGTCTTGAGTTAACCAATTACAATTATTCTCCAAGATTTTAGTAGCAATCATTTGCACATCTATTGCCGTAAGTTCTTCCTTAATATATATGGCGGAGAAATAGTTATTTAAAATTCCTGCCTTTTCCCGGTCTTCATTAACTAACACCCCCGTTTCAGTTTTTAGTGTACCTACTCTTTCATTTTTGTTTTTTTTTACAATTTATGTAGTTAAAAAATGCTTTGGGGTTGGTTTTGCTCTCTTTAGCTATCATTTTTTCATTTTGAAGTTTAGCAAATCAAATTGCCTTTTTTGCACGCATTATTTGCTTCCTTATATCTTTTATAAGATGCATCTGATTTGTCTGATTTAAATGCTTTAACCCCTTAAGGACACATGACATGTCTGACACATCATGATTCCCTTTTATTCCAGAAGTTTGGTCCTTAAGGGGTTAAATGCCCTTTTCTTATTTTTTTTTTTTTTTTTTAAATTCTTTATTTTTATTGTGCTTCGAATAACAAAATACGCTTATATTGCCACAACAGCAAATACAAGCTGATGGAATGAAACGAGTATCAATAACATGGCAATCATTATCAGCACATTTTTTGTTTTTAAAACAAGAGAAGTCAGGCTAGGTAAAACAATCTGTAGCTGTAGGTTCGTTCAGGCTGGTAACTAAGAGAAGCAAAATAAATATTTCGAGTAGTATCTACAAGCGCCACAATAGCGTAAAGGTATATATAAACGTAGGTACATTAAACAGTGGCACGGTAAAATTGCACATTTCAGTTATAAAATCACATATGTATCTTATCTGATATGTCTGAAGCTTGAGTATCCTATGTAGTAGGATTAGTGAGTTACAAGAGAAAGTCACATACATGTATTATTTTCTATTTACGATTTGCTTGCTTAATAGAATATACCTATTCTGGTAATAGAGGCTTGATAAGGATTCTCCTTAAAGCTGGTTGCCACCAGGTAGTGCGACTCACATTCAGCTATCTCCCTCACTAAGTATTGAGCTTAAGCAGAAATTAACTATAAAATAGGGAGAGAGACAAGATAATAAACAGAGCTCCAACCGGGCATAAAGTATGAGGCAGTGGTATTCCAGTCCATGCCTAAACCTGGGGAGAGTCCCTGGAGGTTACTTCCACGAGATCCGCTGGGACCCCCTGTCCTGCCATTGCTTCCTGGTTGCTGGGTAGGTTTAGGTGCCTTGTTTCGCCAGCCTTGGTGGTCCGTCGTGGGCTGTAGCACCTTGCGGTCAGTGGATGGGGATGATTGTCCCATTTGTTCTTACCGCCCTGGTCCTGAATGATGCATGCTCGGTCTCAGGTGGCCCATAGTGTGCCTCGGGGATCGCCGCTTTAACATGGGCAGATGGAGGGAATGTATGCTGGAACGGTTCCCGCCTGTCTCCTCGTGTGTTCCAGGTTTGTTGCGTGGGCGCTCAAGAGCCCTCAGGGATCTCTCTCGGTAGCAGCTGAGGCTTTACAGTATTGTGTCGGCGTATCTTAGAGGGATCACTGTCTCTGCTTCTTGAGTTGCTGTGTAGCCGTCGGCCATTTTGGCGAGACCTCGTGGGAGCCTTTCTTCCGCGGCTGTGGGCCGCCCAGGTAAGATGCATAGGTGGCAGCCCTCCTGGTGGGGACCGGGATAACCCCCCCGGCCCACAGGGGGGGGGAAACGGGACCAGGGAGGCGTCAGGCAAGTTATTGTGCATTGTGGGGAGAGCGAGGCAGCGGCCGTCCGCCCCACTCCCCTCCCGCATAGGCCCCAATCCCCGGGCCCCAGAATCTCTCTCCAGGACCTAGAGCTGCCCGGCGTCGGGCGCTCCAGCTACACCGGGACATTCCGGAGGCTCAGGCCATGGACCCCCGGGTTGGTTTATGCCAGGTACGGTGGGCATCTACCCTAGGTTTAGCCATTTCTTCGGGAGCCCTAGTGATCTGCAGCCTACTGGCATGGCCGCCCGGTCCCGCCTCCCCTTTTCTTATTTTTAATCTCTTGTTTTACTTCTTTACTAAGCCACATTGGTTTAAATTTTTCTTTTATATTTATTTCCCAATGGTACATACTGAGAAATGTACCTTTCTAATATTTGTTGGAAGATGCTCCATTTATCCTCCGTGTTCTTTTCACTAAAGAGGTTATGCCAGTCAATATATTGTAAAGCTGTCCTTAACTTATTGAAATTGGCCTTTTCAAAATGATATGTTTTAGTATACCCCATGTGCTTTTGTTTTGTTGAGTTTATTTCAAAGGACACTATATTGTGATCACGATTTCCCAAGTGCTCACCTACTTGAATGTTGGTCAAAAGATCAACGTTGTTTGTTAAAACCAGGTCCAGACAAGCGTCCATTCTAGTTGGTGCTTGTACAAGTTGTGACATGAAGGTGTCTTTTAACAAGTTTAAAAACCTAATTCCCTTTGCTGAGCTACTAGTCCCTCTGTCCCAATTTATGTCCGGGTAATTAAAATCTCCAATAATTAAAGTGTTACCCAGATTTGCAGCTTTCTCAATTTGCTCAAACAGCTGTTGTTCCTCGTCAATATTAACATTAGGTGGTTTATAACATATCCCAACCAATAGTTGGTTTCCCTTCTTTTCCCCCAAGCAGATATTTACCCATAAAGCTTCCACATTTTCCTCATCGCATTCCACTTGCTTAAGATTTGGCTTTAAATCATGGTTGACATACAAACATACCCCACCACCCTTCTTGTTTTTCCTATCCTTCCTAAATAACATGTACCCATTTAAGTTAACTGCCCAGTCATGTGTCTCATCCCACCATGTTTCAGTTATGCCTAATATATCATATTGTTTAGTGTATGCTACTGCCTCTAGTTCCCCCATTTTGTTATTTAGGCTCCTTGCATTAGTAAGCATACATTTAATATCATGAATCACTTGTACTTTTTGTGAATTATCAACATTACATAGCTTCTCTGTTCTGAGCTTGCCCTCCCCAGTCTCCACCCCCCCTTATACTGTGCTAAAGCCCATCTCCTTTCTTTCCTATCTCCATTTTGTAGATTGCTATGATCCTCCACCCCTACTACTAGTTTAAAATCTCCTCCAGCCTTCTAGCCATCCTATCCCCCAGCACTGCAGACCCTCTCCCGTTTAGGTGCAATCCATCACTACTATAAAGGTTGTACCCAATCGCAAAGTCGGCCCAGTGCTCTAAAAACCCCAAACCCTCCTTCCTGCACCAAGACTTAAGCCACGCATTGACCTTTCTAATCTCCCGCTGCCTTTCCACTGTAGCGCGTGGCACAGGTAATATCTCAGAGAATACCACTTTTCTTAAGTTGCTACCTAATTCCCTGAAATTATTCTTTAGGACCTTCCATCTTCCTCTTACTTTGTCTTTGGTACCAACATGGACCATGACCGCTGGGTCATCCCCAGCCCCTCCCAATAATCCATCCACTCTGTCAGCAACATGCCGGACCCGAGCACCCGGGAGACCGCAAACTGTCCAGTTGAGCCGATCAGAGCGGCAGATTGCCCTATCTGCTTTCCTAATGATAGGTTCACCCAGAAAATGGTGGGGTTACCACACAATAAATAATAATAATAAAATGATGAAGGTGAATAAAAGTGGAGTCAGCCACTGAGTTGTAAAATAAGTGGGGGTCACCTACAAGAAACTTGTTTTCAAGTAAAATAAATTGAATAAGTAAATATCCACAAGTGGGGTTCACCACAAACAATATGAGGAAAAGTAAAAATTTACAGCAGATGAGGAGTCACCCAAAAATAATATGGGGTATACAGGGATCACCTGTTGTAATTATTTAAGTAAATGAAAATAATAATAATAATATAAATCACTTTAATATGTGGTGGTCAGCCACTATCATAATTGTTTTTCCAGGAAAGATCTGTGAAAAATAGAAGAAATTGCACTAAGTGACAGACAGTATAAGCAATAGGGTAGACACAACTTTGCACTGTAATATAATTAGGTGAACTTACTTGATAGAATCTGGCAAAAGGGAGAAGAGAGCTGTAAACGTGTCCGTTAGTGCTGCAGTTTCCCGATCGGCAAAAAAGGCTGGAAATTGCCGCAAATGCATAAAATGGCGAGTAGAAAGGGCGGGAAGAAAGTTTGCGTCATGAAACGACTCCAAGAGAGGCCGGGCGGAAGACTGATTATGTGTCAGGGACGTGTCAGATACTAGTGCGGTAGCAAAACAGAGAAGCAAATTATATGGCAGTGTCTGAGTGGAACACTTGAGGGACACAAACTATCAAAACGTTGTGAAATATGAAAGAACACAGGCACTAATTAAGCAGTAGCCTGTGAAATAATAAATTCATATAATAACCAAGTTTATTTGAAGAAAAATATAATGAAAGATATAACCATAAATTATATTTATAATTAAGTCTTAAATGTAAGAGACTGTAATTTGAATAGACTCACCTGGGAGGCAAGCAGCAAAGAAAGGAGTTGGGAGGAGCCTGATTGCTATACATACTACTGTCATGCTCTCTGGTTGATTTTTATCTATTTATTGTTAACAGTTTCTTTGATGCTGGAGGTTTCAGTAAAGAAAGATTAGCAAATATGAAGCCTCATGTCTTGCCATAAAATTTTGAATCCATGTTGAATTCTCACAGTAGCCAAACAGGAAGCATAGCTGACTTAGATAATGTTTCTAGTTTGGTTGTTACTAACTGGAAATTTGAAATTCACTTAGGATTCTTACTTGAGTGAACAACTATGATAGTGTTTGTACAGTGTAGGTGGGTGAGAAAAATTAGTAGTTTATTTAACCCCTTCCTCTGCAAACTGAAAGCTTTATTTAAAGCAGGGGTGGGGAACCTTCGGCCCTTCAGATGTTTTGGACTACATCTCCCTTAAGAGCATTATGGCCGAAGGTTCCCCACCCCTGATTTAAAGGAATAGAGATGGACCAGTTTTTAGTTAATCTCTCCTTCAACTTAGCATCAGTAACAAAATGTCTTTGATCTATATGTTCTTAGTGCAGGCTGTCTTTCAAATACAGCCAAATGCCTCCTAAATAGAGATATTATCGTTTTTATGGATTTGAGTGTAGCAGAACCCTGTTAAGTATAGCTTTTACCCCTCTTCGAAGTTTCTGATAATCTTGCAGGATTTATACTCCATTTATACACATTGTGTTTTAGCAGTAGATGCTTCATTCATTGAAACACCGTACAAGAGACTATAAACTACTTGTCCTGACAGCAATTTAGCAGTTTAATCATCTTCCTGCCTCTGAACCCTAAGAAGTATCACCACCAATTGTATATTAGGACTCTATTAGCACCCTACATTTCAATATATGAGAAATTGTAAGCTATTGTTTGTTACTCTTGTATGTTTTGTATCACATAGGGGCTCAGCACTGTCTTTTGCTGGATTCTTTAAATATTTATATATTTTTTGTGTGGGTTGTGTTGTTGTTTTTTGGTTAATACCTTATATTTGTAGTTTGGCAGCAAAATTATTGTAATGCAATGAATAAGGGTGGGTGAAAAAGGAAACCTAAATGATTGACTGTAATCTGTGTTGGTTTTAAAATGAGTTTATATTTGTTTTATATTATTGTCTATTCCCCTAGGCACTGGTATATTTACATGGAGTTTTCAGTTAAACAAAATATTTTCTTTTGTTTGTTTCTAATGCTTGGTGTAGTATTTGAGATCAGCAGTAGAAAGTCTAACAAAATGATTGGTGATATTAATTTCACCTGATTTTCAATCTGTAATAACATATAAACACATTATTTTATTTTTTACTTAACTTTAGGGATGGATTCAGGTTTTCAGCTCAAGAGGCAGCCTCTAGTTTTGGAGATGATCGTTTGTTGATAGAAAAATTTATTGATGACCCTCGCCACATAGAAATCCAGGTTTGTATTTATGAGCGTTCTAAGCTGCCATGTGATTTGAGTTTAATGTCTTGTTTTTTTAAAACCGTGGTGTGGTAGATTTTACAGACCCTTCTATTAAGATTACAAGTGTATTTTAGTGTTCACTACAATAAATATGATGTACTTCTATTCTTGAAATCTAACTGAAGATGCCATGTGTTTAGCATATAATGCATTCATAAAAAGAAATCGTTCCGTTTGAGTTTTATCATGGAAAAAAAAGTGGACCCCTTTGTGTTTGTGGTGGCAGAAGATAACTCACTCTCAAAACCTTCATCCCTATTCATGTTTTATGTAGCCTTGATTTGAGACTAATCTTGTGATTTACTAGGCATTATGGGTATGACATTGATTAACTTTTATATTATTCATTGGAGACTCGTGAAACAAACTGTTAAATTGATGCTTTATAGTAATGTAAAAGTTTGTAGCCTTCATCCCTTTTTTTATCTGCATTTGGGGCAAGACAAGAAGAAAGCTATTGGGACATTAGTTATATATTGTGGGTTCGACATCCTTAGGGATGCTTGATATCCTTTGTTACAATATAGAATAGAAAAGCAGTATGCCACATTGTGTCTCTAATAGTGTCACTCTGTCCTATATATTTTATTAATGTTATACTCTATAATTCATGTATATGGTCTTTGTTGAAGGCTTGCACAAGAAAATATTTTCAGTTTATTAAATGGACCTGGGTTTAATTTATAACTGTATGCGTGTTTAATCAGTTTAGAAATTGTTCTCTCTGTATGTTTGCAGGTATTGGCAGACAAGCATGGTAATGCCCTATGGTTAAATGAGAGAGAATGTTCCATTCAAAGGCGAAATCAGAAGGTGGTAGAAGAGGCACCCAGGTGACTTATTTTGTGTTTTCTTTGTTTTTGTTTGGTTTCCTTTTTCTCTTGGTACAGCAGTGAGAACACAAAGTTCATTTTTTTTGTATGGTACTTTTTTTTCTTCGTTTTAAAAAGAAGCTAGAAATAAAAGACCAAGGTACAGGATGCACCAATGGGGAAACGCGTAAAAAAAAAAAAAAATACAACTAAATATTAGAATAAAAAGTAATTAAATCACTAATAACAAAACAGAGTCCTTGGACACATACAAGATGGTTTGCCAGAGACAGTCCTAGAATAGTGTTACTTATCATAAGTTTCAGTATTGTGTTCCTGATTTTGACTTCACTTCATGACCACATGAAAGAGAGCAGAAAAACAGGAAAAAACAATACTGCAATATGTCAGTTCATACAATACTTAAGTCCAATTGACCGATCGCATGAGATGGAGCTTAAACCAGATCAGCATACAGTGGTTTAGATCCCCACTTGTAGGATATCCTCTGGTGATTATCCACAGCAGAGTAGCAGGGAGGTGGACCATATAAGATAAAAGTAAAAAATAATAGTGCTCTCCATATGGCTAAGTATAAAGGTCAGAATTGAAAATGTATTTACAATAAAATGAGCAGACAGACTGCTCCATAGGGCTTTATCAAATGGGAAAAAAACACATATCTATATAAAATTTCAAGCACATCCAATTTGTGGGGTTTTAATGTATTTTTAGGGTACTTTTGGGGTGTTTGGGGAAAAAGTGTTTTTTTTTTTCTGTGTTTGAAGATAATTGGATTAGATTAGTACAGTTCCTGATCCAATTATCTCCCAGGCACAGAGGAGGGATTGTATGATTTTGTATGGGAGTACCCTGGACCTGAGAGCCAATGTGGTCCAGGGGGGAGTGCCCCTTGGCTGGGGACTGTCATGAAAGGCCAGTTATGGATACCATTAAACTGAGAGTTTTACCCTTCTTGAAGTCTAGGCTCATGTTTGGGGGATTGGAGAGCTATATCCACACTCTGGGGATTGCTATAATCACTATACTCCCTTGGATCACAACACTTGTTCTTATAAGAGCAGCCTGCTTCGCTCTCTAGACTAGGATAGGTCTACCCACTGGAATCTGGATCCTGGTCTAGGGTGGGTGGGGGTCAGCGAGTATGGAAGCCTCAGCGGTGTTCAGGCCGTTGAGTGTCTGATAATAGTTCCATGCACTCGACGACTAAACACCACTGGTAAAAACCTGCATATGTCAGCTGTACTTAGTGCTGTTTGTCCCCTGCACTGTCATTGTGAGTGTGAGCATGTATACAGATGCTAGTTGTTTAATTTCAAGAGTTTGCAATAGTTTTCACGGAGCTCTCTCAATGTGCAGCCTGTCAGCATGGCGGTCAGGCTCCTCCCCACATATTATTATTTTTATTATGAGAACGCAAGGTGTCTAATTTTGTTGAGCTGCATGATCTTATTTATGAATGTTACCATTCCATAGAAATTGCTGAAGTATAAACACATTTAACTTCACTTGTAAATTTATTTCACACATATGCATAAAAAAATTCAGAAATAACTTAATATTTTTTTGAAAATGTAATTTTCATCCCCAAACTCACTCACACATATTGAAAAAGGTTTGTTTACTAACAAAGCATTGAGTTAATTATTGTTCATGATAATAATAATATTAATTTGTTATTATTGTCCTTAGATCAAATTATATGACATTATGTGTCCTAGTTTTCAAACACCCTATGAAATAGACCCAACTAAATATTATGCAGTGGTACTTGGAAAGACTATTAAATGAGTTGATCCTGGCAAGAATTGAACTTGTGAACCTCAAGCATTGCAGCTGCAGCACTAACAGAAGTTAGAATTTAGGCTAAAATTGCTCTGTTATAAAATTCACCAACTTTCCCATACTTCAAGAATTCAGTTTCCAACCCATCCCCCCACCCACTCTATTTTACGTATTGATAAATATTTCCAGCCGCATACTAATTGTATTCGAATATTTTTTTCCAGATGGAATTCAAAGGCTTTATACTATATAATATTGCTAATGAGTTTGGAACGGTTAGCTTTCCAATTGTATAAAATAAAACCTCTATTGATTGATCTATGGATTTATATAGCACAAAGCAGAGCAATTGCCTGTATCGTGCTCCTGTAATAAATATGGAGAATTAATTTCTAAGTGGATATCTATGTTGTATTCTCATTAGGGCAATAATTATTTCAAATGTGTTTATGAAAACCACATTATGAAATCTCTCTGCTCTCTGTCCTCCTCTTCCCACCAAAGTAATTAATTTAGGACAACAACAAAAAACATTTGATCAGCATTGCACAAAGTCCTCTAATCTCTTTTGGAAACCATGTCATAAAGTGACATCTATTGCACTAATTTAGCTAAGTATGTACTATAGAATATAAACCCATTTTATCTGTTAGCATTGTTAACAAAACTAGGAGATCCATGCCTCACTATTACACAACAATTATTATAAGTAATAGGAACTGTGTAGAATTTGTAGAACATAAGTTTCCATATTGTTGCATATATTTTCAGTTAAATGAGGTAAAAATAAAACAGAAAAGGCTCCACCACATGTACAGTGATAAAGATCACGATTGGACACAGCCATACAAACCAGACATATCAAAAGACTATTTTCCATCGTAAATATATGCATGCAGTGGAGCTGAAAAATAAGGATAGGAATATACATGTTGGCTATATGGCATTTCATTGGACTCCTAAAGCACATATCAAAGCCAGTTACGCCACATCAAACCGTACCCTTAAAGATTATGGGCAGAAACTTGAATGGACACTATAGTCAGCAGAGCAATTACTGCTCATTGTAGTTGTTCTGATGTTTTAATGTAAACACTGCCTTTTCAGAGAAAAGCCAGTGTTTACATTGCTGTTGAGTAACACCTCTAGTGGCAGTCACTCATATGGTCACTAGGGGTGCTTCTTGGGTGCTGCACAGTGTACATAGAGTCACCGAACCCTCCCCTATTGAGATGGATTGACAAGGCAGGGCCAGCTGCGGCGCTGGAAAAAGGATAAGTAAAATTACTTTTTAAAAGCAAACAAAGGGGGTCTGGAACCTAAAGAGTGTTTTACCACTATATCATGAATACATGCTTGTATTTCTGACACTATAGTGCTCATTTAATGTAAAACATATTCTTTATATAAGTAATGTGCAAGTATTGTTTTAAACAATAATTCACGTTCGAGAAATTAATTTCAAATGTTAAATCTATCACAGCACAAAATCACAGTTTAATACATTGTGCACACTATTGCTATCTCCTGCTAAGGCCAATCACATTGTGACGTACACATGCTCAGGGTGAGACATTTTCACCTGGAAGGTTTGGTTGCTATAGTGACAACTTACACAGCATGTGTTTCTGTGCTTTTCCAGCAAGTGGCTAATCTGCAATTGGTGGGAATCTTTTCGAGCAAGTGTTAATGGTGGTCAGCTTGTAAAAATAAAGACCGTATTGGAAACCAGTCATTATTTTGTAGCTATTAGTTGCTAATCGCTACCGTTCATGGTAACTATTTGCAAACCAAGGGCTAATTTACAACCTTGTTGCCACTATTTTTTTTTTTTTTTACCAGCTTATTACTGTGCCTCTTGCTAGCAAGTAGTGGCTATTACCCAATGGTAAAATTTCACTTCTAAAAGCCAGTTCCTAAGTTGTAACCAACTGCTCCGATTACTATCTATGGGAGCCACTAGCCACTACTTAATTATGGTTTCTGACTGTTTTTAAACGCTGTCGCCACTGATTATTGGCTGCCGCTAACTCACAAATGTAACACCAGGCTTTGGCTTGGTGTAAGAAGGTTAGAGAGACACTATATGCCCCCAGTGTACTTCATTGAGATGAAGTGACTTTGGTGCCATGTCCCCCTGCTCCCCTCTGTGTTTTCATTACAGGGTTAACTGGCCTCTAGTGGCTGTTATATTGACCAACACTAGAGGCTTTAGTGGAGTAAAACTGCACTATTTCAATCAGATGGTCTAATTGCAACAAAAAGTTTTGTTCCGACTCATTAATTAGGATTTACTGGCAAGACACTACTTATCTGTTGCTTTTGGCCACACATAGTGAAGTGCATATACTCAAGTGTGTGTTTCTATGCTTTACGAGCAAGCTGATATGTGAGTATATGATATTTAGGATGGCAGCTGTTATTGGATAGAGGCTATGAAAACTTAAACTACAGCTTAATGTAGTTGTTCTGGTGTCAAAGTATGTCCCTGCCAGCATTTTCATGCAAAACTGCTTTTTCAGGGAAAAGGCAGTGTTTAACTTACTGGCTAGTAACACCTCTAGTGGCAGTCACTCAGACTGCCACTAGAGGTGCTTCCTGGGTAAGTGCTGCACAGTGTTCAGCACTGAAGTTCAGCATCTCAATACTCTGCATGTAGGAGTTGAACTTTCCTCATTGAGATGCATTGATTCGTTGTATCTCTATGAGGAGATCCTGATTGTTGCGCATGCACAACATCCTCCCAATGCTTTCCTATGGGAAGTAGGAAAAAAACCTTCATATACTTTATCCTAGGGTATCTAAATGTTAGATACGATGTGCATATGCATACCCAGAATCATTAACTGCAGTTTACGTATTATATGCCAAGGAGATCTGTGTTAATACAGGTGCACTTACTTCTCTGAAATGACTAGCTTAATTAATAAAAAAATAATTTAAATGAAGCAAGTCAGGAAGCCAATAGAATGCAGCACTTTGGCTGGGTAGTTTCGTTCTTATCTTTTCAGCAATTAAATGATTTGTGAATAATAAAATACTTATCCCAGAATTCTTTGGAATCCTCTTTGGTTGAATGTTTCAACCTCAGGCTGTAATGTGTCATCAGGAATTAGCCACTATGTACACAAGCTTTCAAGTATACTCTACTTAAATTTCACTATTAGTGATGGCAATACTGAGTTAAGATACGTTTATCATGTTCATCACAACATCCTAAGGACAAAGCATCTGAAAAGCCAAATTCACAATTATAAATGTACTTGAAGATTACTGTCATTTTCGTGCAATGATCTTCTGTATTGTATGTAGTTGTTTCTGTGTGGCTCAAATATTGAGGTGTTAAAGTCAAGTGACACATGCCATATGTAAGTGCCGTATAATTAGGTTGGGTGAAAGAGATGATTAAGGAGGTAGACTGAAAAAAGAGAATAAGTGGCTGGGTGTCAGGCAATAATGTTTAGTTGATAATGCATATGCAGGGCAAATGTACAGAAAGGACTATGAAAACTTCAGTTAATTAACCTGACTGATTGCAGAGATAATCCAGTCATTTTAGAGTAGAAAGCTCAAGAACATGCCAAACATCAGGTTTAGCAGTGTAACACCTCCACTGTGAGTGTGGAACGCAGTCCAACTACATAGTCTGGGTTTATGGGAAGACACTAGCATAGAACAGGGGTGTTGCTGTCCTTTTATTCATATGAGGAATAATGATGCATTTTCTGTATTACATCTGTAAGGTGTAATTCAGACTTTAACATTTTTTATAGCCCTTCACAAATGTTCATGCTGTTCTCTAAGTTGTATCAAATCAGCCAAACCCAGTCTGATTAATGAAATCTATTTTGGGGATTTACGGGGAGAGAATTGCAAAGTAATGTCATTCCTTTATATGAGCTGCAAAATCTCTTCCATTTAACTGTTCATAGTGTAGTTGCTAAGCATATTTTGCTAAACTTTGTGGGTATCCATGTGGTATTGATCTGTTTTGAGAAATACTATTGTAAAGAATGACAGGAGGTATTGGTATACTTATTGGTTTATACATTGACATGGTTAGAAGGATTGCATATTGTAATTATGTATGGTTAAAATATACAATTATTTCTCTATCATTTTCAGGGTGTATGCATGTGCAAGCAGGCTTTCGCCCATTAAAGCACACTTCTTTTCAGCCATACTGTGTGTACACAAACACTTATGATCTATTTGTTTGAATATACAAAGATCTGTGAACCTTAAAAATAAGGTGTTTTTGGAAAAACAACGCGGATTAACCTTAATAAGTCTAGTAGGATGGTTATTCATTAGAATATATTGTGGTGGTTATGGAATGTCAATTTTCATTAATCAATAACACTGTCAAATTGCCTGACTTTAAATGCAATCTATGTCAGAACAAGACCAATAATTTGATTTAATAATCCAACATTGTTAATTCTTGCACTAAATGTGGCCTGTTAAGGTTACTTCAGGACAAGGCTGGCAAACATTGAGCTAGGGGACAACAGATTTAGTTTTCATTTCTAAATGTAAATTATTCTGTTTTCTTAGTACATTTCTTGACCCTAAAACACGAAAACGAATGGGCGAACAAGCTGTTGCTCTTGCCAAAGCAGTGAAATATTCCTCTGCAGGAACAGTGGAATTCCTTGTCGATTCCAAGAAGAATTTCTACTTTTTGGAAATGAACACCAGGCTACAGGTAAAAAGAAACCAAACCCCAAAACATACAAGTATTTCAAAAAAATAAAAGACTACCGTAAATTGTTTTAGAATTAATATTTTAATCTTCAAACTCCCCCCTAAAAAAATATATATTTATTGTGTTTTTATGCAATATTAATTTAGAGTATGCATAATCAATGGTACATAAAATATAAGTAACATTTCACGTGGTCTATTGTGCAAACGTGTTTTTTTTTTTTTTTTTAAAGAAACCCATGAAACAATTAAGCCCAAGTTTGATGTATCCTGTATAGTGTCCCATAACATTTATTCAATGTTTTTTAATTTGTTTTTGTATGCTTATAGTTGACTGTTATTAGTTTGTATGTCTTGTGTGCATCTTGTTTTAATTGACGCAATGGATGTGAAAACGTATGTGACATTTTCACATCCATAGTGTCAATTAAAACAAATCTGTTTACTGTGTGAAAGTAATTTTTTCAGCGATGGTTCTTGGATAGCATATATAGCATATTATATAATGATGTATAATATTATTTTGACTTATTCTTGCAAAATATTTCTTTGACAAAAAATGATGCTTTATATTTTTAAGACACAAACAAAAAAACACATTGAAAAATACGTATTTCATGTTTATATCTTCAAGCTATAGATTTAATGGTTCACGCATTGTGTGCTGACTTGTGGGGAAAAAAAGTGAGGGGGAAAAAAACAAAGCTAGGTAATTGAGCAATTCATTTTCTTTCAAGTGGCCATTATCAGAGAAACTATCAGCAATTACAAATGCATGATGTTTTACGGCACTGCAAATAATTAGTGCAAGAGAATAATAATGAGAAGGTAAACTCTGAGTGAAATAGTAAGTAATCTACTGGTAGGAGAGTACTCTGGAGTGATTATGGTCTTTAATTTTACATTAAATCACCCACATTGGCTTTGGAACTTTGTAATCCTTTATTGTCTGTCTAGCCTGCCATGTTTAACCCTGTCAGCTCAATGAGTTTTGAACTCCAATGCTTTTCAAAGGTGAGTATTGTGAAACACTATAACTGTTATCTGACGATGAATACTGTTTAAAGACCATGAAATGTTAAATTTCTTTTTGACTTTTTGCTTCCTTCATTGAACAGCTGCAATACATTTGGAGCTTGCAAATTACTAAAGATTATAACCACGTGAAAGCTGTCATTGTGATGAGTGACAAGCAAAAGTTATTTGACAGTTCAGATATGGCCTTAAAATGTGGTTTCTACCTCCTTTCCGTTTTTCACTCTATCTCTATTGCTATTCTCTTCTTTCTATTCCTCCTTCAAAAGGTCTCTATGCGATGCTGATGTCATAGGATCGTGAGTTGGAGAGCTGTGTGGTCTAACCCTGCCTGGCAGGTTCCTAGAGGCGGTGACGACTGCTACGGCTCGGGATTCACGAGAAAGTGGTTAGCTAGGATCAGACAACTGGATCGTACACTTCCGTTCCAACCTTTATCTTTTCTCTTTCTTCATTATTATTCCCTTTAAAAAACTTGGCAGATGACTGGCTACTCCAATATAGACATATATTACCAATTTGAGTTACGAATGGAGTTGAATACCATGCTTTTCAAACTATACGTACTTATTTTGTACCTCCCTTTGCCTAAAGCTGCACAGAGTGCTGCCACACCCGTGACAATGCATATATGTACAAGCACCAACTTTTATTTGTTCCTACCCTGTGTTACTCTGCCATGAACAAAATAAATATATATATATTTTTTAAATGTGGTTTCTACATTTATAAATGTCTTCAACCACCAAGAATTATTTTCCAAAATTTAGGTATATGCTGCTGTAGTGGCTCATTTTGTTTCCGGCCGGGATAGTGAATCTTGTGGGAGACCTAGAGTTTCCATGATGGCCGTAGCTTCCTTCAGATCCCGTACGGCATGAGTGGAATCGCCCTACAGTATGTGGAGTAGTCGCGGTGATGACCATATTGAGAGGTTGCATAGACTTCCTCTATCTCAGGGTGTTCCCTGACAGGTCAATGTAGAATGTGAGTGCCATATTTTCAAAAGAAAATGGAGAAGTTCCCTTTATTGCTGCCTGTACTGCTTCCTTCTCTATGCCGCTGCTGAATATGACCACCAGGTCTCTGGATGCTGACTCTGGAGCTGTTCAGGGCTTCGGGATCCAGAATATCCCGTCAAACATAGTGCTGTTTGCTTGTTTTGGGGATAGTATAGCCCCCATTAGTCTCCTCATTAGATGCGGGTGGGATCTCTTCTGGGACATCTCTGATCTTGAGGTTATTTTGGCATCTGGTGTCTTCCATCCTTGCAAAGCGATACTCAAGCTCTGCCTGTTATGTCTTTAGAGTCTGCACTTCGTTGGTAAGAAAGGTGAGATTTTGAGTAGGGTCTGCTGATGTTGCCTCCATTGTCCCCAAACAGTTCACTAAGCCGGTATGGTCGACTCAAATTGAGGCCATGTCAGACTGTAGTGTTAGCTGGAGGCTGTAAAGCAGCTCCTTCAGAGTGGCATTTGTCACTGGATTAAGGTCTGCATTCTGTGGGGCCGCCTGAGGTTGTGGGAGGACAGGTATGTCTACAGCTCCGATCCCCATCATCGATTCCGCTGAGGAGTCAGTGAAGCCAGCGGCCATCTTGGGCCTGCAAGCTCCATGTGCTTGCCCAAAGAGATCCTTGATATTCATGCCCTTTTTGGCCCTGTCGGGCTTGTGTTTATTGTTTTGCGACCAATAGCAAGTGGTGGCACCAGATCCCCGGTGTTTAAGCTGGAGAAACTGCTTGGGTTGCTGGAATATAGCGATAATGTACGGAGCTTGGCAATCATGCGTCTTGCTCGCTCGTCTGCTTGGCTCTGCCCCCCTAAATGTAATTCTTAAATGTAAAAGAAACATGGAACAACTGGGACTTTTATCAACCTGTGAACCTGATGGTCATTCTTAGTGAGCTCCAGAGCTCTTGTGTGGAAATGGAAGAAACTTGTGCAAAATCCCACCAATCTGGCCAAATACTTACTTACTGCAAAATATGGAAACCCACTTAAATTCATACAAAAGCAAATGTCTTTCAGATTGTGAGAAACAAGATTCTCTGTTCTGATGAAAAGAAACTGGACAGGGTGGCCTCAGGGTTTCGGGAAATCTGAACACAGCAAAGTACAGAGATATGTTTAATGAAAACCTGGTCCAGAGTGCAAAGGACCTCAGACTGGGTCAGAAATCCACCTTCCAACAGGAATACATCTTTGTGTTCCTTTAAACAGCTGTACATATGGGCCTAAATATGTTTTATTTTTTTTAAATATTGTGCAATCTCAATTGAGCATCTGTGAACATCCTTGGGTCTGAACTCAATTGAATTTCTCTGGAAAGACCTGAAAGTGGTTTTCCACTGTCTGTCTCTATCCAACCTGACAGAGCTTGAGAGGATCTGAAGAGGTGAATGAAAGAAACTGGACCTCAAGCTGTAATCGATCTGAAATATAACAGACAGCCACTAGAGGCGCTTCCTGGAGTTTCACTGAGTTTGACTACATGAAACGGCACTGGACGCTCTGCATTAGGACACCTATCATCAGAGCAAACTCTACAGGAAAGCACTGAGGCAATAACTTCCTATGGGGAAGACCTAATGTGTGTGCGGCACTCGCCGTCCATGCACATTTGATTCCCCCATCACCTACTGTCAGAGGAGGTGGACTGTTAACCAGCTCCGAGGGGTATTGACACTGGTATCTGGTAAGTGAATAAAGGGTTATTTAACCCTTTACAACGCAGACAGGGGTCAGTGAGGCAGAGGAAACATGTTACTGTTAGGAATACATCTTTGTGTACTGCTGTACATGGGGGGGGGGTCTTTGTATTTTTTTGTTTTGTTTGTTTTATATTGTGCAATCTCGAGTTGATCCAGATATTACATTTTGCAGTGACTCATTTGTTCAATAAAACAGAAATAAAATGAAAGTGCACCATTATTTCCTGGTTATGCATTGTATGGCTTCAAATATTCCGATATATCACCTTCCTGCTGTTTAGTGTGTGTTTTGCATTACATCACATTATATTATATTTTTATTCATCAGGTTATTTAAGGAGAACAAGTTCAAATAGCTGCAAATATTCACCTGCACTCAGTCGACTTTTTTTAAAATATATGGCTTTTACTATTTCACGTTGGACCTGTCACTAAACATGTTTACAGTTTGTGTTTTTTGTCAAGCCTGAAAATATATTGAGTGGATCTCTTATATTAATTCATAAAAAGCTAGCCAGGAGTCTGAAATCAGTGTATTTCGGTAAATATAAGTGCAGTATACTGGTAATGTAACATCAAATGCATTACTAAAATACTGATAAAATGTCAGACATACACTGAAAAATTGCAATAAAAAAACAAAACACACAAAAAAAATAAATGTCAATAAATGTTTATTGCCTGATCTTTTTAAATTATACAATAATGCTTTTGGTTCTAGCCTCTATAGTTAAAATGTATTTTATATATTTTAATTTGTATAATGCATCTATTCAGCTGTTAGGTCCTTTTATTACTTTGAATATTGGAATATTAGGCCACTTCTTCAACATTTAATTTTTTATATATAATATAAGGTTAGGAGGAGTGGATTTAAAACCTTAACCAAGGTGCTTGTGTATATATATATGTGTGTGTGTGTGTATATATATATATATATATATATATATGTGTGTGTATATTGTAATAATATAGATCTATAAGTACCTTGGTTAAGGTTTTAAATCCACTCCTCCTAACCTCAATCATTGTCAAAAATTGTCTTTTCTGTCACCCCATATGCTTATCCTGACGCTGCAAGATATGCATTACTAAACCATTTGTTCAGTGGGTGTGCACCCTGCAGAGAGCTAAAATTTCAAACTCTTTTATATCGCCCTTTTTCTCAACTGCAGCAGATGCTATAGATTTTTGTATATATCTTGTTTTGTAGCTAGTTATTATTTTAGATTTTACAGAATGGTTAATGCAGAACCAACCCCCATTTTTAAAGAAGTTTTTTTTTTTTCTTTGCTTTGTGTTCAATGTGTGGGTATCTTCTACCATATTCTGTATCATGTTCCTCGTTTAAATGGAACAGTCTGTGATTGACGTTACACAGGAAAGTATGAAGCTAAACCCGTCCTTGATTGTCTGTACACTACTTAATTTGTCACTCAAAGTTTTGCTCACAAAGATCATTTTGATTGTCACACAAACAAGGAAGTTTGAAAGCATTTTAATAATTTTTGAAGGCATTTGATATGGGATATGTTACCAGCGTAAAAGGTCAGTAACGCCTTAATGTGAATTATTTAAAATGGCTTTTACACAAACTGGCACACTTAAACTAATTTGACTGTACTTAAATTATGCATTAAACCACTGCAAACCGGATGAAGGAAAGAAGTGATGTGTGCTGCTAAGTTAGACAGAGAAAAACAAAACAAAATAAAATCCGTTGTATTCTATTGGCATTGTATCTGCTTTATGATTGACTGCTTGGTGTCCAATCATAGTGACTGACTGCAAAAATTCTGAAATGCAGCCTGCTGTCTTCTATAACACATAGAAAACAAAATGACATTCTATAACTATACATTTCTATTAAAATAGAAATGTGTGTAATATATATATATATATATATATATATATATATCATCTCTTTTTTTTTTTTTTTATTTTAACTAAAATTTAAGTATTGCTGCATCGTTAACAATATGGTTGCAATGTAGAGGAATTTATTCGTATACTCTTCCTACATCTGCAATCACATATTTTAACAAGGTGCATTACTCTTGAGCAGAGTATATATAGCAAGGCAGCATTTGTTTTATGTTCCATAATTCTGAAAAGAACATACTTTGACTAACATTCTGTTATTTTTACACTTGAACTTGTTCCTGCAGAGCTGTCTTTTTCATTTTGTCTTTACACTACGTATCTTCGCTATATATCCGGAAGTATTACTTTACTGAGAGGGTAGTGGATGCATGGGATAGCCTTCCAGTGAAGTGGTAGCGGTTAACACAGTAAAGGAGTTTAAGCATGCATGGGATAGGCATAAGGCTATCCTAACTATAAGATAATGGCAGGGACTAATGAAAGTATTTAGAAAACTGGGCAGACTAGATGGGCTGAATGGTTCTTATCTGCCGTCGCATTCTATGTTTCATGTGAATAATTTAATTGAAGAATTGTAATTATGCTTAAATGTTTAAAAAGAAACTCCCATTTGCAGTATTACAGCGCCTCTTGATGACATTATAGGTTCGTTTTGAGGTTGTAGTTCCTTCATTTGGGATACTATAGCTCTCCTTTGGGATGTTGCTGATGATTTTTTGCCATTTATTTATTGTGTTGCCTATATATGTTCCTTTGCTCTAATAACATAAACAAAGGAATATGGTGTGACTTCATTCCTGTGTGGCTAATTTTAAATCTAAAATAAACATTTAGTATGTATAAAAAAACAATCTGCCATTACTTGGTAATATAATCAGATTTCTTCCATCATTGCATGATGCTGGCTTTCTTTTTACTGTCTTAGTACATAGTTTCTTTTTTTACTATCTTAGTTATGCAGCAATCTGATTGTTCTAAAAAATCTCAGAGGCGATTGTTTACAGAGTCAAAGGATCTGTTTTACAAAGCAGACAAAATAAATATTTGAAATCCCATTATACCAAATAGCAAAAATAGTTGGTGCTCTAGCGAAATTCAATCTTGTTTGAATCATAAAAATTAAAAGCACAAGTAGAGATTGTATTTGCATGGGATTGACACCGGTCCAACAAAAATGTATCTGAATGCTCAGTGATAAGAATCGTTTTGGCGAGTAGTGAATTATCCTTTTAAATATCTAATCATTTAAAGATGTCTGCATACAGTAGGCTTTGAGGATGCATATTGTGGGAGGGATCAGTTGAAGTGCTTAACAATGTTTTGTCTTGGTCTAAACACTATGTAATACAAACATTATGGTCAGAGATAAAATGTTTTTAAAAATGTATGTAAATACAGTGAGGAAAAGAATCTGTGTGTATTTATGTGAGTTATGACACCATCGCTTGTGGGTTTTCCCCCATGCCTGTTTTTTGTGGACTGAAACACATGTTAAATTTAACATGTAATATTGTCAAGTATTGGATAGTTCTGTAGATCTTGCTGGTGAGAAGCATACCTTCCATGTGATGCAACTAGTTCTTATACTTCAAGTCAAGTATTGTCTGTTGATACAAGCATAATTATTTATGGCATGTATACCATACCATACTAGAGTGCTTTGGCCAAGAACACGCATGGGAGCTCGGGCACTATCTTTAGGAACTCTGCAGCCTTGCTATCAAAGGATTGAACTTTTTGGCTTTCTTACCATCCTTCCTCAAAATCGGTTGTTATGCAGAAATTGATTGGATTCCATCTCAATCCCTGATCTCTGCAGCCCAGTCAGAGTAATTGTATAGCATCTTTAACAAATCTCCTCCTAGTAAAACTATAGTTTTTACATTGAAGACTCCGTAAAAGTGTGAAGCAACTCTGTCTGTGAGCAGACAATGGCTTATGTGGATGTGGATCCCTATTCTATGCCTGTGAACACAAATAAAGGTTAAAATAAGCTGTTGCTGAGGGCACTTTCAGAAATGTGGTAGAATATCTAAAACAATTAATAGTGTTGTTTGAGATAATTCCAATGAATTGCATGGCATTTTGGGTATGTTGAGGAAGGGCAGTCATTTATAGCTCATAATTTGCAGGTGTTGTACTACACCATTAAAGATGGGACATCTACATATGCTCCTGTGGGCTCTGATTGGGGCTGACACCCTGGACATGTTCATTCCTATGCCTAAGTATAGGACTTTTTGTTTTGCATTGTGGGGTTTTCCAGGGTAGTTGGATGGAGAGATCTATTCATGTAATATGTGCACATTGAAGTTTTGAACAGTGAGTGGAGATCTGGATGTACACTCTCTCCAACACTATTTACTGCAGTAATCTGCTGTAATTTGTTAGGTAATATCCTAGGTTAAATGCATGGTCATTTGTATTAAATACATACAAGTGATCTCATACATGTATATATTTTTATAATCTAAGACCAATTAAAATATTTTATCTAAAAAAAATTCAAATTATAGTAGCACAAGTAAAGTATAGTTTATTCTTTGAAGTTGCCCACTGTGGTGGATGAGATGTCCACTTAATTCTTTACATTATTATATTTCTACCAGCAATATGGGTTTACTATGTGGGTGTTTCTTGGTGTGCTCAACATTGGTTGTTCCATGAGTTTCGTAATGGTTAGTGCAGCTTGTGAAATGGCCCTTCATTTTTATTGTAGATCAAGATGTTTTTTCTCTCTCTGTTCCCCTTACTTGACACATTTAGTGTACCATTTCATTTCCATTCCTTTATGGCATCCATTATTTATGAATATGCCATCCATCTTAACGCCAGTGGAAAAACTGGATTGGCTGGAGGGCCATCTGGAGTTTTTGCTCACACATCAGGGTTGCAGTCTTAATTCCCTGCATGGTCCAATCAGCCTTTTATTCTTCTAAGGAAGATAAAATGAGTTCAAGTAACATGGGTAACAATTATATCTGTACCCTGTGGACATGCTTGAAAACAAGAGTAAATCTCAAATCATCCTTTTTTTGGTAAAATTATTTTATTATCTACTACAGAACATATTGTTGGAGTGTGTGTATGTATAATACCATTTTTTTTAATCTATATAATAATATCGTACTTGGTTTGATTTTGTGTGTGTATATGTGCTTCTAATTTAAATAGTTTAAAACGTGAAATTAGCCTTTTTATAAATTTTCCTTTTCTTTTCTGTCAGACTCTGTCAATTATTGACCATTTAATAGCAATCAGGTCCTCTTGCTTATGTCATCTATGGTTTAATAATCAATAGATTGAGATGTACGCATACTGTAAGCAGCCTACTCATAGCCACAGCATGAAAGGCTGGAGGTATTCCCATGATGGCATCATCCAAAACCGTTAATAGTAATTTGCTGATAACGGAGTAAGTCCTTCAGTCTATCTTGGCTATTGTGCATGCTAAGCACTACACAGATAAGTCTTGAGGGACATAAAAAAAATGAAGGATCCATCTGCTCATTTCTGCTACGCTACGCTGCGCTGATGTAAGATTACGCTAATCTGGTTGCTTGTCAGGACAGGTTAGTGAAAGCAGGCGAATGGCTGAGTTTTAGAGTAGACTAGTTTTTCAGTGAATCATAAGCCTCTCCCGTGCATGCCATGTTGAGTATAGCAGAACAGCGTGATGATAAGCTTCCTCGAGTTGTACAGTTAAAACACAACAGATTGGAAGATTAAAACACAATTTTATATCCTTAACATGATTTAACTGGCTATCAAGGGATGAACAACATGTTTAGGCTTCTAGGCGTCTTGTTCTTGAGACGGCTGAATAACAGTAGAACAATATAATAAAATAAAGAAATGGAATCAAATGTATAAGGAAACATCTGCTGAAGGGGAGGGGTGTCTTGCAATATAGTGTGAAAGTTATTGTATTTTAGGTTCTCAATGTGAAATTTATCAGGCTTCTGTATTCTTTTGGCCTCTAACTATCAATTGTCCCTGTGCAGGTGGAACATCCCATCACCGAGTGCATTACTGGCCTGGACTTGGTCCAAGAAATGATCCGTGTTGCTAAGGGTTACCCTCTCAGACACCAGCAATCTGATATCCCCATAAATGGCTGGGCTGTAGAATGTCGTGTTTATGCCGAGGTAAAATTTGTTTTTTTGTTGTTTTTTTTTGTTTATTTTAATTTTATTTTTACAGAAAAATTATAACTCCTCTGTTTTATAAAGTTTCATATTTTTAATATTATACATATTCTTTTTGTTTTTAATGATTAGTAATTCTTTTAAATATAATTTTATAAATGAGCTGGTTTAATGCTAAAAAAAATATTTTTGGCGGCACAGGACCAGACTGGCAGTGTTGGGGGGGAAGGAGAGGGCCAGTATATTAAATTAAGGACAAGGAGTGGGGCAGTGTATTAGAATGGGGGAAGAAAGTGAGCACAGTTTATTAAATTGGGGGGAGGGAGGTGGGGAAGTCTATTAGAGTAAGGGGGGCAGTGTATTAAATTGGGGGGAGGGAGGTGGGGCAGTGTATTAAATTAGACTGGGGAATAGGGGAGGCAGTGGATTCGATTGGGGGGGCAGTGGATTAGCGTGGGGGGGGCGCAGGAGGCTCTATATTAGATTTGAGGCGCATAATAAGTAACTTGAAGCAAAGCTTTTGAGTAAAATATATACACACCCAGGATTCCATATTGTTTGCATGAGAATAAAGTAATTTTAGTTTGGGTTTGTCTAGGTCGACTTAAACCTTGTTTATTTTGCCCGTGTTAGCCTTTGAGTTTGACATGCTTGATGTTAACCTTTCTGGAACTGGCCCGTTTGCATACTTTATTGGCAAATGTTTTAGCTCCCATAGTTCTATTTCAAGGTTGTGTAATAATTCTAATAAGAGAACCTCCAACTGAAATGTTCCTAGGACAATACTAAAATGACTATATTTCTTTTAGCATTATAAAAGAAGTGTAGTTAAACAAATGTAAAATGGCTGAAGACTCTACTCTGCATTCAAAAACTATAATTTACAACAATTTATTTTGATCTAGGATCCATATAAATCCTTTGGCTTGCCTTCGATTGGCCGTCTTTCTCAATATGAAGAGCCACGCACCTTGCCAGGGGTATGTTGTTGAACTCTTTCTGCCTTTTTTTTGTTTAATATTTTTATTGTTATGGAGAAACAAAAAAACACAAGGATAACCCGCACAAGTTTACAATTAATTAATTATATATACATATTGTTATACAAGCTGTAGGTCTGTTTCATGCTGCGTAACATTGCAGAGTAAACTGTTTGTTAAACAATTTTCCACTGCATGAAAAGAACAAGAAGGATCTCCCTTTTCAGAGGAATAAAAACCGAATTGGCACAACTGTGACACAGTGTTTGCTAACAACTGAAAGGGCTGTACCATCTGTGTGTATGATTATTCAGACCGATTACTAGCATGGAGGGGACCAAGAATTCAAAATGTAAAGATGTTATTGGATATGTGATTTATTTCACTTCTTAAAATAGTTTTTCCCATATTCTTTCTAATGGGACATGACCCTTTCTAGGCTTGGAAACTTCATGCTGAGTTCAAAGCCTGAGTGGAGAACAAAAACTGCAAAGTCTTAACAGGCATTATGTCTCACTAAATATTAAACGAAAAAAAAATATATACATTATGGAGTTGTACTTAGCCATCACGTATGAATACGAAGGAATAGATTGAATTAAAATGTGCATTAATTATACAGGCTTTCTACATTTTTTTTCCCTCTACATTTTTTTTCCCTCTACATTTTAATAGCTAACAAGATGTCAAACATTTTGCCCTTGCAAGTTTTTTGCAATTTGCAGTTTTCAAACGTGAGACCTGTTGAAAGTACAAGTGATAATGGACAGACTCTACCCCCTACAGTCATTGTCCCACCAAATCTTTCTTCAATTAATGCTGCAGCAGGAGTTTTGTGTAATAACATTTGTGCTTGTAAGCTGTCTGAAGAAAGAAGAAGGAAAAAAAAAAAAACAATTAAAATGCCTTAAATGTTCTGCTTACTGCTGTTATTTGCTTATGTGAATGCTGCATGTCAGCTAAATGGACCAAAGAACAGATAAAGTGATTGGGAGCATGAGAGTGCACACTAAGCTTTGTCTATCATTATTGCTGGGAGCAATCAAATTCATGCCAGCAGGACAGTAGAATCGTTGACAGCTATAATTATGTATCTCCATGGTGATCACTTTTGGCCTGTCATGGAGGCTCGCTTGTCCCCTCCCTTACAAGCATTTAATCAGACTGGGCTGTCACTTGTCAGGTAGACATGGCGGGCTGGGAGTTGTGTTTTGGGGAGAGGTGAATTGAAAATGAAGAGTGGGAGATGCCTAAGAGCTTCACGTGGCCCGTTACAGTGAAGGCAGAAAAATGCATTTTAATTATGCCAGAGGCTTCTGCGCTGTGGTGGGGACATCGCCTATAGTGCCGGTGGTCTGTGTCACGTTGTTTGATTGTGCTTTATTAAAATTTCAGAGAATAGTCTTAGTCAGCAGCATCTTTTGTGTGTAATCATGGAAATAATTACAAGTAAGTTAATTATGCTTTCATGGGGTAGCATTATGGATTGCATTTTCAATTAACAGTGGGTTAAAATGAGTATTAAAAATGTGTTTCTGATATTTGTTAAAGGAAAACGGTCATAATTTTATTATTACTGAAAATAAAATAATACATGTAATATAGCCCCATTGTGTAATATTGTGTAATAACATGTTAGATTATAACTTTGTTCAGTGAACCTCCTGGCTCATCCATACTCCATGTATATGGCCACATTTATCCCTATTTGATCACAAGCACAGCTTACCTGCTAAGGCCAAGCAAAATATGAAAGTCTGTAACTCTTGTACGTGTAACAGTACACTAGCTGTGTAGTTTTTGGGCAGATAAGTGGTGCCTCTAACCAAAGTGGACTGCAAGATGGCTGCCCCAGTAGAACAAGGGTAAATTAAGAGATTCACTGAAACGTTTTGTATATGTATGTGTATATATATATATATATATATATATATATATATGTGTGTGTGTGTATATATATATATATACATATATACATACACACACACAATAATATACACAGAGGCTATAATATATAAAATATTTCGATTTATTTATTATAAAAAAGAAAAAAAAGTTTATTTTTGTGTGCATTGTCATATCTATTTCTGTACACATGGAAGCGAAAGCAGAATTTAACATCCCTGATGAACCGATATGATGTAACTCATGGTGTTTCTAATACTCTATGCTTGGATTAGTAACACTCGAATATTTTTGTTAACATTGTTCATCATTTGTACTCTCCACTGTCTATTTAATATGATCTGTGTATTACTTTCACTGTAATATGGGAGGAGACTTTTGGTAAATTGAGACTACACAGCAGGCATGATAGACAGCGTAGTCCAAAATACTCTAAGCTGAGGGATGGGTTTGAAAATATGTTGGCTACGAGTTTGACTACTATCAACATTAGGTAGATGTGATGTTTATTACTTAGCATGTTGATAAAATCTCGTTTACAAAACCCAAAACGAAGTAAACTAAAGTGTAGAGATTTTGTGATCAGATTCTATGTTTATATAACACTACTGGAAGACTTCAATGGAAATATACTATTGCTTATTGTTTTTTAAAAGAGGAGCAGCTGGTAAGAAACAAAACTTTTGATTTTTTTTTCACCAAAGAGCCTTAAAATGGTAAACACCTTGTTAAAAGGTGTGCGGGGTTTAGCCAACAGCCTTTAATTGTACTAAGTGTGGTTAGTGGGGTATGCTATAACATCCCACACCCAATGGCTGTTTTTGTAGAGCACACTCTCCTTCTCCCTGATAGCTAAACAGAAAAGTGCTGAAAAACTCTTCTCTCCCTTTTGGCAGAGGTGACCGTGGGATGATGATTAATTTAAAATGTGTTGCCATCAACGTTTCTATGTGTGTAGGTATTGATAGGTATCCACGCGTCTCATTATATATTTTGTGTGTGTACGTCTGGTTGTGTGTTATCTTTTAAAAGTTAGCTCCTATGTATCTCCAGCCTTTTCCCTTGCAACCTTTGATTTGCGTAGTGTGCTAATGCTGGGCAAATATCTCTATAGCACCACTGGAAGTAAAAATTTTTTGAAGGAATGCGATAGTCACCAGAACAACTACAGCTTAATGTAGTTGTTCAGTGAGTGTAGTCAGTTCCTTCATGCTTTTTGCAGTAAACAGAGAAAAGGCAGTGTTTACATTACAGCCTAGGGACACCTGCAGTGGTTACACCTCAGATGGCTACTAGAGGTGCTTCCTGGGGCAGCGCAGCACTGATATTCAGTGTCTCCATCCTCTGCATTGATTCAATGCATCTCTATGAGGAGATGCTAATTGGCCAGGTTGGCATTTGGCTCTGCCCCCAGCCCGCCTTCTTGGCTGAGATCCTTTTGTATGGGAAAGCTTTGTGATTGGCTGTCATCTCTTCTGATGATGTCAACCAAGGAGGCAGATCAGGAGCAGATCACTTGCAGACTGGAATAAAGATAAGATTTTATTATATTTAAGGGGACAAAGAGGGGCCAAGGGGGCTAGATAGTCTTCTTAACACTATAGGGCCAGGAATCCATGTTTGCGTTCTTGACCCTATAGTACAGTGGTCACCAACAGTCCAGGATTTATGCCTATCCCTTTTTTTTTTTTTTTTTTTTCAAATAAACACTGACAAAACCTGGACTATTGGTGGTCCATGAGGACTGGGTTGGGAACCACTGCTATAGTGTTTATTTGAACTGACTTTACTCCCTTTTGGCATACTAGATCTAAGTAAGCAAAAATTATCTAGTTATGAATGCAGTTAATATATACAGATGCTATTGATACAAGCTAAATAGCTTGTATACAGAACACACAATAATGCTGTTTATGTAAAATGTGTTCCTCGTACAATGTCTTACATTGTATATAAAAATATGTTCAATAATGGACAAAAATTAGGACATTTTAATCACAACAGCAATGTTGATGAATTTTTGTAAAACAATATATAACAAACCATAGAAAAAAGCTAAATATTTTACTAAATGCAAAGCTATCTGAGCAAGACCTAAGTCAATGAACAATAAGAGAGACTTAACTAGTAACACCAATTCTAACTTGTGTAGGTTATAGTGCCTGGAGTCATCGGCACTGTCCCACTATTAAATGTTAAACCATTTTCTAACAGTGAATGTCTCTGGCTGCCCGTGTGGCTAAGGAGATTATACACTACCCGCTAGCAATATTGATTCATACCTGCAGTGGGAACTGTAATAGGCTGAATGCAGTCAGCTGACACTCCCAGCCAATCACAGCTGCTCATGCTAATGCCTCCTTATTAGTCTGAGCAGTACAGAGGGGATAGGCTGCTGGGGTCTATCGTATAGCATTAGAATTGGTTTAACACGAAATGGAAGAACAGCGCTGGATATCCTGGTACTGTAGACGTATCATAGAGCTGAAACCATTATATTGGCTACTGTGTCAATTTAAGGATCAATGATTTTATCTTGACCATACTCATTGTCCCACGAAACATGACTGGTGAATCTGTTTTGCTCATCCTGGTTTTTATCTCATTTATTTTTTTCTTTTTTTTAATTCTTTATTTTTTCTGTGCACAAGATAACACAAGAGCTTACGATGCCATGACGGCATGAGCAAGCAATAATATCAACGCAGTATATATACATGGCATGAGAAAGAGGCACAGTTTTTTAAGTATAATAATAAACAGGCTAGTCGTACTTGGCTATATAGAAGTCATATGAGTATTATGGCAAACAGTGCTGTATTATACATGATGAGTGTAAGCATAGTTATATAAAATTTCAGAACTGGTTAACTGTAGAGATTTTCAGTAGGCATATGCCACTGGGTATGTGTGGACAATATTGTGGCCTTTGAGAACTTGCATAGTTATTATACTAGACATGATGCTTATAGCCAAACAGACTGACCACACATGAGTAAGCATGTGATAGTGCAGGAGTGAAATAGAGGGCAAACACAACTAACACAAACATAATATTGCAGTCTGGGTTATAGAGATAATAGACATGTGATAAACTATGCACTCATTAAGAGGAGATGCGAATCAGGCTGCCATAGTATGATAGGGAGTAGGTGTCAACAGTGGTAACGTCCCGCAGGTGGGCTTTGCATGAAGACAAAACCTTGCTCGTAGATTAATTTAACTCAGCCTATGGCCTCCGGGCTTCCAGCACAGTCCAGCTGGTTGTTGTTCCACCAGCGGGGTTTGAGCGTGTGGGACCCCTTGTGTTGTAGATATAGAGTAGGCGAGACAGAGGCAGTTGTAGTGTTGGTCCCAGTGAGGGACGTGCGTTATCCTGGCCTGCGCTGTATCTTGATACTCCTTGGCAAGGGTGGGTCGCACACCGGTGCCTGGTCTGCCGCCGAAGTCGGGGTCTCCCACTTTCCCACCGTTTAGGTGGGTTCTGGCAGGGTTCTTTCTGCGTCTGGGAGGTGGGTAGTCGAGTGGTCGGACATATGGCAAATGCATGCTTGGCCTCCTCAGCGATGTACAGACGAGAGGGAAGTGTAGTTAGCCAGTCAGCAAACAAACTCTCCAGCTTTTCCATGAGAGAGCTCGGTGCTGCACGTATCGTGGGCTGCTGCTGGAACTCACTACCACTTCACTACTTTATGGTGCTGTGATTTCCCTCGCCGAGGCGGGAGGGAGAGACTTCAGGCTTTGTGTGCAGCACAGCCGCCTTCCCCACGCGAACTGTGAGTAGGCCTCTTAGAGGCCGCAAATCCCTGAATGTTGCTGCCGATCTCGGTCTGGAACATGAGTAAGGTGAATACTGCTGGGTCCTTTCACCTTCAGGACCCGACGGCAGTGTGGTTTCCGTGTTGATTTTTAGTAATTTTAGCAGTTTTAGAGTTTTTTTTCACTGAGCTCTCAAGGTGTGTGCCCAGCCAGCGCGGCTGTAAGGCTCCACCCCCCTAATTTATTTATTTTAAGGACCACTCTAAACCCACACACATCTGAAAGGAACTCTACATAACCCTGAAGCACTTTAGCTTTTTGAAAAGCTTAGTGTGAAGAGTGTGTCCTATTTTTTTTTTCCATTTTCCAAAAAGTTTTAATAGAAATTTACACGTTTATAAATTAACCTGGTTACACCCCCTGACTTTCAAACTGACTTTAGGCCCTTTTACTTCCTGGTTTGGTTAGCTCAGTGTAACTTCCCTCAAGAGGCAGCAATTGCCCAGATCACCTCCCTGGCACAGACTTCTCATTGAGCTGTATTGGAGAGTCTGTGATTGGACAGCCATAGAAAGTCTAGGAGAGACTAGAAGAGGCAGCAGACAAGAACCTTCAGGAGTTGCAAGCTGATATTAGATATACCCCCAATAAGAAATGCATAATTAAATGCACGTTTTCATTTTGTGTATATCTACTAAATGGCAATTTTTATTCATTTCGTATTTGGACAGTGCATTTGATAAGTTATGACCTTGTCTTCATGTTGTGTTTTTGTTCACCTCAAATTTCTTTTGTTTTCACAAAAATGTTTGGAGACCAAAATTTTATAAGATTTTTTTTTTTATAATTCTTTATTTTTCGTTGTGCAGGAAATAACAAGACATCTTGTAATGCCACAACGGTGAATGCAAGCATAATGGTTAAACAATGGTACATATATGTGACATTCTGATCATAGCACAATTTTTTAAATATAATGGTAGTCGGGATGTGTTTCCTCATCTGATTGTGGGTCTTGGCAATCTAAGTAATGTGAGTAACACCAGAAATATAAGTGTGAGGCGTAACCTGCATGAAGTAGTGCTGTACCTGCGTGTTGTGGGGTTGAGACCCAGGCTATGGGCGTCCATGCATGCTGCACGTACAGCAGTGTGTTAAGTTGTGTACCTTATACGTAGGCATTGTTTGCGTGGTGGTAGTGTCATTCTCCATCTATATGCTAAACATTTCTAGTTGTGTAGTACTCTATTCCTCAGAATGTATATTTAAACAACCTTTAGTACGAAAATAAACGATAAAGAGCCTATGAGTTATGCTGTATGTAAATAGGCAGGTAGACACTAGATATCATACTGCTGAGCTACATATGTGCTGGGTACAATAACTTTTATAACGTATGTTAATCAGCTTATGAACATGTTAAAACCAACATGGGTATAACCACTGGGAACGCTCCAACTGTGGACCAGAGGCAGCAAGAGTCATGGGAGAACAAACATATTACGTGTGAGAATTTGCCATGTGGAATTCAGAGTGTCCGATAGCCTGTTCTGAGGCCATGTGTCAGCCTATTCCGGTCGGGTAGTTGATGCCTGAGTCCGCCGATCGCCTGAGCCTGTATGAGAGCAGGGCTGTCGGGTAGACTCTGCCAGTGTTTGGTAAGGCACTGTGTGGCAAAACTTTCCCCCCGCTCCGCTGGGCTTGCCGCACCTCTCTCCTTGGGTATACCATGAGTAGAGCTTTCTTACAGTAGGCTGTGTAGGGACCAGTTGTCCGTTTTCTTCCAGGAGTACATCTCACTCCCGGGTGCCGTCTCCTCTGAGCGTGTAGGATGTAGTATGGGTTGCACGCCTGGGATATCTTCGGGTTGAGAGGTTGCCGTGGTCTGCATGTGTGGTTAGCGGGCATCCCCTTTGTGCAGGTATCTGGCTCAGGGTGGTGTTGCCTCACCCGGGTGGGGGCTTGGTTCCTTGGGCTTACAGGCAAAGTGATGTAAAGTGATGGGCCCTTTTACGGATGCATTCCCAGAAGGTTTGGCACACCGCGTTGAATCTGTTTTCAAAGTCTGCTCTCCAGGCTAGGGTCTCTGGGCTTTCCAAGAGGGCCCCGCTCTCAGTCTCGGCGGCCATCTTAGTCGCGCCATGCGGTCGCTGATCCATCGGTGGATGCCCCGTCTGCAAGCAAGGCTTCCCCATTGGGGACCGGGATAACCCCCGCCAGTCCATAGCGGGGGGCTGCGGAGTTGCCGGAGGTCCGTCGCGGGCGGCAGGCTCTGCGCCGCGAGAACGCCCGCTTCCCCCAGGCATCAGGTCACTGAACCCACTAGGCCCCATATCCAGACAGCTCGGCTTCGCTGCCGTTGGTGTGAGTTTCAGGAAACGCGGTGTTCCCACTCGTTGTTGGTCAGTCATCAGTGCTTGGGTTGCCGTAATTAGCGCAGGTATTTAGCTTTTTAGGGTTCTTTATGCTGGATCGTGTCAGAGCTATACGACAACACGTCCGGCCATCTTGGCTGCCAGGCTCCACCCCAATTTTTTAAGATTTCTGCATAGCTGCACTCCTCCATTTTTCACAAAATATCTTGCTGATTGGAAGGCAAACATTAAAAATAATTTAACACTGAATGAAAGGATGGTGCAAGGGGACTCTAGACACTGTAGCCACTTCAATGAGGTAAAGCAGTTACAGTACATAAGGTGTCCCTTTAATTTTACTTTAATCACACACATAATCACACAGGTATTTGTTGCAGGCTCTAGCAGGAAATAAGAAATTCCAAATTTAATGCAATGTAAAATAAGGAAATCTAAACAAAAAATGCATTTCAGGAAGTGCATAGGTGCAAGGTGCAAGTCACAGCCAGGGGAGGTTTGGCTAGGGCTGCATAAAAAAAGAAATGTAAGGCTTAAAGGTAATAGCAATTATTACAGGTGCATAATATGTTAAAAATAAATAAATATAATTAAAGGGACACTATAGCAACCTAAACCACTTTATCTCATTGAAGGGGTGTGGGTGCAGTGTCCCTGTCCCCTTAATGCTGCAGCTGAAACCATTGCCATTTTAAAAAAAAGGCAGGCCAAATGTACTTGCAGATTGCGCCGTGCATGCACATTAGCTTCCCCAATATCTCTGCCTTTGGAGAAGACAGAGACGAAAACAGGCCTAGGTCAGATAAGTGTTGAAAGGATTTATTACACTATCATTGCTGGGGGAGGGAGGTGCACAGAGGCAGAGGGTTTATAGTTTTGTATTCCTGACACTATACTCTTCCTTTAAGCTAATTTGCTGTTTAGAGTGTCCCTTTAATATATCCATGTTTAGATCTGTTTGCTCCTGGTCAGCTTCATTGCAGAGATTGGGTCCATATAGAAGGTGCTCTACAATATTATTAAAGATGGGAATTTAACTATGAATAGGACAATTACAAGAAAACTTACAGAAACTATAGTCTATAGGAGATGTGGTACAAAACACATTAGGACAGGAAATAGCAATCAAATAAGGTGGGAGTGAATCAGAGCTGGAGGAGAGAGTAAAGTGCCGCCCTTTTGGAGAGAGCAAGAGACAGGTATGTGAGGTAGAGGTTAGTCTGGGAGGCCATAGGCTTTCCTAAAGAGATGGGTTTTAAGACACTTCTTAAATGATTGAAGACTAGTACAACTTTACTGCATTGATTTTCAAATAAAACCGCATTATGTAAAATACATATTTTTTTTACCGCTCATACAAAGTATATGTATATATTTCATTCATATATTGTATTGCACTTTTGGTGTTTTTTGTTTTTATTACATTTTATATGATGAAATTCCTTGCTGTCATTTGGTAATAAAGCAATCATCATACTTTCAGGACTCTGGTGGATGTCATAGACAAGAATTTCTATGTGAGCCCCTTGGCAATAGCCTAAATTAAAATATTAACATCTAGCAGACGCTTCCTTGACCTTTTTCGGTTTGGTGCAGACAATTGGGCTTCTGTTTTATTAGGAAGTTTCCTTCCCCACAGGTGAAAGTGCCTGTGAGTTTCAAGGCTCCTCCACCCACCGCTTTTTGCGACGTGCTGGATCTATTCCCTGCTGTTCCAGCAGCTTTTGACTGAATTCCTGTGTCGTAGGGATCAGTAGGATATGTCTATCTATCTTGAATATTTTGATTAGCTTTTGAATGATGTAGATACCAAAGCTTGACAGCAGCAATTTAATAAATATTTATTCCCCAGGAACTGCTCATTTGAAAAATTTTCATAAGGGTAACCTTAATACTACACTGATGAAATCAAACAGAGGGGAAAACAAGAATCAGCTGTATTAACAAAAAAACGAAAAACAACAACTTGACTCATTAACCCCTTAAGGACACAGCTTCAAAAGCACTTGCACTTAATGACACATGCAATATTTGCATTTTTTGTTGTTTGTGTTCAACTGCAAGTTGCATTTTACTAATTTATTGCACCGACACATAGTATATACAGTTTTTTAAAGGACAGAAAGGGCTTTAATTTGATGAACACACACACACATATATATATATATATATATATATATATATGTATATATATGTATATATATATATATATATATATATATATATATACTTATTTATTATAAAAAAATACAGAAACATGCACACAAAAAATGAAAAATTTTGTTTTACATTGCCACATAAAAGGTACAGAGTTTAGATGAAGTGTTTTTTATGTTTAGTGTCCCTTAAATGGCTTCTATATTTAGGAATACAAATCTGGTCCTCCATTCCTTCATGGCCTCCCAGCATATACAGGGTTGACAAAACAAAAAAACACCTACCTTAGGGAGAGCTGGAGTGGATTCTTTCCCTGGGGTCCAGTGTGGCTGCTGGGCTTGATAGGGCTGCTTCTAGCCTGGTCTAGGTTGCTGTAGGACATTCAATGGTGGTGGCGAGGGAGCTGTAATCTTCTTGCAGAGCTCCCTTGTGTGTATCTTAGTGATGCCGGAGACGGAGAAACGTCAGATTGTGGCTCCCGGGCATCACTGCACGGCGAGGGAGCAGAGCAAGAAGAGCACTGAGATCAGCGTTCCCTTATTGTCCGCCAGTGGTATGTGCTGCAGCCCCCTCATGAAACAAGGCTAATAAGGCATCTGCAGGGGCATTTGAGATGGTGTTTTTTGCAGCCTTGTTAGCCTTTCGCTAAATACAGCCCTAACCCCTAAAATAAAGTCCCTACCTACTCCCCTTTACACTAATAATAATGAGGAAAGGGATTAAAACAATCTAATATATATATATATATATATACACACACAGACACCCATATATATACACACACAGACACCCAGAGAGATTTCAGCCTGTAACCCTGCTATACAAATGGGGGAAGACCAACCAGTCGCTTGATTTACTTAGGCTCGAATTATACACTGGCTTTTAGGTTGCTTGTCTTGGCTGCCTGTTGGCGCATAAAGGGGGGTGGGGGCTGGAGGCAGATGATCCTCTGTCCTGAACTGCTTTTGGCTGTTGCTTGCCCCCCCCCCCCCCCCCCCCCCCCCCCGATTGGTGTGGGATATGCCAGTCCTCACTGTTACACCACTCTAAACTCAGCAGAATATCTTTGTCTATACAACGCTGACATCCTGAAGCCTACTTGCCAAGATGGAGTCTTCACTTTTGCATGCTTATGCGACATGACTATTCCTTGAAGCGAAGCTAACACAGGCCTTTGATCACTTGTGAGCAAAATTTTCGTCGAAACAGAGCTACCGAACACAGGGGCATTCACCGACCCTGGTCCCACCATCATGTTGCTCACCTCAACCATGGTATGCCCGAGCAGCATTATCACATTAAAGCCATGGCAACCGCAGGGAAGACCGAAGCAGGGTAATCATCATCATGAGGACCAGATTCCAGTTGTGCTGCCACTTGCCTGGCACCATTACACTTCACACAGCTCACATCCTCAGGCCCTCACAAGCAGCTGCTCATTGGAGGAAGATGGGGGGATTATGCTCTGGTCGCTGGATTCAACTGAACTTGTGAGGCCAGAGTATTGGACTGGAATGGAGTCAGGGGCTTTTGGGGAGTCCAGATTGGATCTCCGGGACTCATACTTTACAACTGTCATGTGAGCTACCACCCCAGTGTTGGATGCTGGCCTGCATCATGCATTTATTTTCTTCTCAAATTTACACTTTGTCTTGACCCTCTTTTTAGCAGAGGTTTCAGTTCTTTCCTTGACTATAATTGAAGTAACCTAACAAATATGCTTAGTTAAAATTCCTTTTTTATTTGTATGCTTGGCACTGTTGTCTTGTTTTATTTTTTTATAGCGGTACAATCAAAAGAACGATTGTTTGAATAAAGAAGAAATTGATAAAGATACATGCATATGCCTTTCATGACTTTGTTACAAAGTAATGTTAACGTGGAGCACAGCACAGGAGTATGCATAAACCTTGGAACATTTAAAACGAGACTTGTAAAGGGTAACATTGATCGTGTCACATTGTGAGCGTTCTAATCCCTGGGCTATTGTACACTTATGGTTTGCATTCTAGTGTGTTGGCATTATGGTGTTATCTGACCTGTCAGTCTAATGAATCTCTTTGATTGAGAATGAGGAATTTTGGAGGTACCTGCACCATGGGCTCCATGTATGAGTGTATTGGTGATAAGTTTTGGTCATCGAATAACAGGTTTCCTCCAAGCCTCTGACTACTTTTACCTTCAGATCCAGTCCCGTATGGTTGGGGAGTTTTTTTTCCCCCCAGAATGTCGGAATCGGCTGATTTGCAGCTGTGATAAGGTGTAGGAGTAGTGGTATTTTGGCCCTTTGTGTGTCTGTTGGGGGTAGTAGGAATATAAAGGTTTCTGGTTTTAGAGGGATGTTTACCTCCATGATAGCCTGAATTATGCTGGAAATACTTAACCAGTACTTTTGTATCTCTGGGCATGACCAGTGAGGTGCCATTGGGGTGATTGCATCTCAAGCATTGTGCGGACATGTGTGGGAACAGAGACCTGAGTTTCGCTGGTGTGTAGTGCCATCATAAAATTTGTTTATAGTTACCCTCTTGTGCCCCTGTGTTTCGGGATGCGCAGTGTATTTGTCGTAATATTTTACACCATTGTTCTGGCGTTAAGGAGAGGTTTCATTCTTTTTCCCAGCTTGACGTAAAGGCCAGTAGGTATTTGGGCGGAGAGAAGTAGTGCATACATTATGGAGAGAAGTTTCTTTTTGATGGCTTGGGTGACACACTTTCGCTCAAAGTTTATGTATTATCAGGGTTTCCCCTGTGCTAGAGGCCCTAACTTAATAAAGTGCAACATTTGGTTATACTGAAATTTTTGTAGTGTGGAGTGGATTTCCGTAGGTAAGAGTAGGTAAAGGCTTCACCCCAGATGCATTGATCAAGTGTTCTAGAGTCAGATAGGAGTTAGGATAGTCTTTGTATGTCTTGCTGTCCTCCCCAGGTTTAAATAGGAGGTTGCATGTTATCAGGTACAGGGGGGAGGGGGTATTGTGATATCTGTGGATGGTTCCTCACATGGGCCCACATTTTCAGTGTAGGTGTGATGGTGGGGTGTGCCTGGTGATGAAGAAGAGCTTGCCCCGTTTTATGCCATGGGATGGTAAAGATTGGGGTTTGGAAGAATGTGTCGTCCAGTTGCACCCACAGTTTGGGAGAGTTTGATAGAGACCAGTCGTAGATCCTAGTCAATAATACCGCTTTGTGGTAGGTTTCTATATCTGGGAGGCCCAGTCCCCCCTCCTCTTTAGGTCTCGTAAGCAGGGAGTAGGCCAATCGTGGTTGTCTATGAGCCCAGATAAAAGTGGTGAAGGATTTGCTGATGTTCGCGAGCAGGGTTTTGGATAATGAGATTGGTAGCACCTGCAGTAGGTAGACGAGGCGGGGCAGGGTATTCATCTTCAGTATATTAAGTCTATAGGACCATCCAAGGTTTGGTAGGTTCCAGGAGGTAAGATCTTTGGATATAGACTGAATTAGGTCGGGAAGTTACTGTCCTACAGTTGGGATGTTTATTCCCAGGTATTTGATAGTTCTGTCAGCCCATGAGAAGGGGTAAGTCTTTTGGAGTGTCGTTTTTGTGTCCTGGGTTATGGTAAGTGGGAGAATTTCAGATTTACCCAGGTTTGCCTGGAGGTTTGATACTTTGCTATACAAGGTCATTTCTTTCATGAGTTGGGGTAGAGTGGCAATGGGGTCTGAAACCGTGAACAGTATATCATCTGCAAATGCATCTATTTTATTTTCCGTGCCTCCCGCTCTTATACCTTGAATCAGGGGGTTGTCTCGAATGCCTTGGAGGAATGACTCTAGGACAAGCACAAAGAGGAGGGGGGAGAAGGGGACATCCCTGTGTCTTGTCTTATTTTATACTTTCAGCACTGTACCATTAGCTGATCTTGGATATGAAGCTATTGTAGGGCCCAAACCTAGACCACTTGACTGACCCTTGTCAAGTCGCTGTAAGAGCCTAACCCATGAAGGCCATATGTACCTGGCTCCTTTCAAGTTTAGCCATTAACTAACAGGTTTGTTAATAATGCTCTTGATGCCATGATACTGCTACAATCAATTTGTTTTTTTTTCATTAAATTTCTCTTTTTTCACTCCCTTAAAAACCTCAGATCACACACTTTCTCATTATAATATTCTCATAAGTACCATTGTATGTATGTTTTATTGGTTATACCACTTCTCATTTATGTCTGATACATGGCGTTTTGAAATTTGGCCGTGAACTCTGCAAAAATAAAGATTTACAATAAAAAAATTGTAAAAGAAAATTTGCAAAATTCATGCTTTTTTTTTAGATTCCGCAGTCCTACAGTGAAAACTTTAGACTTTCCCCAGACCAGGAAACGTCTCACCCATTATGTGTCTCTTTCTGGTCTGTGTCTAACTGTCGGTCATGTTTCTTGATATGTTGGAGGAGGATATAGTGAAACTATTATCCCAGCATGCAAGGGTAAAAAGGGGCAAAATCGAGACTAGCTGTTAAACTCTCTGCAGAGATTAGAATTTTAACCCTCTTCACCTTAAACACAGTGAATAGAGAACTTCTAACCGCCAGCTCAGATTTTACAGATGTATGGACGATATAGAGAGAAACTGGTGGGTCCCTACCTCACCTACAAAATCTGTCAATCCAAATCTGTGTGTGTCATAGGTGAAGCGACAGGTGCTGATAGGCACATTTCTAAAGTATCTGCACAGAGAGTTAGTCGTAGCTTCCAGACCGATAATGAGGGGGAGGGCGGGGGGGGGGGGACCTGTGGGACGACAGACTTACAGTGCAGTTACTATCTCTCTGTCTTGGAGTCCTCTAATGGAGCTTTCTTGTTCAAATTTGGATGCTGTCAGTGCAGTACGTGCCTGAACCTATAAGACCAATTGCTGAAGTACATGAACCAGAAACCAGAAAGTCTTTTCTAATTGTCAGAGTTGTGTTAGAAGAGGATGATTAATTTAAAATATTTGTAACATTTTGGGCTAAAACTGAACAAAACAGACTGTACAAATAAACTAAACAAAACAAAAATAGATATTTTGAAAGAGCGGTATAAAAGGCATGCAAGTGGTGTTAATGCCCGGAGTGTAAATTTAAGTCTTCTCTGCTCACTGTGTTAGTTATTAATGGTTACTGGAGGTGGTTTCTGAGTAAATATACTGTATTATCTTGGATGTTGGACTATAAAGATACAAGGGCACATTCAAGACTTGTAGTAATGTGACAAGAGCACAATGGGACCAATTAGAATGAATATAGGTGAAAGGTTAATAATCCCCCTTAGCAAAGTGCTGATGCGTATCCTTTTTTTTACGTTGTAATATTTAATACATATTGTTTTACATTTAATTTCTCACTAATATTTTGAGTCCTTGGGTACAGGTATCTGGCATATGACTGTTATGTTTCATACGTGTTCATTTTCTACAAAACCTATCCAGTGGCTGCAGTCATAGCCGTATTTCATTTATATTAATTACTGCATATTAAGATTTAGTGATTTTATTCTGTGAGATTTATAAATCGTGTTTTTATTTCTTCATGCTGAAGGTTCGCGTTGACAGTGGCATTCAAGAAGGAAGTGACATCAGCATTTACTATGACCCCATGATATCAAAAGTGAGTTATTGATCCATTTACTTTACCTCTTAATTCAGAAGTACAAATTATCTGTGCACCTGTACATTAAGAAAACATCCTTGTGGATGTTGGTCAGTCACCTTGAACTACAAAGTTGGAAGAATGTGTAGAATGCCTGTTTATGTATGCTTTTTGATATAAACAGAAAGCAGTAGGTAACACGTCTCCTGATTTATAATTACATTTTAGGAACCAAATCATAAAACACAGATTATGTCTGGCGAATCGGTTTTAAACTAATGAGGAATAATAATATATTCACATTGAAGGATATCAGGAATGGAACTCTGCTAGCCCAGAGGGGGAACTTTGTTGTGATCTAGAATATAGAAATATTTTTTTTTATTTTTTTTTGTATTTTAACACAGAACTTACATTAAAATACTGAATTACTACTGCTATTCACACATATAGCAACTCACGCTTGATTTAAAGTCTGTATTATATTTATTTATAAAATGTAAATTGTATTTTGTTTTCTAATATTGTAATATAAATGTATTCTTTTGATATAGCATTTAATTTTATATATATATTTTTTAAATATGCACTACATAATGTATTAATGGTTTTTTTTTTTGGTTTTTTTTAATACTTGTATTCTTCTGCTGATGTCCTTTGTCTTTATGTATGTAATTATTTTACTTCTGAAGATCCTATGGGGAACTATTGATCCTTCACACTTTTCATCCTGTAACTAAGTACAAAGAAATAGAAATTCGGTTTTATAGGGCCACACATTGGGAAAGCAAATAGTTTTCAGAGATTGACGTTACCCGTGACAGAAGCTCTCTTGCTGCCTTTCTAGTTCTTCAGGTATAAGACATGTGCTAGCTACTGATAAATATAAATAACTGAGAATGGAGTCTCAGAATATTTTGACAATTTTTTGCCAAGTGGAGGACAAAGTAAATTAGAAAAAGAAGACTGGAGAGGAAGTATTTCAAACAAGTTAAGAAAGGAAAAAACAGCGATAATAAAAACAAAAAAAAAGAGGAAAACTATGTGGTGAAGTCAAAAAAGTTAGTTTGAATTGTGGTGGGGTTGAGAAAGTTTGGCTTATGATTTGGGAAAAGTTAATTTTTGTAGAATGGCAAAGGGCTAGACTGATTTAAAAAAAAAAAGGCAATGTATCTGGAAATATGGCAATAAAAATATATATACATAAGCTCCAATAATGATCATTTTTTAGCATTGCAACCTGACATGTATGTGCACAATTTGGTATAGCTCGGCATATTTATAGAGGCAGAACATAAAATTAACTTTTGGAAAACTAAACTTATTTCTATAAAAATGTGGCATGCTCAAATGAATTGTTGCTCCTGTAATGGCATGGACCTAGAATGTAAAACCTTTTTCCTTCAACCCCAAATGACATATTAATATGAGTGTCTTTGTTTTAGCTGGTGACCCATGGTAACACTCGGAATGAAGCCTTAAAGAGAATGGAAAATGCACTAGACAACTATGTCATACGAGGTAACATCCCTCCTAGAAATCTAGGGAGAGCCGTTTATTATTTGTTGTTTATTTTTATCATTTCTGTAATTGCTTCACTGGTAGAACCAATATCTGTTAATTATTACCAACATACAGCAGAGGTACTGTATACAAACTAGTAGGTTCGAGCTTTGAATTTTAATAGTGAAATTCTGTTTGAAGAGACCTTTGTGTTTAAAGTTTGAAAAAGCCATTAAATAGCGTAGCGTAGATATCTGTACAAAACCGGTAAATATTTATGGAGCACAGTAGATATAAACTAAATGTCATCCGTTGGTTACTCATTTTCAAATGTGTCATAACCCATAGCAATGGTATGTCCGAAAGAGGGCATGAAAGATTGAAAGACATGGCATTTATTCCGTAAATATTTGTCGTTTTGGGGTACACTTTCAAATCTTTAGTCACAGCTCACTGCAACTCATTGTTTAGGTGTTAAACCCATAGTTTGATATTCTAAAGTCACAGTGTGAGAGCAGGCTTGTGCAGGAGAACACCCCTAATGCTGCGTTGGAACTGAGGTCTGCCATACAAAACAGGATATATTACTTATTGATAAACGTGACAAAAGGGAATTTTGATTGACTTATGATGGTTAGGAGTCTTGAAATTTGCACTCTCCATTGACAGTAAACAAAGAGTTGCAAATTATTGATGTTACAGTGATGGAGTATTTTACATGATGGATGATGGGAGTCTCCTTTGAATAAAGCTTTAGAGCAGACTAACATGCAGACAGCAAGGCAGTATAAATGTCTTACTGATATATAATTTACCCCATAAAGATGTTATTGGGTAAACTAGTCCAGCATTTAGATGATTTTAAATATGGGTTTTACTGTTGTGAAAATATTTGGTTTTATTAATTATATTGCAGGTTTTATATCTTCATTTGAATGTCACCATGATCAGGCTTTTGAGCCAGATGATCTCTCCAAAGTGTACTGTAGTGGATAAGATGCTTGTAGTTTTTTCATTAAACCAAGCTTTGGGTTGACTCAATCCATGTTTCATGACGTAGCACCCATCCGTTTACATGTATATGGTCAAATGCATTTTTTTTTTAAATTCTTTCTTTAATATTATTGTATTGTGGGTAGGAGGAGATATCCTAGCCGCTAATCAGGCATTGAGACTTCTATGTCATATTTGGTCACTGGTGACTTTTTTATTCCTGACAATTTTTTAATATTTTATGTTTGTGGATAACGTATTGTTACTTTCCATATTTATAATTTTGCACTAGGCTATACCACATCTACTGCAGCATTGAGTGAAACAGTTCAAGTGTTTCAATCTATGCATGCTAGGAATGTTGCAAAATGTGTCTCATTTTAACTAAGTGGCACAGCCTAATACTCTCAAAACTGACAATAGAAAAGGACATCCGCTTCTGTTTAGGAGCAAAGTATTGAAGCAAGCAATACATTCCTGTACATTACCTCTGTGCAGTCATGAAATGACCTGGAATAATGGTGACACTTATGCCAAGTAGCGAGGGTAGCGAAGCCATCTACTTAACATTGTGCGTCTTGCTGACCTTCTACACTTAATAGAGATGTTAGGGATGCAATTGAGGGCTGTATATGGAAGAATGTATTAAGAAAATGTGTATTCGGTACACAAACCCCATTATATTACTCTGTGGCCCTTTAAAGGCTGAGTTATATTTTCCATTATCAAAATTTCCATTGAGTTGACAGATTTTTATTTATTTTTGTTACACAGTGTGTCCAGTTACATAAAATTGTGTTAAAAACAAATGCGATAATTCCCCACTGGTTAAATTCACGTTCTTGCTCACTCTCCAGGACTGAATCATGATGGCATCACAGGTCTAAAAACGTAACCACCTACGTGTGAATTCAGTCATTAATGATGAATTAATCACCAAATTGCTTGTGTGACTCTAATTTCCCAGCAATGTTTTCTGACAAACTAATTGGTTTAGAAATACTAAGGACAATATGGGTGACTTTTGTTTCTGTATAATGGTTCCAGTTGTGTTGCCTTATTTTAAAATACGCTGAATCAAGTGAAGCAGATAAACATCATGCAGCCAAACGGTGACAGCATGATTATTGTATTATTTGGTTGAAATTTTAATTTGAATAGCCTCGAGAGCTCAGTAAATGTGCTGGTTGGTGAAAGATGTTCTTTTTATACATTTTAAGCTAGGGTCGGTAGTAGACATTATTACACTTGAGATGATGGTTAATATAAACAAGTTCCCACCCAGAAAAAAAGAATGCAGATTATTTTATATCAAGTGATGTGGAGATGCAGTATTCTTAAAACTGAACCTGTTAACCACAAAATTTGTAGCTGACTAGGTTATTATACATTTCAAGCAAATGTGTAGATTAAAGTTGAATGCCAATCCCCAAGATTTTAACCTAATGACCTGTGATCATCACACAGTGCCTAGCATAAGACACTGTCGATGTCACTTTATCTGGAATTTGGGCATTTGTGACTGCCATAACTGCATTTTTTTTACCTCTTTGCTGATGTCATAGATCAAAGCAGACAACCAAAATTACATATTAAAGAAATTAATTTGGATCTAAATTGTGGCCCACGAGAATACCATGCTCTTTGATCAGACTACTCTACTTCAAATAAAACTCTAGGCATCTAATGGCAATTTAACATTTTTACTTGACAGGTGCACTTTAAATATATTCATAACTGAGTTGCAGAAAGCACTTGTTATATTGAAGGCAGATCAATGCGAACTTAGTTCAGCCTTGGGTTTATGCACAATTGAAGAGGACTTGTCACCTGAAGACATCTTTGCACATGCAGTATCCAGAATGATTGATATGTTGCATTAAACTTTTTCAACCTTTAGATCATCTAAGTCTGGTTTAAACATACTTAAAGTCTATTCAGCTGTATTAAAAAGTCACTTCAGGCCATATTATATATATATTATATATATATATATATATATATATATATATATATTTATTATAAATGTGCGGAAAAAAATGACTGATCATTAAAGGGACACTATAGTCACCGGAACAGCTTTAGCTTAATGAAGCAGTTTTTGTGTATAGATCATGCCTCTGAACTCTAAAGTTTTACTGCTCGATTCACTGCTATTTAGGAGATAAATCACTTTTGTTTCTGTTTATGCAGCCCTACCCACACCTCCCCTAGCTGAATTCATCTAGTCCCTGTTTAAAAATCTTAATAAAGACTGATAAAACCACCTCTTCAATTTTTATTATTCTTACTGTAAAGAACCCTTTCCTTTACCTTAGACTAAATCTAATTTCTTCCAGTCTAAATGGGGCTCGGGATGGGTCCTTTAAATGTGTTGTTCTTTCTTCATAACTAAAATCTTCCATTCCCCTTATTAATTTTGTAGCAGCCTCTGCACTTTTTCTAGTACCATAATAACTTTAGGTACTCCTAAGATACAAAGGCATATTTTTGTACTCTGTTAACTAGAAATTAAATTCCATTGACCCACATTCTTTCTCAAACTTGTGTTGATGAGCCAGATATAAGGCTTTTAATTTTATTTATTCTGATAATGTCAGGATTACTAGTTGATCCAGCACGCAGAACTGTATCACACTATGACTAAAGGTAACGTCTTATCGGGCCTTAGAATGGCCAGACTTAATGTACCAGAGAATAGTCAGAATACTTGCCGAGGTCGGGACACAGAATGAGACACAACAATGAGGGAAAGCCAAAAGTCAGGGAAACCATAATATAGGGAAGTCAAAACGAAGCCAAGGTCAACAACCAGAAATACTCTCGGACAACCACTAATGGAAACCACGACAGGGCAATGAGGAAAAGGAAAAATGAGTTTAAATAAGCCTCCCTCAGATCCGATTGGCCGTACCCGGCCTTTGACCCCAGAAGGTGCGTGTGCATCCTTTGCTTGACGTCACACGCACGCCAACGTCTTTAATACTGTGGGCGGACATGGGCTACAAATAGGGATGGATCCGCAGCGGCCGGCGTACTTCAACATGCCGCAGGAGTCAAATACGCACAAGGTTGCTGAGTATTACTTCCGTTAAGGCATTTGCCATTACGGACACCACAAGGTGATGATGAACATGTGACAGATATTTTTCTGTTAGATGTTGCGATGATTTTACACACTGGATGTCCTGTGCCTGGGGAGATAAGATGATGATATTAGAAGACTAAGGGTTTTTATTCTGATCACATAACACGTGAATTTGGTCTCAGACCCACAATCTCATTCCTCTTTATGCTTTGTACTTTTGCATGGACTGAAATACCTGGTACAACACATCTGAATAATAACGTTCTGACAAGTTAAGAGTCTAATTTGAATCTTTTGCCCACTGCAATTGTCAGGTTGCTATGTAGATTATTTCTGAAGAATGGTTAGGTAAATCCCTTGTGATGGAGACAGTTCTGAAGTCTTGTTGATACTGAAGGGGTCAGTATTGTGAAGTATCTCAGGGTTGGCTCATTTAGAACATGCCAGCTATGCTCACACCAGGTAGATATAACTGCTACAAACATACTGTGTGAAACTGGCGTTATGCAAGAGAACCTGGTACATTTGGCTACACTGCTGTGCAAGGATACATTAGCGTGTCGCTAAGTTTCTTTGAGGTTCCAATATTATATATATTCGAACATTTCCATACCTTGACACAAACTCTGATACTTGAAATTACACTGCTGTTTATCAGCAGGCCTCGGCAGTCAATTTCCCATTACAGTTTTCCATATAAGTGCTTCCTGAACAGGATGCTGCTGTAACATACAACAGGGAACAGTGAGTGCAAAGAGAATTTGTTCGTCATCCTGCTGTAAACCACACACAATGTTTCAAGTAACTTAATTCATTTTATGGTAAAGAAACACTAGGGATGACAAGTTCTCTGTATTTTTTTAAATATGGGACCCTTCTGGGATTTATTTGTGTACCCTTTCCTTGTTTTGCCTTCTTTGTTTAGCTTCCATCTATTTTTCCTTGATTTGAATGACATTAGATATGGTTGTTGTTTTTTTGTTGTGTTGTGTTTTTTTTTTTGTTTTTTTTTTATTGATGTATATGTAATGATAAAGTTACAATGAAGATATATTGAAACGAGCTATGTGAATATTTCAAGAAAAATTACATACCGACTTCACAATGGGAAAATGTTTTATTAAATACATATACAAACTGAATAAGAATATAATATACATTGACATATGAATGGAAAGTAAGAATGTTAAACAAATATCTTTATTTTTGTATTAAAAATGAAGAATATATGTGATAAAATCAAATACAGAAGGCAGAATGATAATTTTGAGGGTCCTAAAAGATTTTGTCACAACCATTACATGTTTTTATAAGTAGAACTAATTTTGACGTATACATTTAAAGTGGTGAGAATAATTATTGCAAATTGAAAGAGAACATGTTTTTATTTTGCTTCTCATAAATAAGAGTTCTATGAAATTAAGTGGCAATATTTATGAGGATGTAAATTATTCTTTGAATATGAAGTCTATATAGATTAGTCTGGAATACCCAGGAAAGAACCCGAGGTAAGAATGACTACCTCAGAAATTGCTTGGGAGTTTTCCAAACAGAGAAGTAAAGATTTTCATTGCCAAAAGCTAGTTCTTGAAATGTATTGGAATTGTATGTCTGTGGTGGCATTTTAGAGGCTTGCAAAGCATCATGGTTAATTATAGTTTTGCAACATATGTGTATCTACATTTTTGGCACCTCTGATTTTAGCCTATCAAGTTCAATTTTAAGTGTAAAAATCCACAACTGAAATGTAAGATAATCGAGAGGCGTTCTTTATATGTTGATTATAATGGCAGTAGAACTGTTGTATGTGGAAACTGTGCCTTTGAAGATCGTTACTTCAGTAGCTGATATTTGCCAGCCCTGCTGCAGATCTTTGGATACCCATGCAGAGATGAGCATGTATGCACTCCTGGTGTACCTGAAAGTGGGACAGGAACACAAAGTCATGACAGTTGCACCGAAAGCAGAACTGTTGGGAGGCATGAATGTGTTAAGAAAATGAGCACACTAATAGAGATTTCTATTTTCTATGCAACATACATGAAATTTTGTTAGCCCTTATGGAAAAGTCATTACATGTTCTCCATTGTAGAATAACAATCCTCTGCAAAGTCCCTATTAAAAACAGTTTTGTCTATGAACTGCATAACATTATTTGTAATTAATATTTATTATATTAGACATGCTGTGTTTATCTGTGAAACCATCCCTTTTCTAATTATGTTAAGTGGAATGGGAAGTACTGTATTGGCATGCTTGTTTGTTGTCAATGGAACATAATGTGTTCTTATGTACTGCCGTGGTTTGTTATGCACATTCCATTAGTGTGTTAGTAGTTTTACAACCAGATGCGAATGATGTGCTGATAACTTATTTTCAGAACTTTTTGGCAGTCATTAGATGTGAAACAAGCCAGTTCACGGAAGACTTACTGACTGTGTCTATATAGGCAAAGTCAGAGTTCATGACTATATTTCTGTTGGCCCAACGCAATATTTCTTGAACTTATACACTATTACAGCTTATAAATGTAATTGGATAGGAACTATCCATTTCACCTTTACAAAACTGAGAACCTATATTTATCGAGGAAGATAAATGATTGTTCGGAGGCTTGAATAATTCACCCATTGACTTTTAGACTTATGGTCACATATTGAATCCAGTGCTGTAAACTATTTTTCCATTTAACGGAGGTTTGACCCAGTCATCTATTTCATTGCTGGTCTAATCTGCCTTTTTAAATGTTGACAGTTGGAGTAATATTTACCTCAATCGTTTACCTGCTGACTTCTGGTCAATTTGCATTTAACCAACTGTGGCCTTGACTTTGGAAACCCTTTTTCAAATAATCAATCACAAAAATAAATATATATATATATATTAAACATCAAATAGTAAAGAAAATAGTCATATAATTAGCATGTTGAGCACCTCTATATCATCATAGTTAAGTTGTGTATCCAGGAATGGATTGTCATAGGTGTTAATGGAACTGCAGCTCCAGGCCCATACCCATGAGGCCCAAACATACACTGATCAGCCACACTATTAAAACCACTGACAGGTGCAGTGGATAACATTGATTATATTGTTAGAATGACACCTTTCAAGGGGTGGGTAATCTAAGACAGCAAGTGAACAGTCGGTTCTTGAATTTCATGTGTTGAAAGCAGGAAAAATGGGCAAGAGTGACTTTGACAAGGGACAAATAGTGATGGCTAGACAACTGGGTCAGGGTATCTCCAAAATGGCAAATCATGTTGGGTGTTCCTGGTATGTAGTGGTTAGTAACTACCAAAAGTGGTGCAAGGAAGGACAACCAGTGAACCAGAGTTACTGTACCTCAAATTGACCTAAAATGATCTATGTAATAATCCATTCAGAATTAGCACCGAGTGTTTTAACTGGTGCTGAACTAGCAAATCCAGAATAGTGTTGCAGTACAAAGGAAAATCTTCAGACGCTCACAGTGTTCAAATAGCAAGCAGTTTTCTTGGATCAACGATGGTGACATAGCAACATTTGGACCTTCTACAAGGTCTTTGTCAAGCTTTCCCTTTGTACTGTGGGAAGAAGGAACGCTATCAGAGACAGTGTTCTGCTGAAACCTTGGGTCCTGACATTCATGTGGATGTTATTATGACACGTCCAACCTACCTAGAGATTATTGCAGACCTAGTACACCTCATCATGACAGTGGTGTTCTGTGACGACAGTGGCCTCTTTTAGCAGAATAATACAAAAGGCAAGCTCCGTGAGAGAAAAAAACTGTCCCTGAGTTCGTATTGGTTATAGGGTAATAGTGGGGCATAACCCTGTATACATATTGGAAAAGAAAGTCGGAACCTGCTTCAAAGAAAGAAGCTTAGTACCGAGAACACTCACATCAGTGAAAAAAGAAAAAGCGTGTGTAAACAAGAAAAACAAGTGTGACAGGAAAAACTAAAGTTGGGTAGCTGTTGGAAATATTTGATAAATCTGAATATTCCCAAAGTAGGTTTATACTTTTATCTATATGAGTGACAATGTTGCAAACCTAATAATTTAAATTGCTTGTAAAGGTAGTGGAATAAATAGGATACTGTTGCAGTTTAAATAGTTCAATAATGTTGCAATTCGAGACTGTTATATAAAAGTATTGCAAGTTAGTAGATCATTTGGATATCTTCGCTGATTTAGATGATTTTATTAGAAAACCAAAATCAACAAAGTGGGGTGGCAACACTATTCCCCTGAGGTATAAAAGAAAAAAAACATCAATATAGACAATAGCAAAAGTATTTAGAGACTAACTAATACCTGGAAAGATATTCTGCAGTGAATCCCAAGTCAATTGAAAGTGTAGCTGGGAAACTAGCAGCCCTATTAGAATTAACCAATTAACCTCAATTGTGGTATACATCCTTTAACCCCTTAAGGACACATGACGTGTGTGACACGTCATGATTCCCTTTTATTCCAGAAGTTTGGTCCTTAAGGGGTTAAGGTAAAGAGAGTGACATCGATCTATTATAGAACGTTTTAAATAGCCAAGTCAATCTCTAGTATAAAGCACAACTTGCTGTAGCAGGATTCCCCTTCTGTGTGGCCAGAACAAACGGTTGGATTCTGTTATTCCAGGTTCCCTTCTGTAACATTGCCTTTGTAGGGTGTAGTTCCCCAGGTGCTGCCTGCAGGCCAAGTTGCTGAAGGGTGCTTGTTATTTACGAAACTTGCGTGGCTTTGTAAGTACCAGTGTCACTGGTGATTATCAGGCAATGTGGGGTACCCACTTGCCTGATTTGTTGTAAGCGGAAAGTTCCTTAGTCAGAGGACGCAGGGATCTCCTTCCATCTAGTGTCGATTTGGATAAGTCCAGGTAGAACGTTGGGTCGTGGTCTTCAAATCGATATGGAGAGTTGTTGCGCACAGCGGCCATAAAGGTAAGGTGGTCTTGCCCGGTCAGGAAACCGATGATAACATCCCTGTTGGACCCTACATTGGCCCTAGAGGAAGCCTGAATCCTGTAGCAGCTGTCCAAAAGCATAGTTTTAGCTTGTTTGGCTGGGAAGAGGTTCTGTAGCAGTCTTCGGAAGAATTGAGGAATTTCGGCCGCTAAGCCTCTCACCTTCACATTGTTCCACCTCCTCCTATCTTCCATTACCGCCATGAGGTCCTGGGCGATGGCGTGGTCGCTTCAATATTTAGCAGAGATTAACGATGAAATGGCTACATAAAGAGTGTCAAAATAACATTAGTTAAATAGCCTGTGATGTCTACTTTATATAAATATATAATTTGTGTGGCAATTTTGTTTTTTTGTGATGGCTACTAAACTTACAAGACAAACAGACCAACTTCTAAAATTGTTTCACATTGAAATTCTATTTTTGTCCTTGTATTTTGTGACCTGTAACTGTCAAAATTGTCTTAAATCCTATACATATTATGTACTTTATAAATGAAGACACATAAATGAATTTATTTTGAATTAATGTTCCTAATCTGGACATATTATGCACACATTATAATTGCCTAATCTGTGGGGGAAGAAAAATTATTTTGTTCCCCCCCATGTTTTGGCTTTTAAAAAAATAATTAATGAGAATTTATATATGTATATGTGACATCAAATTAAAGCCCTTTTTGTCATCTAAAAAACGGTATGTAATATGTGTTGATGCAATAAATGAGAGAGAAGCAAATTGCGGTTGAATACAAACAGTAAAAATTGCTTGTGTCCTTAAAGGTAAGACAAGCTTCTGAAGCTGTGTCTTAAGGGGGTTAAGAAATCCGTCATAATCACCCCTTGATCCGTTCCAAACCACAAAAACAAAATCCCTTAGATTTCCCCGAATTGAATTCCTTCATGTGTCGGGAGATAGGGGTTTCAATGCGATTTAGGGTTACCTAACAGAGTCTACGAATGTCTCTTTTGGAGGAAAATGATACAACCAACACTCTGAGCCATACGGATTTAAAACCTAAAAGTCGCTTTGCCCTAATCTTGACAGCTTTAGAAACATAGAATTGTTCCTAGAAGCAATCAAATTTGAGAGACAATATAAAGACCTGCGAGTTAAAACTCTATCCAAACGGGGGCATGGCTTGGAGGCCAAGAGACATGGCGGCATAAACCTTGTGCTCCCCACAGGCTCGGCACAAAACCTCGTCCACACGCTTTGAAATCCTGAAAAATGGGGAAAAAACAGAGCCTACCTGCAGTTTGCAGAGGCAGCTCGCACTCTCTATCCAGACACTTTACGTAGATATGTCCATAATTCACACTATGTGAGAGAGATGCACATCTCACTACGTTAACTCCAACACAATTTACTTTTGTTATTGTTTCGCTTTTCTACCTTCATACTTCTACACTTAATATAAAAAGAGGCAGACAACACAAGGAGATCCTTGCTCACAGCCCCTTTCTCTAGACATGTATCTAAGGTGTAATGTTGGAATGCTGTCTCAATATCTTGTAATCTCATGTCTCCATTTTTACTGTTGTACCTACAATTTTGTCTCAATAAACAAAGATTGACACACACAAAAAAAGTGGCTTGAATACAGTGTAAGCCCTGTTCTTGAGAAAGGCGCTTTGAAGAGCTGAAACACGTGTCGAGCACACGCTTCCGCTTTGTCTTGGTTTTAGCTTTGGGTAGAGTACGAATGTGGCGCACTTACCCATAAATTATTACCAATTACTTCCCAGCAATTCGGTAGACGGTTAGGTAGTAGATGTTTCTGCAGAAGCAAGTCTGTGAAACTGTGCTTTAGGAGGCTGTCTTATGCCCATCTTAGTGTATCACTAGAACAGGGGCTGCCTCGAAGCAGCAGTTAGGGCTACTGCAGATTAGATGTTTAGTTGGTGTAAGAGGTGGATCTCCAAGAGGTGAATTATAGAGAATAGCAAGTTGTGCTTTATACTAGAGATTGGCTTGGCTATTTAAAACGTTCTATAATAGGTCGATGTCACTCTCTTTACCTTAAAGGATATATACCACAATTGAGGTTAATTCTAATAGTTCTTCTAGTTTCCCAGTTATACCTTCAATTGACCTGGGATTCACTGCAGAATATCTCTCCAGGTATTAGTTAGTCTCTATATCCTTTTGCTATTGTCTATATCTGTGTTTTTTCTTTTATACTCTAATTGTACCTCAGGGGAATAGTGTTGCCACCCCACTTTGTTGATTTTATTTCTCTAATAAAATCTTTTAAATCAGCGAAGATATCCAAATGATCTACTAACTTTCAATACTTTTATATAATAGTCTTGAATGGCAACATTATTGAACTATTTAAATTGCAACAGTATTATGATATTTATTCTACTGCCTCTACAAGCAATGTAAATTATTAGGTTTGCAACATTGTCACTCGTATAGATACAAGTATAAACCTACTTTGGGAATATTTCCAACAGCTACCCAATTTAGTTTTTCCTTTCACACTTGTTTTTTACGTTTACGCTCAATTTCTTTTTTTTTTTCTTCACTAATGTGAGTGTCCTGCTCCCTATTTGAGAGCTAATAAAGTGATGTAATTGTCCTTCTAATAAATATCTACTAAACTTTTAACTGTTGTAGAATATCTAATATTTCGTGGGTTATGTTCTCAGTACTGAGCTTCTTTCTTTGAAGCAGGTTCCGACTTTCTTTAGCAGAATAATACACCCTGCCACACTGCAAAACATGTTCAGGTATGAGGACCACGACAAAGAGTTCAATATGTAACTGTGGCCTTCAAATTCCCCATATATCAATCAGATTGAGCATCAGTGGGATGTGCTGAAACAACAAATTTGATCCATGCAGACCTCACGTCGCAACTTGCTGTTAAATGTTGAGGTCTCGTAGAGTCAATGCCTCAAAACATCAGAGCTGTTTTTGTAGCATGAGGGGAACCTACACAATGTTAGGCAGGTTGGTATAAGGTTGTGGCTGATCATTGTATACATTATTTTGCTCCACTGCTCCTCACATACTCTTACTCCAATGATGATGTACAGAGGGAATAAAGTATGGGAACCTAGGAAGGATGCATGGGAACAAAATGGGTGGCAACAGACAGCTGTAAAAAAGTTGACTTTGTGCATTGTACAGTACAAATGTTCTTGTTGCTTCTATTTCTCCACTAGCATCCTACTGCCATCATACAACATTTAAGTACATCCTCATTTCTGCTACATTCACTACTTCCTACTCTTTATCTGTCCCATGCTGCATATCAACATCAAGCTTCATGCTATCAAGAAGGGAAGGAAAGGAGTGGAAATGAGTCCTGAAAGGAGGATTTGGAGTTATAAGTTAGAGAGAATGTCACAACACCAGGCAGATGCACTCTGATGCTGCACGTTCCCACAAGGTTCCTGGGAATGTCGCTGAGTGTGCCTGGTCTTATCTCTGCAGTGGCTGCATACTGGAAGCAGTAGTGACACCGGGCACTACATGCCAGATCCTTTTATGGCTGCTCAAGGTCTCGCCCATAATTCTCCCGTGGAACTTATGTGCAACATCACGTGACTACTAGTAAGGAATCAGAATAGTTATTATGGGATTTATACTCAATCTGCTTTATTTTCAGTGCCCTGTCATGGTTTCCAGTTTAGTTATCCAAGAGAGCATTACTTCTAGTAATTCTTGTGTATTTTGACCTTGGCTTGTACTTTACTTAAATTGAGAGCTGGAAGAGTGAGACATAGGGTACTGAAATTCTGGTCTTCCTCCCTCAAGTGTTGCTACTCCTGTGTCTGTCTCCCTCCAAGTTAACAGTGCTACCATCAGCTCCACCACGCAGGCTCGCTGCCTAGGTGTTCTCTTTATCAATTAAACTGTTAATAGCTCCTGACTGATACCTCTTCTGCAACTGTCACTAGTCTAATACTAACTTACCTTTTTGTGTCATTTTACCCCACTCCCTCTAGCATGTAAGCTCATTGAGCAGGGCCCTCTGTTCCTGTGTGTCCAACTTGTCTGGTTACAACTACATGTCTGTTCGTCCACCCATTGTAAAGTGCTGCGGAATTTGATGGCGCTTTATAATAATAATAATAATGTATATTTTTAAAAATGTATCTTATGAGGAGATGGCGCTTCTTAAAGCTCCTGAGACATGGTGACTATCCAATTTATATTTATATCATGAGCAACATTTAAATACCTATCTACTCATGCCTAGCTCTATAATACCATCATGGGCAAGAAAACTAAACTCCGCAGGTGCGATCCTGCTCCTTTTTCACAGTATATTGGCAAGTTGCTCTAATAGTCAAAGTACATCAGAGTGAGCAGATGGATTCTGTTATAGAGACATAGGACAGCTATGGACACCTGGCAACAGCAATGGATAACTCATCTGCCAGTAAAGCTGACATCACCAATACCCTCAATGAAATTAAAGAGGAGATATGGTCGGCATGATCACCAGCATCCATGCATTAGAGAAAGATGGCGAGTCAACATGAGAAAGAAATGAGGACCTTCAAGCAGAAGTGGTCCGGCTCAGGCAATATGGCACTCAAATTGGGGGGATACAGAGGATAAATGTAGACTGTGAAATCTATTTGCCTCATCATTGCTACCCTCAAAAGCAAAGAGAGTCACCCACTAATTTTGGGTGTTTCTTGTTGCGCCTCAAAGGAGTCTGTATTGGGTTTAAATTAGTTCTTATTCATGGTTGTTTCTGAGCAGGACAACACCTTTCTTTGTACATATCCGCAATAATATTTGGTTTGTATTGCGTATGTAGAATTTTAAAATCATTTACATTGTGCCTGCAGAACTACAAAACAATGTTTTGATAGTTAAATATAGATAATTTAAATGTATCTCCACCATTCATATAAGAAAAAGCAGAAACTGTCCTATCAAAGTACAGCACTAATTCAAACAGAAATTTTGAAAAAAAACAAACCTATTTCATAATTTTTACCTGTTTATTCCAGTCATGCCGTACATTTGTGTTTGCCATCTCATGATTAATTGTGCATGATATCAAATCTGAACAAAGGGCTGACACAGTAAATGGATGCAATTTACTACTTTCCAATATACTCCAAGTGACATTTATTAGAAGGATTGTTTGTAAGATGTGAGTTTGTCTTCAGAGTTAACTTCAGAGTGTTGTCATCAGAAAGAACATACTAAATGCTTTGGCAGCTTTTATATACTTCTAGTATCTAACTGGCATGTAATGCAGGAATATAAGGCTTTTGTCCTTGTGCAAATTACCGTATTTATCGGCGTATAACACGCACTTTTTCTCCCTGAAAATAGGGGGGAAATGATGGGTGCGTGTTATTTTTTTTTTTTTAAATTCTTTATTTATTCCAGTGCAAAACATCACAAGCAATACATGCACAGTAATACAGAAATTCCAAACATAAAGCAAGTATATTGATACCGTTACATGAAATACCAACAAGAGGAGTGAACTAGCATGAATTTCCAGGTCACCCTGTCTCGTATCCCCATAAGCATGCCCAACTCCCGTTCACCACAGAAATCAAAAACCCCACAGGAGCTTGGATGTTCCGCCTGGCATTTTTGTTATTATATAAAACAGTAATCGGTTAACCGATGAATAAGGTCGGCCGCACCTCCATCGCAAATTTGAGGAAAGAAGCATCTCGATAGAGTTTAGCACCCCAGCGTACTACCTTTCCTGTAGCATTAGCGTCACTCAAAAATAGTTCCGCTACGTGCGGCTCAGCCGTAAGAAGATTAAGAGACAGGAGAAAAGAGAAAGATGAAAGGTAGAGCCCGAGAGGTCGGGGCCTTAGAGAATGGGAGAGAGAGAGAAGGAGGGGGGGGGGGGGGAGGGGGGGTATCCGAGGAGTGAAGCCCCTCACGAAGCCTCGTGAGGGGTATGATGCCCGCTCACCACTATCTCATACAGGATTAATTAGTTCTTCTCCCTGTAGGTCATATCTAGTCCGCCTAAAAAACCGCCTAACACAGAGGTCCCCTAGTAACATCTAGACGCCCCAATCAGTCCCTACCGTCTTAATCGCTGACAGTGCAATCTATCCAGGGGCCCCAAAGTTTGTCAAATTTCTTCGTTGTCCCCCTCACCCGAGCTGTCAACTTGTCCATCAGAAAGGTGTCTTTTATTTTTTGTATCACCGTCGCTATCGTAGGGGTCTCCCCCTGTAGCCATACCTGCGCCAGAGCTCTCCTAGCCGACAGATTTATCTTTTGGACAAGGGCCTGTTCCATTTTCGTCCAACCATCCATGGATCTAGACAGTAGGAACACCCACGGGTCTAGCCTCACTTCCCTGCCTAAAATTTCCCTCAGTAAAGCAGCTACTCGTTTCCAATAGGCTTGCGCCTCCAGGCACTCCCACCACATGTGGATATACGTGCCCTTGTGACCGCAACCTCTCCAACAGAGGTCCGTCGGGTTTTTGCCCATCCGGTGCAGCGTTACTGGGGTTGTGTACCACCTGAATAACGTCTTATAGGATTGTTCCTGCAGCGAGACGCACACCGACGATTTTGCCGCGGCCTCCCATATCTCTTGCCATTCTATTCCTTCCAATACCTCGTTAAGATCTGCCTCCCACCTATGTATGTATGTGATGTCACCCCATTCTAGCGTACTTGTGCTCAAGTGGGAATACAAGCACGAGATCAGGCCCGTAGGGAACTGTTCCCTCTTACACATTTTTTCAAAGAATGTTAATTGCATCGTTGCAGCCGCCTTGATCCTGAAACCCCGGGCAAAATCTCTGAGCTGCAAGTACCGGAAGTAATCAAAGGGACGCAGAGGAGCTCTGCTCTGTAGTGCATCGAATGTGATGAAGGTGCCGTTTTCAAAGAGGTCGCACAACCGCTGTAATCCTGAGTTTTCTATACCCTTGAAATCTCGAGGGCACATGCCCGGTATAAACTTTTTATTTCGCAAAAATGGGGTCATGGGTGATGGTACAGAAGCCAGTCTGTATTTAAGTACTGCAGCGTCCCAGACCCTAAGGGAAGTGTGAATCGCTGCGCAATCCACTCGATCTGCTGGTCTATGTTCCTTAGGAATCCACATAAGAAATTGTGGTCTATCTGGGCCCATCATGGTGGATTCCAGATCCACCCACCTCCGCTCCCCTGGGGGGGAGTGCCACAGTGCAATCTGAGTCAATTGAGCCGCCACATAATAAAAATATAAGTTCGGGAGACCAAGGCCTCCCCTGTCTTTTGCCCTATACAGGACGTTGCGGGAAACCCTTTGCCTTTTATTCTGCCAGATAAACCTTCCTATGGCCTGTTGAAGCGGTCCCAAGGCGGATTTACTCAAGTGGACTGGCAGAGCCTGGAACAAAAAAAGTATCCTAGGCAGCACATTCATTTTTACTGAATGCAATCTTCCGATCCACGAGATCGGCTTGTCTACCCATGTCTCCATGTCAGCTATCAACTGTCTAATCAGTGGGATATAATTTTGCCTATGGAGTTGAGAGGGGTCCGCTGTCAACCAAATGCCCAGGTATTTAATCTGGTCCTTCTCTATCCGTAGGTGATAGGTCCTCCCTATAGACGCTGCGTCTTCGTCCGTCATACCTAAGGGGATCGCGCTCGATTTATGCAGGTTGACCTTATATCCCGACACCTCCCCGTATGCTTCCAGCATCCTAGTCAGTGCCTCCATGGAGGCCTCCGGTTCTGTTAACGTCAACAAGACGTCATCTGCGAAACCCAAAACAACGTATTGTGTGTCTCCCACCAAGATACCCTTAACATCAGGAGCTTCTCGTATGGCCTGCATGAGGGGCTCCAGCGAGAGCACGAATAGCAGCGGTGAAAGAGGGCAACCCTGCCTCGTACCATTGCTCAGGTGGAACGGTTCGACTCGCGCTCCCGAAATTTGAATCTGTGCCTGTCAGGATCGGGACAGGGATCCAACACGCAGGGTACAAAGAGTGGAAAGGTACGTATACCGGGCCTTAGAATGGCCGGACTAACGTACCGAGAGTAATAGAGAATAGTCAGAGACAAGCCGAGGTCGAGGGAACGAGAAGACAGATAAGCGAGAGACAAGCCGGGTCAAGGGATAACAGAGAAGCAGGGTAGTACAACAAGCCGAGTCAAAACCAAATAGAGCAAACTAGAATACCAGAGCACTGAGTGACTAGACAAGCTAGAACCACGACAGGGCAATGAGCTGAAGTGAGAAGTAAGCTTAAATACCCTGGCTCCGGATGAAGGACACGCCTCTGACAAGTACCGATTGGATATCGGACACTTGAGTGGCAGGTCGCTCGTGATAGCGCCATGACGTCACGTATTGAGCGTCCCGCTAGAAAAGGACGTGGATTCCTCGCGGTCGGTGTTTAAGTGACTGGATGGACCGCGAGGAACGAAGGAAACAGCTCGTTTGGACGGATAAATTACTAAGTCTCTACCTCCTTTAGAGGTAGAGGCCTCAGGTACCCTGACAGTACCCCCCCTCTCAGATACGCCCACCGGGCGGAAGGAACCGGGACGAGATGGAAAGCGGAGGTGAAATGCTCTGCGAAGGCGAGAAGCATGAACGTCCTCCTGAGGTACCCAACTCCTCTCCTCAGGACCATATCCCTTCCAGTTGACCAGATATTGCAATTTTCCCCTTGAAATTCTGGAATCAATGATGGAGCTGACCTCGTACTCTTCCCGACCCTCCACCTGGACAGGACGAGGTGAGGAAACCTTAGAGGAGAACTTGTTGCAAATAAGAGGTTTCAACAGGGAGACATGAAAAGAGTTAGGAATGCGTAAGGCAGGTGGCAGAGCAAGGCGATACGCAACCGGGTTAATACGAGAGAGGACCCTGTAAGGGCCTATGTAGCGAGGAGCAAATTTCATAGATGGAACTTTTAGGCGAATATTCTTAGTACTCAACCATACCCTATCCCCCGGAACAAAGACAGGAGCCGCTCTTCTATGCTTGTCAGCGTGTTTCTTGAACAACGAGGAATTATGTAACAGAATTTGCCGAGTCTGATCCCATAATTTCTTCAGGTTGGCGACATGATCATCAACCGACGGTATCCCCTGAGAAGAGGAAACCGAAGGAAAAATCGAAGGATGAAAGCCATAGTTCATGAAGAAAGGGCTAGAGCGAGTTGAATCACAAACAAGGTTATTGTGTGCGAACTCCGCCCAAGGAATCAGACCGACCCAATCGTCCTGGTGTTCGGAAACAAAGCAACGTAGATACTGTTCGATCTTTTGATTGGTACGTTCAGCAGCTCCGTTAGACTGAGGGTGATAGGCAGAGGAGAAGTTCAATTTGATACCCATTTGAGAACAAAAGGATCTCCAGAAACGTGAGACAAATTGAGAACCTCTATCAGAAACAATCTCCGAAGGAATCCCATGTAGGCGAAAAACCTCTCTCGCAAAAATCTCCGCCAATTCAGGAGAAGTCGGAAGTTTAGGTAATGGCACGAAATGGACCATCTTAGTAAATCTATCCACCACCGTGAGAATAACAGTCTGTCTCTTGGAAGCAGGCAAATCAACGATAAAGTCTATGGACAAACAGGACCAAGGTTTCTCAGGAATGTCCAAGGGGTGTAACAGACCACATGGAGATGCATGAGGTTGTTTAGTCTTGGCACAAGTCTCACAAGCTGCGACGAACTCCTCAATATCCTTTCGTAGTGAAGGCCACCAGAAATCCTTGGATATCAGAGAGTATGTCTTGCGAATACCAGGATGGCCAGCTACTTTACTTTCGTGAAAACATCGTAAGAGCTCCAGTTGGAGTTCAGGGGGAACAAAGTTTCTTCCCTCAGGAGTGTTTCCGGGAGCTAGATGTTGTGACTTCAAGATCTGGTCAAGTAGCGGAGAATGAATTTTGAGACTGGTATTAGCAATAATATTGCATTTGGGTACAATGGAGGACAAAAGTGGTTCGACTGAAGCAGAAGGCTCATATTGGCGAGATAGCGCATCGGCTTTAGAATTCTTTGAGCCAGGTCTGTAAGTCAGAACGTAATTGAAATGGGTAAGAAACAACGACCAACGAGCCTGCCTGGAGGACAAACGCTTGGCCTCTCCGATATAAGACAAATTTTTGTGGTCTGTTAGAATGGTAACAGGATGTAATGTACCTTCCAATAAATGTCTCCACTCTTTCAAAGCCTTGATAACCGCTAGTAACTCTCTGTCACCAATGTCATATCTGCTCTCAGTACCGGACAATTTTTTAGAGAAAAATCCACATGGATGTAATGGTTTATCAACACCCAACCTTTGAGATAGGACAGCACCTAAACCAGTCTCTGATGCGTCTACCTCAAGTAGAAAAGGCAGGGAAGTGTCGGGGTGAACTAAAATTGGAGCGGAAGCGAAAAGCTCCTTGAGAGTCTTGAACGCAAGAAGAGCTTCAGTAGTCCAATTCTTAGTATCAGCCCCCTGTTTGGTCATATTAGTGATAGGTGCGATAATTGACGAATAGCCCTTAATAAAGCGCCTATAATAATTAGAAAAACCAATAAATCTCTGTACGGCTTTAAGACCTTTGGGTAAAGGCCACTCTAGAATGGACTGGAGCTTATCCGGATCCATCTTAAATCCTTCCCCAGAGATCACATAGCCGAGAAAGGTTACCTGGGTTTGATCAAAGCTACATTTCTCCAACTTGCAGTACAAGCCATGCTGGAGAAGCTTGTGCAAAACCCTCCTGACTTGCTTGTGATGAGTCTCAATCTCACTAGAATGTATGAGTATATCATCTAGGTATACAATGACGCAATCTTGCTGAAATTCCCTAAGAACCTCATTTATCAGATCCTGGAATACAGCTGGTGCATTGCATAACCCAAAAGGCATAACAGTATATTCATAGTGGCCACATCGAGTATTGAATGCCGTCTTCCACTCATGTCCCTGCTGGATTCTCACCAAGTTATATGCCCCTCTGAGGTCTAACTTGGTGAAAATTGTAGAGCCCTTCAAACGATCGAAGAGTTCGGTGATCAAAGGAATCGGGTAGGCATTTTTAATGGTTATCTTATTTAGGCCTCGATAATCAATACAAGGTCTCAAAGAACCATCCTTCTTTTTAACAAAAAAAAATCCAGCCCCGGCAGGGGAGGAGGACCTCCTAATGAATCCCTTGTCTAAATTTTCGTGAATATACTCCTCTAGAACTGAGTTCTCTTTCATAGATAACGGGTATACATGACCTCTGGGGGGCATGGTACCAGGGAGTAGGTTAATTTTGCAATCAAAGGACCTGTGTGGGGGTAAGGTATCGGCTTTCTTTTTGTCAAATACTGCCTTTAAATCTAGATACTGAGACGGAATTTGTGTCTCTGTAGGATTGTCAGAGTTAGCCGATGTGTTGGTTAATCCGAGAGGTGAGACCTTCCGCAAGCATTTTTCTTGACAATTCTGTCCCCACGAAACTATCTCCCCTGACTCCCAATTAATAATAGGGTTATGTCTCCTCAACCAGGAGTACCCCAGGACTATGGGAATAGACGGAGAAGAAATGAGCAGTAAGGATATGTCCTCTCTATGTAGGATGCCAACAGTTAAGTTAATCGGCATGGTCTCATGGAAAATAACAGGCTCAAGTAACGGTCTACCATCGATGGCCTCAACAGCCAGTGGTGTCTCTTTTAACTGGGATGGAATAGCATGCTTGGCAGCAAAACCCTGATCTATAAAGCTCTCAGCAGCTCCAGAATCGATTAGTGCCATAGTCTTAACTACTCCCTTCTCCCACTTTAAAGAAACGGGTAACAGAAGCCTGAGCTCTTTGTAGTTGTGAATAGAGGACAAAGTAGAAACACCCAAGGACTGTCCTCTAGAGAAACTTAGGTGCGAGCGTTTCCCGAACGATTGGGACAATTTAGGCGTAAATGACCTCTGACTCCACAATACATACATAAACCCTCCCTTCTCCTGTACTGTCTCTCCCTCTCTATGAGATGAGTACTGCCTATCTGCATAGGTTCAGAAAAACGTAAGTCTTCGAACTCAGAATTTTGAAAGGTAGGCGCTAGTTTAAAGGAGGGTTTACGGGTCCTATCTCGAGTGTTCTGCCTCTCTCTTAGGCGTTCATCAATACGAGATATAAAAGAAATTAAATCCTCCAAATTTTCAGGGAGTTCTCTAGTAGCGACCTCGTCAAGAATTACATCTGATAACCCATTCAGAAACACATCTATATAAGCCTGTTCGTTCCACTTAACTTCTGCCGCCAAGGACCTGAACTCTAGTGCATAATCCACAAGTGTTCGATTGTCCTGTCTAAGGCGCAACAGTAATCTAGCTGCATTGACCTTTCTACCAGGAGGGTCAAAAGTTCTTCTAAACGCAGCTACAAAGGCATTATAATTATAGACTAGTGGATTATCATTCTCCCATAAAGGATTGGCCCATCTCAGAGCTTTCTCAATGAGTAAAGTAATAACAAATCCAACCTTCGCTCTATCTGTAGGATAAGAGCGGGGTTGTAATTCGAAATGGATGCTAATCTGGTTCAGAAAACCACGACATTTCTCCGGTGACCCGCCATAACGTACTGGTGGGGTAATACGGGAAGAAGCACCTACAGTGGCTACCTCTAGACCTGAGACTGCAGGAGAAATAGAAGGAGTACGTGTCTCCTCAGGTGGATTACTAGCACGAGACAAAAGTGCCTGTAGTGCCAAAGCCATCTGATCCATCCTATGCTCCATGGCGTCAAACCTGGGATCCGAAGAACCAAGCTGACTGTTTGTACCTGCAGGATCCATTGGCCCTGTCGTAATGTCAGGATCGGGACAGGGATCCAACACGCAGGGTACAAAGAGTGGAAAGGTACGTATACCGGGCCTTAGAATGGCCGGACTAACGTACCGAGAGTAATAGAGAATAGTCAGAGACAAGCCGAGGTCGAGGGAACGAGAAGACAGATAAGCGAGAGACAAGCCGGGTCAAGGGATAACAGAGAAGCAGGGTAGTACAACAAGCCGAGTCAAAACCAAATAGAGCAAACTAGAATACCAGAGCACTGAGTGACTAGACAAGCTAGAACCACGACAGGGCAATGAGCTGAAGTGAGAAGTAAGCTTAAATACCCTGGCTCCGGATGAAGGACACGCCTCTGACAAGTACCGATTGGATATCGGACACTTGAGTGGCAGGTCGCTCGTGATAGCGCCATGACGTCACGTATTGAGCGTCCCGCTAGAAAAGGACGTGGATTCCTCGCGGTCGGTGTTTAAGTGACTGGATGGACCGCGAGGAACGAAGGAAACAGCTCGTTTGGACGGATAAATTACTAAGTCTCTACCTCCTTTAGAGGTAGAGGCCTCAGGTACCCTGACAGTGCCCTAACGTTGGAGTACATAGCTTGAATAGTTGTAATAAACGGGGCCGGCACGCCATAGTGTCGCAACACCTCAAATAAGTAAGGCCATTTCACTCTATCGAATGCCTTTTCGGCATCTAGGGACAACAGTAGTGTCGGGGTGCCCTTCGTGACCTGCCTCCCTATGAGATCTATATTGCGTCTCGTGTTCTCGAAAAGTTGTCTCCCAGGTATAAAGCCCACCTGATCCGGGTGAATCATACCCGTAAGGAGTGGGCCTAATCTGCCCGCAAGCACCTTTGCCAAGATCTTTGAGTCGTGGTTGATCAAGGAAATAGGGCGAAAGTTCTCCGGGACCGAGTCGTCCCTTCCAGGTTTGGGCAATAGAACGATATTCGCCAAGGACATATCTCTATCAGGCGTCCCCCCATCCATCAACTCATTAAACCAGGGTTCCAAGTGAGGGAGGAGTTCTTCCCGGAAGGTTTTATAGTAGCTCCCCGAAAAGCCATCAGGTCCAGGTGCTTTGTTGCTTTTCAAGGCGGATATTGCCGCGTCTATCTCCTCTCCCGTGATACGGCTTCCCAGTACATTCGAAACCGCTGCTTCTAGTTTAGGGAGTCGTAATCCAGATAGGAAATTCTGAATCCCTTCTAGTTCCCGGCCGTGTCCGTGGCGCCTTCCGAAGAGTGGTTATAAAGTTTAGCGTAAAAATCTGAGAACACCGTGGCTATGTCTGTGGGGTTTGTCTGGTAGATACCCGCTTCATTCTTGATCCTCGTAATGTGTGTGCTCCTTTGCCGTGGTCGAAGGGATCTAGCTAGCAAGGTATCCATCTTGTTCGCCTTCTCATAGAAGGTGCGCTTGGCCCATATCATAGCCCTTGCGGTATCATCCAGGAGCGTTTCTCTAATCGAGATCCTTATGTTCTGCAATGATGTCAAATTGGCAGGCGTAGGGTCCGATTTGTGTCTGTTTTCCGCCGTTCTCAATGCTTCCAGTAATGTGGCCAATCGTTGAAATTTACGTCGCTTCCTCAACGTCGCTTCTCTGATCAGTACACCCCTAATGACCGTCTTATGGGCTGCCCACACCGTAGCCTTCGTAACTCCTGACTCCGCTTCCCTTTCAAAGTAGTCCCTGAGTTCCGAACGAATAATCTCTACAATAGCTGGATCTTGGAGTAGAGACGTATTCAACCGCCACGACCAAGGGGACGCCGCGCTTAGCCTGTCTAGGGTTAGGGAGATATCTGCGTGATCCGACCAGGTTATGGACCCCACCCTGGACTCTGATACCCTGGGAACAGTTAGTGAGTTTACAAGAAACAGGTCTATCCTTGAATACGTGTCGTGAGGTGGCGAGTAGAACGTATAGTCAGTATCGTCTGGATGTTGAGCCCTCCATATATCCAGCAAATCAGTGTGTTGTATAAAAGTGTGTAACAATTTATCTTGCCCTCCCCGTTTATGCGATCTCGGAGCTCCCCTACAGGGCCCCCTGTCCATTGCTGGGGATGGAGCCGCGTTAAAATCCCCCCCTACGATGACCATACCATGTGGCAGCGAGTTGACCACGCGGGTCATCTCTGTCCAGAATTCCCTGGACTGCTCGTTAGGGGCGTAGAGATTGAGAACATGGATAGTGTGAGAGTGTAAGGACCCTGATACTAAAACATAGCGTCCGCTCGGATCCGTACTGACCTTGCTAACCCTGAGCGGGCATCTATGATGTATAAGAATAGCTACCCCGTTCCTCTTATTGAGTGCTCTGGCCTCAAACGAGGTTCGAAATGTATGATCTTTAAGGGCAAACTTAGCTGATTTCGGCAGGTGCGTCTCCTGCAGGAAGGCTATATCCGGGTTCATGCGCTTCAGTTCCCGAAACATGAGACGTCGCTTTTTAGGGGCATTTAGACCCTTAACATTAAGGGACATTAGTTTCACAGGCATAACTCATCTTGTGGAATATCGCTATTGTGGAGCCTACCGACACTACCATCTGTGGCCAAGATACTGAGGGCGTTCCTCGATTCCCCCCCCAGAGGAGAGATATGATGGGAAAGGGCAGAGTGGAGAGGGAATAGAAAAAGTAAAGAGAAGAAGAAGGAAGAACAACATAACATATTGTACAAAAGTCGCCTGGTCTTACCTAAAGCCAGGCTTATCCGGGGTATATGTCCCGTCATCCCCATAACTAAGAAAAGGTTCTGGGATGCTCGGGACATGGACCAGCCAATAATGGCACTACTTGAGTGCCAACTGAAGTTAAATATAGGAAAAAACACTGCAGACCCTGCATAACCCTTAACGGCAGGGAGGGCAAACAAAACCGAGTAAATGAGCCAGAGTATCTAATATCTTATGCTCCAATATGCATAACCAGAGGAGACATAGTTGAGAAGGTATTAATCGTAATTGAACAAATGTATTTCTTTTTGTTGTTTTATTTTGTATTTTTTTTTTTTTTCCCCCTTTTTTTTTTTCTTTCTTTTTTTTTTTTTTTAACTATTATTCTTGTTTTTTTTTTTTTTTTTTTTCTAATATAAGATATATAGTTTTTCTTTTTTTTTTTTTGCTAAGTAGAAGTCGTACACACCAATAAAGCAAGCCTAATATAAGGCAATGAATAAACGAATAACCCGGTGCTGAGAGAGTGCTGCAAAAGAAATAAACGAATGAGTACATAGGTATAGTGCAAGAATAAACTCGGGCGGATGGCTGCCGGTGCGGAGGGGCGTCCCCCAAGGTGAGACTACGTTCCCAAGCCGGGGATAGGAGGGGCCAGGAGCAGGGAGGGGAAGGTCACTCTACCCCATACTACCTAGGGGGATCCCGGCGCCATCTCGTGGCTCCGGCCCAGACACCACCCTCCCCCACCCATACGGGGACGAGAGAGCGAGCCCACGCTTCCATGCCCCCTGTAGGGCCTAACCATCTAAGCCAACCATAGCAATTACACCTCAAAAAACTAGGGCCCTATTGCCTACCCGGCTCCCCACGGTTCCGTCCCCCACCCGTGCAAACATAATACAACGCAATACAATTGCGCAAAAAAGTACATAGCGACATACATAACAGTAGCCAGACATCATCCCCCCACCTCCCTCCTTGCGGCCGTGGGTTATATAAAAACAGTAGCCCGGGAGAGAGAAAAAAAAGAAAAAGGGAGGGGGGGGGGGGACAATATCGTCTAAAGGCATATGATAGTTCCGTAGTCTACTTTGAGATGCTGGCTAGGAAGCAAATGACCCCCAGTCCCGATCCTCTCCGATCCCCGATCCCCGCACCCCAACATGAGAAAACAGAAATATAAAAATAAACGGTGAATCTGACCACCCCGGCGTGCAGCCCATAAAGAAAAAACATAGGGGGCACGCATAATCAATGAAGGGGCGTCATGTCTCAGCAACCCTAACCCACCCAATAAGGGGAATAGGTGCTCCACGAACCCACCCGGGCCCGAGGGCCTTCTCAGGGACCCTCACGGGAGCTCCCCAACCATGCCCCCACTGGGTGAGCCCCAATGGAAATTAGGCTCCAAAAACCCGCCATACCATCCGCATCTTAAGAGCCCCCCCTCCGGAGTGGAGAGACAAAAAACCTGATCTCCTCTCCGCCAACCACCGCCGGATCCGGGTCGGCCTACCACACCGGGACTCACTCACCCGCCGTGTCCCACTCACTGGGGAGGGGACGCAGCTCCTCTACGGCAGGAGGAAGCTCCGACAGCTCGATCTGGTCTCGAATATCCAGGCTCCTCAGAAACGCCGCCGGGTCTCCGTCCGCGTACAAGGTTTTGGTGCGACCATCCCGGAACGCCAACAAACGGAATGGAAAGCCCCAAGCGTATTTCACTCCATGCCTCTGTAGGAGCCCCGTCACAGGGCGCCACAGCCTTCTTTTTTGGAGTGTGGCCGGTGTCAGGTCTTGAAACAGGGTGAGTTCTACCCCGCCATACCTGATTGGGCCCTCTCTACTCCTCTTCAGCAGGGCTTCTTTCGTCTGGTAGAAGAGAAACTTAATAATCACGTCCCTCGGGCGGTTGTCAGTCGCTCTTCTTGCCCTGAGAGCTCTGTGCGCTCTCTCGATATGCCACTGATTATCCGGCATGTCCGGCAGCAAAGGCTTCAGGATCTTAGTGACCACTTCCAGCAGCGGGCCCTCACCTTCCTGTTCGGGTAGACCCCGAAGCCTGATGTTGTTCCGCCTGGACCTGTTCCCCAGGTCGTCCAGGGCAGATTCCGCCGCGGTCAATCTGGAAGACCGCTGGTTAATCTGAGCCGTAGCGGCATTGTGGGCCACGACCGTGGACTCCACACGCTGCTCCAGCACCGCCGTCCTCGCTCCCAAGGCCTGAATTTCGGCCTTGACCTCGTGTGTGTTTCTGGTGATTTCCGCAGCTAAGTAACCGCGAACCTCCGCCAGTTTTGCTAGGATTTGCGCAGTATTAGCTTCCGACACTTCCGAGGCCGCCGCCGCTCCCGGGCTAGAGGGTGATCTCGGAGCCATCGGGCTTTCCCGTCCGCCATCTTGGGCTTGCGATCGCATGGCGCGGGAGGCCGCAAACAGATCAGTCACCGTGGCTCCGTGTTCCGATGGCTTTTTGGACTGTTTCTTCGGTGCCCGCCTGTCCATAATGGCTCCCCCGGTTATTTTCTCGTCCAGGTCAGTGTTTTTAGCGCTATTGTAAGCTTATGGCATCGTGGTCCTAACGGAGCTTCAGGAGGACACGTCCATCTTGCTCCGGCTTCAGACCACGCCCCCTCGATGGGTGCGTGTTATACGCCGATATCCCATATTTACTTACCTGTCTTGAAGCGTGGGCTGGTGTTCAGCGCGCACCGCAGTGCTGGAACTTCAATTTCAGGTTCCGGTTTCCGGCGGGACTGAAAGGAAGTGTGCACACTTGTGCACACTTCCTTTCAGTCCCGCCGGAAACCGGAACCTGAAATTGAAGTTCCTGTACCGCGGTGCGCGCTGTGAAGACGGCCCACGCTTCAAGACAGGTAAGTAATTATGGGACAGGAGGGGGGGGGGACACTATGGGGGGGGGGAAGAATACTATGGAAAGTGGGGGGGGAAGAATACTATGGAAAGTGGGGGGGGGAGAATACTATGGAAAGTGGGGGGGGGAGAATACTATGGAAAGGGGGGGGACACTATGGGAGGTGGGGAGAACACTATGGAAAAGGGGGGAAGAATACTATGGGAGGGGGGGGGGAATTTCCTGGAATTTCCTTCTTAAAATGAGGTGCGTGTTATACGCCGATAAATACGGTAATAATTAATATACTGCCCTCCATGGAAAAGTGACAGTGACATCTCTCCACTGGCCGGTCATGGCACACATCATGGTCGGCGCTTGGATTCTATAATCTTTCATGCAGGCCTGGGCCCATGGCTATCGCCTTTGCCCAGTTTGCCCGATGGTCAGTCCAGGCCGGTGTACTGTAAAGGATAACACAGAAAATCAGAGCTGTGGTTAACCTCCCGTTTTAGGTAGCAGACTATAGTATTCATCAGCACAAACACATTAACCAAACTAAGCCAAAAAGCTAAGTGGTCGCAATCCTACATTTCTATGTGCTTTTAACATATATTGTGGTTTTTTTTGTGCCGGTAACCATATGGGTGCATACTATTAAATCAGTAGGGAGCACACCCACAAGAAATTTTAAATGGCTTTATTGTATATATTCAATTTATACATGGAACCCAAGACAAGCAATATCTAAGAAAAATATACAAAACCCATAACCTATTCCAGGGCAATAAATACATTTATAAACCAAAATAATACCATACAAGGAAAAACATACATCCAATAAAGAACAAATGCAAAAAAAAAATAGCATAGCTTTTTGTTTTTTTCCATATCTTCCTGCAATCTTAATTCTCCACTAATTGAAGTTTTAGATTTCTCTATCAGGTCAACAAATACATAGTTTAAGATAAATACAATGTAGAAAAGTGACTCATTGCAAAGAAACCTGGTCAGGCCAGAGCACATATTTAAAATGTAAACCATTAATATGAATCATAAGTTACTAAGGAATCAATCTCGGTGTAGCTGATGTGTGTGTTTGAAGTGCCTCTTTAACTGAGCCTGTCTCACTGTTAGATGAATGCACCCGCGAACCAATCTGCAGTCAGGATGTGCAGTAACTCTGATTACTCTACCAGTGGTAACCGCCTGCTCTAAGAATACCTGTTGTGTCTGGCTTAGTTATCTCTGCACACATTTACTGCTGTCATCAATATCGGTTTAATCCAAAGCTATCAGTTTGCTGTAATAGCAAAATGCTAATCCTTTATCTGATGAGAGAACAAGCACACACATATTTGCAGATACCTATTGGTATATATATATATATATAAAATACTCTATTGAACTTTTTCTGATGTATCTGTGATTTAAAAAAACAACAACTTGTGTATATATAACGTGGCTATATATATACGTATGTCTATCTATGGATCATATATCTTTTTTTTTTTTAATCAAACCTCTGTCTAATATTTCTTTTGTTTTTAAGATCTCTGTCTTATCAGTTTCTTATGAACAAATATTACAACTCTTCTACAGGCTATTTCCCACTGACTCTTCCTGGTTAATTTCAAAGCCAGTGAAGAAGATGTTCAAAATCTCAGTATTGCCTAGTTTTCTCAACTTTGCATGAATTAAGTATTGCTCATTGGCCTATGTTTGATCCTGTGTGTGTGTGGTGGTAATGTCTGACTAGTGTTTTAGAAGCAGCAGGTAGCCTGGGGAAGCTGTTCTAGATTTCTAATTTCTGTAGTCTTGCTGTTATTCACACACAGATGGAGACCTTCTGAACCCTGGCAAAGGTCACGATCTGTTTTAGCGGCAAGCGTCCCATTAATTTTCATGGTGTGGTGTTAATCTTAACTTTTATAGTCGGAATAATTTTGTATAAAATATTAGTTATATTTATATATAACTGTTTAGTTCTGAATTATAATTCATTTGACTTCCTTGTACAGAGCATTTGCAAATAACTGCATTTTCACAACATCTAGGTGATGGCATGCAAAATATGCAATTTTGCACAAATAGTATTGTCTCACTTTCCTGACCACATTTTTATAGTTTCCTTTATTATATGCCTGCTGTATTATGTATACGTTTTTGGACAAAAGTACAAGTTAGGGTTTAAATGAATAAATTCTCAACAATGGCAAAATATTTTTGGGGGGAGGGAGATGGAGGGCGGCTATGTGATATCTGCATCTAAAAAAGTGGATATAGTGTGAGATACTGTCAGGAGGTTTCATTGTTAATTAATATTAAACTGAAACTGATACATCATCTTGAATGATTTGTGGTATGACTGCTGGTGGCAGATGTTTTAGTCCTAGCATCCTAAACTATATCACTAATGAGAACCTCTAACATATGTGTTAAAAATCTTGAAAAGTGACTGTTCACCTTAAAACGGCACTATGACGACAAAAAATCTGTTCTACTTTTCTTTATATCTGCTCTAAAACAAAGCATAAATCATAAAACAAAGTAGGGACTGCTTTGTCTTGTGTATTTTTCCAATGCTCAACTTTCTTTGACCAAAAGAGGAGCTTAACCCCTTGAGGACCGTTGATGGTCCTGAACAGTCATAACGTTGTTGGGGGAGTTACCTGATCGCCACCATTCCCCCGGCGGCGATCAGCGTTTTTCCCGGTCCAGGGGGACTGCCTGTCTGCCCAGTCAGATTGGTTATGTTGCCTTTGAGAGCGTATGGTAGCCCAGGGATGAGAATTACCCCCATGATGGCATACCATTTGCAAAAGAAGACAACCCAAGATATTGTAAATGGGGTAGGTTCAGACTTTTTTAGTAGCCACTTAGTCACAAACACTGGCCAAAGTTAGCGTTTTTTGCATTTTTAACACACAAACAAATGTAAATGCTAACTTTGACCAGTGTTTGTGACTAGGTGGCTACTAAAAAAGACTGGACATACCCCATATTGAATACCCTGGGTTGTCTACTTTTAAAAATATGTACATGTGAGGTGTGATTCTGTGATTTATGACAGATAAGTGTTACTATGTCACTATTGATAAATGTAAAAAATATTTATATTGAAACCGCAATTTCCTATTTGTACTTATAGCCCTATAACTCGCCAAAAAAGCAAAAAAGCCCGTAAACACTGGGTGTTTTTAAACTCAGGACAACATTTTTAATCTATTTAGCAGTTTTTATCATTAGCTTTTGTAGATAAGTAAAAGATTTTTCAAGTAAAAGTCCAAAAACGTATTTTTTTTAATTTTTCACCTTTTTTTTTTTTTTTTTTTTAAAGTAAAATATATGACATGATACAAATTATGGTATGTAAAGAAAGACCTTCTTGTCCTGAAAAAAACAATATATAATTTGTATGGGAACCGTAAATGAGAGAGCGGAAAATTGCAGCTAAACACAAACACCACAAAAGTGTCAAAACTGCTCTGGTCCTTCATGTACAACATGGCCAAAACAGGCCGGTCCTTAAGGTGTTAAAGGGACACTTTAGTCACCAAAACAACTTTAGCTTAATGAAGCAGTTTTTGTGTATAGTTCATGCCCCTGCAGTCTCACTGCTCAATTCTCTGCCATTTAGGAGTTAAATCACTTTGTTTATGAACCCTAGTCATACCTCCCTGCATGTGACTTGCACAGCCTTCCTAAACACTTACTGTAAAGAGTCATCTACAGAATATCCTTCCATTAGTGCAAGTTCTGTTTAATTTAGATTTTCTTATCCCCTGCTATGTTAATAGTTTGCTAGACTCTGCAAGAGCCTCTTGTATGCGATTAAAGTTCAACTTACAGAGAAAGAGATACAATTGTTTAACCCCTTAAGACCGCAGGACGTACCATGCCGTCCTTATTTGGGCGGCTCTAAACGCCGCAGGACGGCATGGTACGTCCTGGGCGGTCTTCAGCCCCACGTGGCCGGCGGCACATGGCCGCTGCAGATCGCGGTCGGGGGGCATGCCTGGCCCCCCAGGCAGCCCCCCTGTGCCCGGGGACCGCGGTCTGCAGCTTCCGATCGCAGTGACAGGCTGTCACTGCGATCGGTATTTACCATGTGTCAGCCGATTTTAAAATCGGCTGACACATGGAGCCGGCCGCGTTTTCACTGTGCAGATCGCGGTCGGGGGACATGCCTGGCCCCCCAGGCAGTCCCCCTGCGGTCAGTGACCGCGATCTGCAGAGTCTGATCGCAGGGAGAGGCTGTCTCTGCGATCTGAATGCAGAGACAGCCTCTCCCTGCGATCTGATCGCAGTGACAGCCTGTCACTGCGATCAGAGTTACTATGTGTCAGCCTATTGGCTGACCCATAGTAACTCCAATCAGGATCCCCCTGCAGATCGCGGTGGGGGGCATGCCTGGCCACCCAGGCACTCCCCCTGTGGCCAATTACCGCGATCTGCAGGAGGTGATCACAGTGACAGCCTGTCACTGTGATCACTGATCCTGTGTGTCAGCCAGTGATGTAAAATCACTGGCTGACACTGTCTCTGCCCCTCTCCTCCCCTATTAACCCCTTAAAGTAAAAAACAATAAAAATTAAAGTTAAAAATAAAATACACTTACATCATTTATATATATATTATATATATGATCTATATATAATATATATATATATATACGCACACATTTACACATACACGAAGTGTATTTTAATATTTATATATATATATATAATATATATATAATTATATATATATATATATATATATATTAATATCAAAATACACGTAGAAGGATATTGATTAAATATATACATAATTATAATTATAATTATATATATATATATATATATATATATATATATATATATATATATATATTATAATAAAAAATATGTAAATACGTAAAAAAAAAAAAAATATATGTGTGTAATTTCGTTCTAACTGTATTTTGATATTAATATATATATATATATATATCAAAATACACGTAGAACAAAATAATATATATATGTATATACCCAAGTATATACGTATACATCACTATATGTATAACTATCTATAAATAAAAAATAATAGTAAAAAATGATATACATATATATACATATATATATACACACACACGTGTATATATAATAATTTTACATATATATTTATGTAATAATTTTACATAATTAGGTCCTTTTATTAATTACAATTTGCAGGACCTGCCTAACAACCCAGGCCGAAAGTATAGGGAATTTAATTTGCTAGCACTATATTTAACCCTATAACTTTCCAAGACACTATAAAACCTGTACATGGGGGGTACTGTTTTACTCGGGAGACATCGCTGAATACAAATATTTGTGTTTCAAAACCGTAAAATTTATTACAACAATGATATCGTCAGGGAAAGTGATATTTATTGCATTTTTCGCACACAAACGGCACTTACACTGACGATATTTTTGCTGTCATACTTTTTACTGTTTTGAAACACAAATATTTGTGTTCAGCAAAGTCTCCTGAGTATAACAGTACCCCTCATGTACAGGTTTTATGGTGTTTTCAAAAGTTACAGAGTCAAATATAAGGCTTGCGTTTCAGTTTTTTCATAATGAAATTCGCCAGAATGGTTACATTGGCTTTGAGACCGTATAGTAGCCCAGAAATAAGAATTACCTCCATAATGGCATACCATTTGCAAAAGTAGACAACCCAAGGTATTGCAAATGGGGTATGTTCAGTCTTTTTTAGTAGCCACTTAGTCACAAACACTGGCCAAAATTGGCTTTCAAATTAGTTTTTTGCATTTTTCACACACAAACAAATATTAACGTTCACTTTGGCTAGTGTTTGTGACCAAGTGGCTACTAAAAAAGACTGGACATACCCCATTTGCAATACCTTGGGTTGTCTACTTTTGCAAATGGTATGCCATCATGGGGGTAATTTTCATTCCTGGGCTACCATACAGTCTCAAAGGCAACATAACCAAACTGGCAAATTTCAATGTGAAAAAACTGAAAAGTGTAACATGCTATATTTGACCCTGTAACTTCCCAAAACACCATAAAACCTGTACATAGGGGGTACTGTTTTACACGTGAGACATCGCTGAATACAAATATGTGTATTTTATTGCAGTAAAAGCAAACAGTATTATGACATTCACAGTTAGAATGTCACATAGAACTAAGAAAATTAAAAAAAAATCATATTTTCTCTCATTTTTTTATATTTTATTCATATTACGTTATGTTCCATACCTAAATATTTGATGTTAAATGAAAGCCCTGTTTCCCCTGAACAAAATGATATATAATAAGTGTGGGTGCATTTAATATGAAAGAGGTAAATTATTGTTGAACAGACATATAGTCAAAATCTGTGGTTTGTTTACATTTTTTTTGGTTCACAACTTGTACATTTGGCTGCGGTCTTAAGGGGTTAAGGTAAATTACATGTGATTGAAAGTGAAACCAGTTTTTTTTTCACGCAGGCTGTGTCAATCAGAGCCAGGGGAGGTGTGACAAGGGCTGCATAAACAGAAACAAAGTGATTTTTAAAGGGACACTATAGTCACCTGAACAACTTTAGCTTAATGAAGCAGTTTTGGTGTATAGAACATGCCCCTGCAGCCTCACTGCTCAATCCTCTGCCATTTAGGAGTTAAATCCCTTTGTTTATGAACCCTAGTCACACCTCCCTGCATGTGACTTGCACAGCCTTCCATAAACACTTCCTGTAAAGAGTGCCCTATTTAGGCTTTCTTTATTGCAAGTTCTGTTTAATTAAGATTTTCTTATCCCCTGCTATGCTAATAGCTTGCTAGACCCTGCAAGAGCCTCCTGTATGTGATTAGTTCAATTTAGAGAAAATCTTCAATTTAGAGATTGAGATATCATTATTTAAGGTAAATTACATCTGTTTGAAAGTGAAACCAGTTTTTTTTCATGCAGGCTCTGTCAATCATAGCCAGGGGAGGTGTGGCTAGGGCTGGATAAACAGAAACAAATTGATTTAACTCCTAAATGACAGTGAATTGAGCAGTGAAATTGCGGGGGAATGATCTATACACTAAAACTGCTTTATTTAGCTAAAGTAATTTAGGTGACTATAGTGTTCCTTTAACCCCTAAATTGCAGAGAATTGAGCAGCGAAAGCCGAGAATCATGATCTACACACACAAACTACCGTATATACTCGAGTATAAGCAGAGTTTTTTAGCACATTTTTTGTGCTAAAAAAAACCCAACTCGGCTTATACTCGAGTCAATAGTCTGTATTATGGCAATTTGCATTGCCATAATACAGACTGGGGCTGTCAGAGCTGTAACTTACCTGTCCTGCAGCTCCTGTCAGCTCTCTCCTCCTCCACGCCGTCCGTTCAGCACCTCGGTCAGCTCCCAGTGTAAGTCTCGCGAGAGCCGCGGCTCTCGCGAGACTTACAGTGTGAGCTGACAGAGGGAGCTGCACAGACGGTGCGGAGGAGGAGAGAGCTGACAGGAGCTGCAGGACAGGTAAGTTACAGCTCTGCCAGCCCCCCCTTCCCCCCTTCCCCCCACTGAACTGCCAATGCCACTGGACCACCAGGGAAGGAGAGCCCCCCTCCCTGCCATTTAGCAAGCAGGGAGGGGGGACAAAAAAATAATAATTAGTAATAATAAAAAAAAAGAATAATACAATAATAATAATAATTAAATTAAATAAATAAAAATAATAATAAATAATAATAAAAAAAATTAAAATAATAAAAAAAAATTGCCCACCCCCCCCAGCAAGGTTCTGCAACACACACACACACACACTCATACACACACGCTGCACTCATACACACACGCTGCACTCATACACTCACGCTGCACTCATACACTCACACTGCATTCATACACTCACACTGCATTCATACACTCACACTGCATTCATACACTCACACTGCATTCATACACACACACTGCATTCATATACACTCACACTGCATTCATACACACACACTGCATTCATTATACACACACTGTAAATAAATATTCAATTAATATATTTTTTTTAGGATCTAATTTTATTTAGATATTTACCAGTAGCTGCTGCATTTCTCACCCTAGTCTTATACTCGAGTCAATAAGTTTTCCCAGTTTTTTGGGGTAAAATTAGGGGCCTCGGCTTATAATCGGGTCGGCTTATACTCGAGTATATACGGTACTTCATTAAGCTAAAGTTGTTTAGGTGACTGTAGTGTTCCTATTTCTCAATTTCCTGTGTCAAGGAGAAGGATGAAAGTCAAGTGTAGGAAAAATACATAAGACAAAATAGTCCCTACTTTGTCTTATGTTTTAAAGAAAACTAGATCAGAAATAAAGAAAAGGACAGATTCCGAGAGAGGAAAAGAAGAGGAAACAACCAGAGAAAAGTAATTTCTGCGTGATAGTATCTCTTTAAAAGAGACTCATCCTGCATGTTGAAACTAAATAGAAGATCAGTGGGACACATCAAAGACATAGCAGTGAGATTCTTAACCAGCTACACTGGCCTGTCTAAACACATGATAACAGCTAAGCTTGCACTGTGATATGTCTGGTTATTCTTGTACGTAGCAACTCTGTAATAGTACTAAACAAGCTATGGTTTTAAAGTGAAGTTGCCACTAGGCTTAGGCTGACATGCTACTGCGTGGTGAAACTTAGCAGGAACAGCTAGTACATCAGCCTTCATCTTCACAACAGAGGAGCATAGCGCTAGTGATGTGCCCAGGTCTTGGCTCAGCCGATCCCTTGGAGTGGTTGGAGCCGGGTGCAGTCCAGATGGTGTTTGTGGGTGGTCGCCCCAGAGCATCGGAATAGGGGTGTCCCCTAAGCCCAGGCATTGGCAAGGGCCAGCGTGTCATGTCCGCAGACTCTTGTGTGGTGAGGTGTCAAGTCTCTGACCCCACTGGGGTTGGCGGTATATCCGGACGGTGACTGCTTGTGTTGGTGGAGGGTTTTCGGCCTCCGTGGTAGTCTCTTGAGGGCTGTACCTTGGGTGGCTCTCAGCTTATGGCGTTTGGATGGTGTTTCATCTCTGGTTTGTGAGTAGTAGCTGGTTTGCATGGTGGGAGACATCCCCTTCCTCGGCGCCACAGTGCTCCTTTGAGCTGTTGTAGGCATCTGTGGTGTCTGCTTCATGTGGGTCTGTAGTGTTGCCCAAAAGGTATTGAAGATTGCTTCCAAGCGTTGTAGGCCTTGTTCGACATATTAGTTGCTGCTCTAGGCCCAGGACTTGTTTGTCCAGGGGAGAGGCTGTCTCCATCTTGGGTGGTATGGGTTGCATCAATGTGCCTCAAGTTTGGTTCCAGGGTAGTGTACTGCTGACAATGTGTGCTTAGCTGGGACCAGGATGACCCCCACTGGGGGTTCTGGATTATTTACTAAATTAAGAATTTTCAGGAATTCAATGTCAATTTCCAATAGGTGAACTAGAAAAACTATACAAGTCAAGTTTTGCTTCCAGTACAGCTGCTTTTACCCTAAATTTGAAATTCACTTTAAATTACCTTGAATTTCCTAGAATTCTGCCTATAATAAATAAATTTGAGTAGTGTTGCAGAAATATTGCAGAAATGAATGCAACACTTTCTTCCGGGATGACCTGTTGCTTCCAGAATACTGATTTGTAAAACGCTTTGTTGTTCAGTTCCAAAACAATCACTTTATTACTTTTTATTTTTAAGCAGTTTCAGTAGTGAAAGTAAATCTGTTTTCTTTGGTACATGGTTTGGAGTGAATTAGGATACTGCAGGCAGCTTTTGATTTGGAGTCTTTTGGGGCAATCGCTGTCATCTGTCATCAGGCATCATCTCACCAGGATTCTGAGAATTGTTTAGAGAAGAAAAACACAAGATGATCTATTTTCTCTATTTTTCATTTTGTATCCAATGCAGTTTAATTACATACTATAATCTTTAAAATGCTTAGTGTATATTCATGGATCATAAACACTACATAATTAAAGGGAAAATCTTGTGAAATTCTTGCCTTTCAATTCAGTGTTGTAGCCTTATATCTTAAGTTATTTGATTTTAATTATTTTTATGTTTGTAGACCTTCTATCATGCAGCAATTTGTTGTTGTTTTTTTGTGTACCCTGATATATATCTTGGCTACTCTTAGTGTAATTCAGATAATTCTGAATCGTGATTGGTTGGGGGCACATGGCATTTGAAAATATTGCGACTTTAAGATGTGTGCTTATTAACTGAGCCTCACCAAGCTGAGGACACTGGACAGGCAAGTGATGGTCCATAAACAAAGAGCGGTCCACAGTCCAGCACTTTGAGTAGTACTGTTTTGTATTCGTTTGAGCTGAGGTCTAGGCAACCTGTGGTTAGTTAGCTGAAGATTGAGGCACCCAGTTGTAAATGTGGATGTGGATTTCTACATTGAAGTTTATTTTCAGATTTTCAAAATAGATATTTGTGAACTATAGGGATAAGCTTTTGTTTAGGGATAAATAAGCGTAATATTAAAATCCTGGGAAGTGACCATACTCATTTAAGAAAGATTCATAACTACACTGTTTCATTGTCATCTTTTGTTTCGGTGCCAATAAATGCTTCATCACATATAGTTGTGTTGTGGTATCAGTTGTGTATATCTTCCAACATTTTAAATTAACAAAGAGGGACACTTTAATATTAGGGTTGTGAGTGGGGATGTGGACAGGAGTGGAACTGTTCTGAGAAATTGTAGATGACTTACCAATTACAATTTATACCACTAAAATAGGGCTTGGCAAATTTGCATGAATCTAGGAGCCAAATAAAAAAGTTAGGAGCCAGGTTGTTTTTAAACTAAGAAAGCTTTATCTTCAACAAGAAAAATGCAATTGTTAAAGGGATACTAGAGTCATCAGAATCACTATCACGTTCTTAAAATTATCCAGGCACTAGGACAAAACATGGGATTTGTTCAGCCCTGCAATAAAAATAATTTAGAACAATACATTGTGTTTGTACAGACTAATTTCTAAAAACATTTATTGTAGTTTAGACATATTAAAGTGAGAACTATTGTGGAGTTCTGTTCTGCACTCAGACAGACCAACATTATAGAACAACTAGACAAGATGGACATTACGATGGAAAAGAGAATGGGGGCAGAGAAATTTGGATCCAAAATGGGGACTGTCCCTCATAAATAAGGACACTTCGGAGGTATGGTTGTGACTTTTAGCTACAGATGAGCATTATTGGTATGTTTTTACCCATAAATTGGATACTTTTCTTTTATAAAGTTCACATTTTGGAAAGTTACAAGGCAAAGGTATGTTGTTTAAAAGTCACAAGTAATAATCAATTTTCACACTTTGCAATGAGAGGTAACACTGATTAAAAGAGTCAGACGAGGTACAAAATCTGCACTGATAAGTGTCACTTACAAATGTAATGTTAGGAGGTTCAATGCAAACAGAGTCTTCGCAAATGCATTCTGTAATAACTTTTTAATGACTAGTTTTACGATGGACGGTGTAACATATGTCATTACACCTTGCATGGCTCCACTTTCTCTAATAGCAAAGGTAAAAGTCTTCAGATCAAAATCACTTTGCTAATAGTACTTAGACTGAAGTTACATATATGATCATTTGTGAATGCAATTTAAAGTGCATTGTAAAAAACAATGACTGAGCGCAGTCAGAATACATAGGAAAAATGTAAAATACATTTTAAAAATGTAAAAAAAAGACACATTTAGGAAAGTCACAAAGGAAATTAAGGTGCTAGTCACACATAACACTAGAAGACGAAAGAGAAACACAAAATAAAAAGACCATATCATCAGTGTATGGATAGGCAGGGATGGCTCTGTATTTGCTTACTAGGATGTATTGCAAATTCTCACCTTGGTTTCACTTAATAGTAATATTAGACAGAGGGAGGAATGTGGCTGCCTGTTCCCAACCCTCCCAACCCCCACACCCAACACCAAAGCTCTGCCCTGATCGATTCCTGTGGTGGGCCGTGAGAGGATGAGATACCTCAAATCTGTAGCACCTTGGGGAATACAGAAATGACGTTTTCACTCCTGCACGAGGTACCATTTCTGGGTTTGTTTGTTTGTGTTTTTTTTTTTTTTTTTGGTATGCCAGTATTTTTATCCGTACACACATATGCTCGGGTTAAATCTGAATGTATATTTCAATATGCTGCGCAAGTTACAGCTCTGATCCCCTGCCTGCTGGTTACATTAAATCAAGGAAAAAAGAGAAGGGGGGGAAAGGGAAAAGGAAAAGAAGAAAAAAAAAAGAGGAAAGGAAAGATCTTTATAAACATATATATTAACCAAGGACAAGTCTAATGCAATCAGAACTTGCATACCTGTTGACTCATAATGCAAATGTAGGGGTACTAACCTATGCAATGATCCCTTTCTGTAACGATTAACGATATGTCAAAAATACCAAACCAATAAACACAGAATGTAAAAAAAAATAGTTAACCCATGAGTAACTAAGCATTTGAAACTGTGCAAATAGCTTGCAATATATGACTAAATATAGCACTATGATTTCAAGCAAAATTGTTTTAGACAGCAAGTATAACCTGATTGTTACTGGTATTCTGTTATTCCTGTCTATGTTTACTCTTGAATTTCTTATAAAAAAAAAGTGCAATGTATCTTGAATCTGACACCAAAATGTCACCGATTGTCGACTACTACAACATTCTCTGTCAGTATTGAAACTTGTAATCATCTATGCACTTTCAAAAATAAAGAATTAAAAAAAAGACCATATCAAAAAGAATCAAATTTGTACTTAAATAATTGAGGAGATGGTGTATTTTCTTTTATTTATTCGAATGTATGTTCATCTGTTTATAGACATTTTACACCAAAAAGTGTCTATAACATATATTCTTTGCTGCCTGCCTCTATTGCTCATCGCCGGCTCCATCCTCCCTCAGCCAGCTGACTCGGAGGGAACAGACTGAGAAATATATAGTATATGCACTATAGGTACCCAGACCATGTCATCTCATTGAAATGGTGTGGGCACAGAACACAGCTCTATCTTAACCGTGCAATGTAAAACATTTTTACATTGCAGCGTTAAATCCACCTCTACGAGACAGCCAATAGAGGCACCTCCAAGAGCCTAACAAAGTTTTACTCTATGAAACTACAGTGGACGTCCTCATGCTGTGCATGAGGATCTTACCATTTTTAAATAAATGATTCAATGCGTTCCTATAGGGTAAAATTTACTTCTTTAACATGTAACGCTAAGACAGTATATTTGAGTGTCTAGGAGCAATATCACATTACCACATCAATTATATCGCACCACTGTACTTTCTAGATTTGGAAATTTATTAGCAGTTACAGTTTTTTCTTTCTTTATCATACGATCACTGTGTCATCTTTAGAAGCAATGTAACATTAATGTTAAAAGGCTACTCCATGCACCATGACCATTTCATGGTGCTCGGATTCTATATGTGCAGCATTTCACTATACAAAGTCTTTCAGCATTTATTGCTGTAGGTGTTACTCCGCCTCTGGCAATGTCATTGGGGCAGCATTAGCCAGCCCAGAACAAGAGTCTATTGTTAATTCTGTGCATATTTCAGTTGAAGCTCTCATCTAAGGAATGAGTTGAAGGAACAGTATCTGGCTTTTGTGGCGCTGTAGACTCCAGATGTGGTTACTCCTGCATCAAGGAGACCCGGTGCCTGGCAGGAACCCTGGTAAGTGGGCATAGCAATGCAAAAAAGTTTGCCCCATTACCAGGGAATGGCTCCAGGCTACTCCTAAAATCACGAACTACTACAGTTTGGCTGTAGTGCTGATGATGCCTGGAGTAAACATATAATTATATGTTGTGTATGCCAACATTAAAGAGGGCAGAAATTAAAGCATAATTCATGAAGTCCTTTTATTAAACTCCCTGGCCCACACCAGACATCATGCCTATACAAAGTTACATACACATTTCTAGACATATGCGCATGTTGATACAGTCACAAATATGTATGCAAATCTATGCATCCTCAAACAAACAGAGACATACAGATTCCAACACAGATACACGCTATAAACACTGATTTCTATAATACATTGCCAAACGCAAACAAATGGACAATGGTCTAAGGGTCCTAAGTCAATTTGACTGCTAAATGCAACCTGGTTTAATTCCGCAACTAGTCTTCCTAGTGCTAATGTGCCCCATGAGGGCCCCCAAGGCTTAAATAAATGTTCATTTTACAATACTATAATAGATTTCATTTATTACGAAACAATAAGGTCTATACAACACGAATATTGTTATGTATTACTTTTTATTTTTTATTCCCTAGAGAACAAATTTCAGTCCAGTCCTTACCCTGTAAGGCAACAGCTGTATTCTACATTTTGACCAAGACAAAAGGAGTATAAGCTGTCCCAATGATCTGTTTACAAATCTTTGTTTTTACTTACCTGTTCATTTGTTGTGTTTTTCAGGTGTGACCCATAATATTCCTTTACTACGGGAAGTGATCACAAACCCACTTTTTATTAAAGGCGACATCACTACAAAATTTCTTTCAGAAGTCTATCCTGATGGATTTAAAGGTTTGTCATTTTCACCTAAACATTATTTTCTTGTATGTTTATATCCAGTGCAATTCTGTGTAATAGGTATAACAGAGAATAACGATGGTGAATACTTTCAGACTTACACATTTATTGAAATGTAAGTTATGGGGCAGTGTGGAAATTAATTTTTATTCTTAAAAGAACGCCTGTGAATAAGACACACTAGCTTTTGCTTTTCAGTGGAAACACCTTTGTGGAAGAATTAATTGGAAAATATTTGGTTCTGTGTAAAATAAGAACTTCCTTCTGCTCAGTGGTTGGAAAGAATTGATGGTCGAGAAATAGTTACATAGAGGGAAAGATAAAGAAGGTTAGTTTTCCTAACGTTATAGTGTTCCTTTAAGCTGAGGCACACTTGACATCCCTTCTCTGGATAGTATCCATCCAGCTACTTGGATTCCCCTTGAGATTCATCTTTACCTGCAATCTGTATGGGACATTAACCAAATCAAGCATATGTGGTGGAGGTTACTTGTATACAAAGTACATTAAATACTGTCTATATAATATATATATATATATACACGCCAGGCTTTTATGCTCCAACAAGACTGCTGGACTTAATGTCATGACTTGTTATGAGGTTTATGCTGCAGGAAATGGACACTTGTTCTACAACTTACATCAATTCTTGCAGTACACATAAAAGTCAAGTGTGCTGTAGTAAGTTAAGTCAATCGAGTTGCTATTTTTTAAGGACTCATTAAAGAGGCTTCGTAGCCTGGGAATGTGCAGCAATTGCAGAAAACGTAAAATGTGTACTTGTTTTTTTATTTATTTTTTAAAATTGGATTTTGTTTCATGTTTTTAATGTTATTTATATAATGCATTAAAATTGCAGAATTCCAGACTTGAGTAAGCATTGCTGTTTTTTTCTTATTAATTTAAGATCACTTAACTTATAAAAACTAGAACAGTAATATACCCAGCAGTTTCTCTCGGATCGGGGAAATATGGAATTTATTACAGTTTATTAAAATTAGAAATATCACGCGAAATGACACGGACATGAGAAGAGTATACACACACCATAAAAAAAGAAAAAAAAATGTAAACATCAAAGAAAACCATGCTCACCAGGTAACTCTGTTAAACCTCATAAACAGGATAGAAAGTACACCAAAGCAGCATTAGTGAAACCAGGCATGCAGACCTCATAATGAGAAATCATATATATAAAAGCTAAAACCAGATGCAAATGGATCAATATACGTAGGAGCCATGACCAAATGTGAAGAGAAATCAGTATGTACACAAGCTATAAACAGCAGGGGCTCTAATATACAATAGCTGTGCTGACATGCAAATCAAAGCAGACATCAGTCATTTTGGAAGGATTTCATTATAAGCCCTCTACTAACTACAGCTAAACTTGATTATACATCGTTCGCATCCATTTTCGATCTAGGTGCTATTATGATACACTGCAAAAAAATTTGTAAAACCCTATACTTTCAGTGGGCTATAAGGCTAAGTTGGCTACTAGTTAATTCCACTCATTGAAGGATTAGCTTGGGGCCAGTTATGTAACAATTAAGCTTCATTATAGATACCTCTAGTTTTGTGAAAAAAAGAGAGGAATTGCGATAGTTACTTGGCAAATATATATATATATGGTTACCATTTCAAGCCCCTATTTTAAATCTGCATTTGTTGTTGTGTTACTTGTCATGAGCTATGCTAGGGATATATCATTCATTGTATTTTGCCGGTATCTGAACATCCTTTCTCTATGGGATGCATTGATATTCATAAATAGCATGTGGCTACAATTCTAGTTAATGTGGAAGGAGATGTTAGAAATGTGACTTTTTGTTCTAAATTCTGTTCCATATTTTAATATTTTATAACATAATTGTTACAATAGAGAAGATTGTGTGTTCAAACTGAACATGTATGCATGGTGTATGAAAACTAAAGAGAAATGTTCAGTATCTTTTGTATTTATACCGGAACAAGTCTCACAGTGTGTCATTTTTATAAGAGGAAATGGTTTACATTATATTTTTCCTCTCTTCTCTTCTCTTTTTTTTTCTTTTTCTTTTTGAACTAACTCGGTGCTTAGAAGTTGTGTCAGCAGTTATTCTCCTGTGAGACACTTATTTAGTTACTATTTTTCCATTCACAGGGTTAATTGAACTGTAGTGCAATTTTCTACAACCAGGAAAGTGAGCTTTCGATTAGTGTGAAGTTTCCTAATATTAATTTCAAGGGATGTCAGGAACTAGAGGTCAACTATTTTTGCATTCCATTCTCGACCTGCCGTCATGGCTACCGCCTGACCCGAGCCTGTTCTTGGTTTATATACTGTAAAAGATGACAATCAGGCGCCAAATCATTAAGCAAAAACAGCAGCTTTTGATTTTGGTATTCTACTGCAAATTGACTCTCTGTATAGTAATATTTTTGTCTGCAACTTTGTTATTCATAGTTCCCGACACCTTTATTAATATTAATCATATAAGTAGAGTCAAATCTGTGTGTGTGTATATATACACGCACGCACATATGAACTATGGCATGAAACAGTATGTAAACCCATTAGAATTACGGTAGTTTTTTTTTTCTTCAATAATTGGTCATAGAGTGTCATCTCATCTTCATCAAAGTCACTAATGTAGACAAACACAATGTGCTTAAGGTAACAACGCACATACAATTAGAATATTTAATTTCTTTATTGAACATCCCATTAAACATTCACAGTTCGGTAGAAACAAATTGTGCTTACTTGGATTTAATGGGTAGTTGATGTAACATAAATTTCCGTGCATGTGATCAGTTCTTTAATGCCAATATCCTCAACAAAGCTTTTCCGGTAGCTGCAAATTACATATGCAGAACATTTAGGAGGAATTTTAGAACACTCTTCATCACAGAACTGCTTACACTCAGCCATAGTCTTAGGATGGTTGGTGTGAACAGCTCTCTTAAGGTCATTCCACAGCATCTCTTTGGGCTAGAGTTCTGGATTCTGACTGGGCCACTGAAAAAGGCCTTTTTTTTAAGCCATTCTGTAGTGGATTTACTATAACGTTTAGTATCATTGTCCTGCTGCATCGCACAACTTCTGAGTTTGAGCTGGCACACACCCACCATGATATAATGCTGACAAAGCATCAGGGAAGATGTAGTGCACAATATCTGGAAAGCCGAATGTTACATGCCTCTGCTGTAAGATATCTTGATTTCATTTTCTCTTGATTATGGCAAGTGGTACAGCTGCCGCAAATCATGATGCTCCCTCCGCTGTACTTAACCGTTAAAATTATGTTTTCATGTTGGCATGTGGTGTCCTTTTTTATGCCATACATAGTACTCCATGTTCTTCCCAAACAACTCAACATTTATTTTATCAGTCCACAAAACATTTTCCCAGTGAGGAGTGTCAAGGAAGTCTTGGCAAACTTCAGGAGTGCATCAATGTTTTTTTTTCTGTTCAATGTTTTACGCATAGTAGACTCATGAACAGTTTTCGCCGTACACGCACATTCTGGGGTCATGGGACCCAAATCAGCCAATAGCAGTATTTACTGGGTTATTTAAACCTAAAAACAATACTCAGACTACTGGACCAAAAATCCAGACACCAGAGTATAACCTGGAGATCTAATGCAGATGAAAATAATAATACATCCAAAATTAAAGATGTAGTAGTTCTTATATGAAAAAATGATGACAGTACACCTATATATTCCCAAACCAAAAGTCAGAAACAATTGGAAATGTAAAAAGCCAAGTGGCTAACCTCCAATAATCCTTGGTCAATAGGTATTACTTATAGTAATTCAGACTCCTGACTTTAATTCTAATCCGCTAGGGTCAATGTCTGAAAACTAAGGAACTCGATAATTATATACATACAAATAGACCTAGGGAGTTGGTAGAGAACCTTACACCTTAAGAAACATAGGTAGCTTAAATACTAAATCATCAGACCAGAGAGGAACTACCTTATAAGTCTAGAGACACAAATGAACCCATCGGGGTGAGTGAAAAAGATAATAATAACCTAATGTGGAATGCTCAGTTAGAGGACAATACAATGGGGCTACAGATTACTTATTATTATTATTATTGCCATTTATAAAGCGCTAACAGATTCTGTAGCGCTTTACAATATTATGAGAGGGGGATTTAACTATAAATAGGACAATTACGAATAAACTTACGGGAACAATAGGTTGAAGAGGACTCTGCTCAATCAAGCTTATATTCTATAGGAGGTGGGGTGTAAAACAAATTAGGACATGAATTTGCAGACAAATAAGGTGGGCTGCCCTTACTCTGGGAGGCCATAAGCTTTCCTAAAGAGATGGGTTTTAAGGCACTTCTTAAAGGATGCAAGACTAGGGGAGAGTCTGATGGCGGTAGGCAGGCTATTCCATAGGAAGGGAGCCGCCCGCGAGAAGTCCTGCAAGCGTGAGTTGGCCGTACGGGTGCAGACAACCGACATGAGGTGGTCACGGGCAGAGCGGAGAGACCGAGAAGGGGCATACCTATGGATCTGTGAGGAGATATAAGAGGGGCTAGAGTTGTTCAGTGCTTTATAGGTGTGAATTAGTACCTTGAATTGACTCCTATAGCATATAGGAACCCAATGTAAGGACTGGCAGAGGGGTGAGGTGTGAGAGAAACGACTAGAGAGGAAAATCAGTCTGGCAGCAGCGTTCATTACGGACTGTAGCGGTGCAGTACTTAATATAATTGTGCATACGGTACAAATAAGATACACTGTCGGGGTCCCTGACGAAGGTGCACTACTGAGGCACCGAAACGCACATCAGATTTTTCTTTCTTTACTTCACCTTATCTTCACAGGTCACTTTGTCACCATGTGCCGGTAACCAACAATCAAAGTATGGTTCTGCACATTAGCACAACATAATTTCTATCTATTCTTTACCTCCTAATCGGTCCTGAACCTGGTTTATTGAGTGAATATCTTGAGGACTGATGAATTAGTTAAGAAGGCCTGTGGATTTAGTGACCCCACTTTGGAGAATTCTCTGTAATTTTTTACAGCCTAATTACGGCCACAGACTCGCAACATAGCGACAGTGTATCTAATTTGTATCGAATGCACAATTATATTAAGTAATCTGTAGCCACATTGTATGGTCCTCTGACTGAGCATTCTGAGCAACAAATGTGCTGAAAAACTCGACTTATACTCGAGTATATACGGTACGTTAATTCCGGCCATTCTAAGGCCCGGAAATAAGTTGTTACTGTTTGTATTTGTTACGTGTTTTACTTAATTCTGCGTGTTGGGCCACTGGTTTGTCCTGACAATATGTTAACCAGTTCCAATAATTCCATAAAGTCTTTAGCTGCCACTCTAGGGTAGGGCTTTTTTTCCCCTCACATTGTGTGCTGTGCCCTTTAAGTAATCTTGGCTGAATGGCCAACATATAGTACTAAAAAGTCTCCATTTATAGTAAATGTCTCTAACCGTGGACAGATGAATATCTAAGCTCTTTGAGATAACTTTGTAACTCTTTCCAACTTTATGCAACGGAACAATTCTTGATCGCAGGCAGGCCTGGACTGGCCATCTGGCAAACCAAATTCAAATTGTCACCAAATTTTTCCGTTCCAGGTATATTCTGGAATTTCACTTATATTTAAAGTCATACTTTTAATAGCATGCTTGTTGGCTGCACAAAGCTAATACAAGAGAGTCTAGAAGCTTCTTCATCTTCTACTATCACCCAATGTCTAAACCTCAAAATGGAGAGACCCTTTAACTGTGAAATGCGAATTGAGAAATGTGTAATCTTTAAATTCTCTTCCTTTCAACCTAATGTTCATTGGGTGAGAGATGCCAGTGAAAAAGGAACTCCAAGGACCTCTCGCTATGTTTTCCAGTGGGATCAGTGTTGTGCTTTTTAAAAGCCGTCAAAAGATATGTGAGAATCAATGTTAATTGATCGTGTGGAATTCTCTCCCATCTGGAATTTCCCCCTGCCATGGTCTTTCTTATCAATTTGGAACTCTCAGTATTTCTCCTTGTCCCCAAACCAGCTGGTGAGGAGCTCCAATGAAAGAGACAAGACAATGTGTAAGGTTCAAGGTGACTTCTAGCGTTGAATGGACTGTGTAACAGGTTATATTCAGCAGGAAACAGGGGTGGTCTTTACAAGCATTATCCAATCATAATAAAATCATCTATCTTATCTTAACATCTTAACCTATAGCAAACTTGCTGGTGTATCTTTATGTTCAGGCCTTGCACAAAGCTAAGTTTCACTATAACTACGCACTTAGAATTAAAGATATTAACTACGGAGTTCTAAATTACACATTACTAAGCATTTCTGATCAATGGGAGAAACACAGGAAATAAGGCGAATGGCCTATATAGCTCTTGTCTAGGGGTTATTTAGCTCTTGTCTAGGGGTATATTCACTTAGCATTGTATATAGAAAAAGTATATTATTTCAAATAGCTGACATGCTCCAAATTAGCCAATTTTAAACAGACTGAACAACCGGTCATCTGTAGCTTGAGCCTTGGGTCAATATAGGCAAAGTGTATTATTCCCAACAATAATCAAGTAATCAGCTGTTACTGTTTCTTACTCCATTCCATGTTGTTGGATTGGGGCAATATTGAATGAGTTTCCCCATCCTGTTGATGTGACCAGCATTGATCCTGGCATGTTTAAAAGCATAAACATAGTACAAGTCTGTAAATGTGATTTGTTTAATACTATTCCTGCCCGCAGCTTATACTTGAGGGTTCTGTTTGTTTATTCTGGCAATAGTTTGGTCATTCCTGATCCTTTCAACGTGAACCCTGGAAGAAAAAAAAACACTTGGCATTGGTGGCAAACTTGGTTCACAAGTGTGATTCCATTTATTTTTAATGCATTAGGAGCAGCACAAATATTTCTAGTATCGTACACTTTTCAATGAATGTTTCAGCCTGAGTCATTTGTCCACAGGTGGACAAAATATTGAGGAGACACCCCTGCTTATCATGTTGTCCCCTCCTCATCCAACCTCCTTAGTCAGTTTTGTCAATGCCATCTTCCTGTGCTCGAATCTTTTTCCCCTTATTTTTCTCCAGACCCTCACTTTTACAAAGAAAGCAAACAAACCACATATTGGTGTAATATTAGTAGATGTGTATAGTTCTAGAAGTTGCACTAACTTTGACTATGTGGGGAGTCCACCCATGGAGATAGAGTTGAGGAGGTAGAGATCAGTGCCTAATCTCTGTAGCACTGTCTTTCTTCCCATGTTGCCTTTCTACATACAATCTTTCTAACAACAGAGTGGCAGGATGAGATGGGGCTACTGGGCACAATCTTACAGACTCAAACAGGAGTTTTTTTGTTTTGTGTTTATTAACCATCTGATGCACAAATAAGTCACATTTACTTGTCTTTGGCATAACCGCAAGTTTTCTGTTCAAACAGGTCACAGTTTGTTACCAAACGAAAAAAATGAACTTCTGGCTACAGCGGCTTGTTTGTATGTGGCTTTACAAACAAGATCTTATAGATTTCTGAACAACACAAGGTATGCTAATTTATCTTTTAATTCTACATATATTTTGTTATTTGAGCCAATATATGCTTCCTATTGGCACAACTTTCAACAAATAAAGGAATAGGACGTAACTACAATGTGTGACTTGAGACCCAGTCATTTCAGGTATGTCCTACTCAACAAATTTTTTAAACATTTTAATGTATTGTAATTGATATTGTTAGAAAGATGTCTCTTGGTTTTATTTGATAGTATAGTTTTGAGTTTCATATGAACAGTTGTTTCTTAAATAGCTTTTTGTCTTGCAGCGTTCGTACTTTGTATCACAAATTTCTCCATTGATATTGATCTGTCCTTTCTCTGTGTTGTAATTTTTGTCTCTTTTGTTGCACAATGGAAAATAATGTTAACCTGAGGGTTGTGTTAAGTTTGTTGATTTTAGCGCAATACTTTTTGCAGCAAGCATCTTTTTAGCATGTATTTAAACATATGGTTACTGTTTACTTTAAGCATAATCATAACTCTAGCACATAAACAGATATGCATAGCATAGATATAAAAAGAATATGTATGATAACATTTAACTTAAAACATGTTGTATGGCTCTCATGTTAATGTGCAAATGTACTTAAAATGAAATGTGAAGAGTCCATGGCAAATCTTCCCAAGTGACTTCCTCGAATCCAAATCTCTGCTTGACCCGCTTAAATCTGGATTCTGTGCTCGTCACTCTGTTGAAACCGCTAACCAAAGTTTACAATGATCTTCTCACTAGTAAATCCCATGGCCACTACTCTATCCTAATTCTCCTTGACCTTTCTGCTGCTTTTGACACTGTTGAACATGAACAGCTTCTTCTCATCCTCCGTAATCTCAGTCTACGAGATACCACTCTCTCCTGGTGCTCTTCCTACCTCTCCCAGCACTAATTTCAGTGTTTCCTTCACTGACTCTGCCTCTTCTCCCCAAACCTTCTCTGTTGGTGTTCCCAAGGGTCTGTCCTTTGTGCCCTATTGTTCTCAATCTACACTGCCTCCCTTGGTAAACTCATCAGCTCCTTCGGCTTCCAGTATCATTTCTATGCGGATGACACGTAAATTTATCTGTCCTCCCCTGATTTTTCACCACCCCTCTTGACTTGTGTATCTGACTGCCTCTCTACTTTTTCCAACTGGATGGCTGCTCATTTCCTTAACCCCTTAAGGACCAAACTTCTGGAATAAAAGGGAATCATGACATTATCATTATCATACATGCCATTTGTCCTTAAGGGGTTAAACTGAACCTGTCTGTGGCAAACCTAGCCACTTCTGAACTATAATATGGGAAGGTTGTCTGTAGGCTGTAATGTGTGCCGTGTATATTTGCTGTGTGTATGTTATGCTATGGTGATTCGCATGCTGGCAGCCGTAAGCTACCAGCATACAAGTACTTCGTTCGGGGAACAGCGGCGATCTAAGCCGTTCGCCGAACGAATACGGGCCCCCGTGGTAGATCACACACTTAGGGTTGTGTGGCACTTGTTAACCGATTGCAACAATGTTGCAATCGGTAATTATAGACTATCCTGGGTGGCCGTCGTTCGACTACCGACCATTCGGCGGTCGGCCATCTTGGATTCGTCTATTTCGCAGCGGTGTTTGGTCGTCGAGTGCCTGGAACTAAAAACGGCTACTCGATGATGCGAACACCGCTGCACTTCCAGGCCATTCGGGAGCCCGGTTTTCGGTAGAATCGTTCCCCTAGATACGTTCGACAGATTGAGGGAAACTTCTATGCAAAACTGTATTTGTGCGGCGTTCGGTCATTTCAGCTGGGATCTGAGCGGTATTCTCACAAAAGGTGCGCTCAGACCCCAGCTATCTACCGAACGTTCGGTCATCTCAATGTACCGAATATTGTGTAAAATGTATATTTTAAAGTAAATTGTCGGTTCTGCTGCACGAGGGGATAATCCACTTAATTGTCCATTTTAGTGGGAGTATCCCTCTCGTGCAGCAATGCCTGTTGGGAAAAGAACAATGCATGTTGGGAGAAATCCCCTGAATTATCTGTACGGAAACCCCTTGCATAAGGGAACTGCTTAAATATGCCAGCTTGTGAATAAAGCGAGTTAGTTGACTCCCAAACTGTGTTTCGTCCGGTTATTGGGAGGATTTGGGGACTTGCCTTACTTTTCAGCGCTGACTGTGGATTTACTCGTGGAATCAGTGGAGATCGTGGTCTTTAATACTGCCCTCCGCTACACAACAGAACTTCTGGTCTTCCCTCCCTCAAGTGTTGCTACTCCCTTGTCTGTGTCCCTCCATGTCAATGGCGCTACAATGCGCTCTACCTCTAAGGCTCGCTGCCTAGTTGTTCTCCTTGTCTCCGACCTCTCCTTCACCCCTCATGTCAATCAATCGCCAAATCTTGCCACTTTCATCTCAAAAACATTGCACGAATCCGACCCTATTTAACACCTGATACAGCAAAGGTGCTTGTCCATGCTGTTGTCCTCTCTCGCCTTGACTACTGTAATCTGCTTCTCAGGGGTCCTATGTGTTCCCAACTTGCCCCGTTACAGTCTATAATGAATGCGGCAGCGAGTCTCATCTTCCTGTCCGCCCGCACCTCCCACGCCTCCCACCTTTGTCAGTCCCTCCATTGGCTTCCCGTAAGAGATAGGGCTCAATTTAAGATCCTGGCACTTGCTTACAAATCTCTGCACAATGCTTCTCCCAGCTACTTATTCTCACTAATACACAAATATGTCCCGTCTAGGCCCCTATGCTCTGCCGGAGACCTACGTCTAACCTCTGTTCGTACCTTTAATGCTCACCTTAAAGATTTCTCTAGGGCTGCACCCAGGACCGTCTTTAATATTGATTGGACCCTGGGCCATGCATTTGCTTGGGCCCCCTGGAACCTGTTCCCCCTCCCCAGGCGTGCAATCACGTCCTCCACCCCAACACAGTGGCCTAAAGTAGAGGGGTGCAGGAATTTATCACATACACATACACATACACTGATACAGATTACTATGTAAATGTACAAAGATGTGCACACAAATACAATAAGATAAAACAGGCTCTACACTTAAATGAAGGATCCCCTTAACCCTCACAATGTAATTAAACGAAAAGAAAAGTATAAGTGGAGCATAGAAATACCTGAACAGATGAATATATTGGTAGTAACGTTTTTACAGAAATCTGCAAATAATATACAATACAATCATAGTGCAGATGGTACTGATAACCAGAAATGAATAAAGGTATATAAATTGACAACTCACAAGTGTAGAGCCAAACAGTCACCTGGCTCTAGTGTGAAGCACCTTTGGATTTTTCAGGGGAGATCCACTGCCCTCTTTTATCTCCTTCTGGTCTCCTCCACGTCCAATTTGGTATATAGGAATGGACAGGATAACTCCAATGGTGAAGGCAAATAAATTTATTTAATAAAACAAGAATCCATTTCCCCTAGGGTGGGAAATGCAGCATACCAACTGAGGAAGCGAATCAATGGCGAAACGCGTTTTGGACTTATTTTACAACTTTTAACTGATTATTTTGATCAATTGATCCTTTTTTTTGGATTCTTGGGTCTTGGATTCAGGGTCTACAATTGACCTGTTCCCATTACATCTTCCCATACCCTCTCCCCTTTTTTTTTGTTCCCTGTCTCGCTCTTTCTTCTTCTTCTTCTCCATTTTTCTGATTGCTCTGGCATAATCACCTGGTACTTATGTGACATTCTTCAACTACTTCTGGGTAATAGCAAAATGTCTTGAACACTCTTTATACGATGCCTTTAATGTTATGCATTCTTAATGTACTTTCTTGCAGAACTGTCACACTGTCTGGTATAGTCTCGGTGATGACTTGATGCGTCTCAGCATTGACTGGCTTTCGCTAATTGATGGCTATCCCTGATATACCCTATTATGTTAATCTACACATGTATGATCTTTGAGAAGGCCTGTTGTGTATGTTAACATTAACATCCCTTTTCTGTAATGTCTCAGTTTTTTGATAAATTGCTATTAAACAGTGTCTAAAATCGAATTATCCCTTCACACTTCCAATGACTGAAAATTATGAAACCAAATTGTGCTGGGATTTCTTTAGTTTTTCTGATCATTTGCTCAGAATGTTGTGGCTTCGAAACAGGAATGCGTTGTGTGAAATATATTCTTTTTCAATATTTTTTAAGAGAACTCAACTTGTTTTGTAGTGACAGCTCCATTTTAACTGAAATGACATGAATATGAATCAATCACACCTTCATAAACATGTCTGTCTCCTAGTAGCATTGTGACTTTGTGCAGTCATCTAAATATAGGACCCAGGCCAGTTGGAGCTCTCTCAGTTGCACAGTGGATGTCAGAGAGTCAGACAGAGAGGAACATTTCAATCGACTTTCAGAAAGATGGAAGACTCCACAAGGATTTAAAAGCCTTTAAGAGTACAAATGAGTGCCCACCCACAGATTATTTTTTTAGGTAGAGTTGTTTCTGCTGAGGCTAATATTTAAACTTAAATATTTGTGTGTGTGTGTGTGTGTGTGTGTGTATATACGAATATTCAGGTTTAAATAAATATGTATATGTATATATATATATATATATATATATATATATATAATAGTGTGTTTGTGTTTTGTTTGTTTTGTCTAATGAATTATCCTGCCTTGGTATTGTGTGTGTGTATGTGTCAGTATGTCTGTCAGTGTGATTGTGGGTTGGGCGTAATTGGAAGGGGTGGGAGGGGCATGGCCCATGGAGCCGAAGAAAATGCTTCGCCCAGGGTCCTATGGATATTATAGACGGCCCTGTGTGTATTAGAAGAAATACAAATTATATTTGTTAAAAATGTTGGCAAATTGCATTTTGTATTGTAAATTAAATGTAAGATCTCCAGCTGGCAGTAACTATGATGCACTGGTTAATGCTTAAAACAGATCACTAGCTGAGAATCTTGTGGCAGTAGGGGTAAACTAATTGAATTTGGCACCGGAAGGGGGTCTTTTGTATAAGGATCAAGGAGAGAGAGAGAAAAATTATTGTAATGCAAAATTCTACAGTAATTAGTGAAACAAACATGATGTTAAAATAAATAAGTAAATCAGTTTTCTATTGTCCACTGCTGTTTTAATTATTCTGCTACCCTTATAATTCACATAATTTACTGCAATCTTCTTATCCTTGTCTTTTTGTATGGCACGAGGAAGGAACGATTTTGGGCCTGACCCCTGAGTGTAGTTTTAATACATCCTCACCCAGAAATATGGATTGGAAATAGTCTTTGTGCTTTTACTTAGGCTCGTTTGAGGCCTATAAAACTGCAGCAGTTATTATACAATCGAATCCTGGCTTTGGCCTGATTTCATTTTAGGCTTAGTGGGTGTAACATAATGTCTCTCCAGGTGTGGCTACCTCATGCTATCTCATGGGCCCTCTAATGTAATGTTTGTATTGTTAAATCCAATTACCCACAGAACTTCCTATGTGTTGCTTGGATTGGCTGTAATCTGTATTTTCCTAATTTCGTTTTAGGATTTTTCTTTTCATCTTTTATTATACTTGGCAATAAATAAACACACACATCACGTGAAAAGTAATTCTCGTGCCCAAATTCACAAGTTGTGTTTGATTTTCTTTTTATTTTGTAGCTAATTAGTATTTGATCTTTCACACGAGCTTGGCCAACTGTCAAAATGTTTCCATGTTCTATTTTTCTGGTATTCCATTACAAATATTTTAGATCTATTCCTTTTCCGCATGTCATTTGATCAGTAAAAATACTTTAAGGTTTAATGATAAGAATGTTATGTGAAAATCTTTTTATCCTAAAAAATAAAAAAATAAATTGGATAGCGTCTGTTAGATGTGTTCTAGAAAAACTAAAGTTTATTCACTAACTAGGTGCTTTCATCAATAGTTATAGTTGGATGAAATATCCAAGTCAAGTTAACATTTAACTCCGACATGATAGAAGACATATAGAAAAAGGGAAGAGAGAAAAAAATAACACCCACCTCTACTCTAGCTCTTGCATATATTGTAGACCTGAGTTGTTGCATATGAGGTCTAGCACCTGGATTCCTTGAGGGAGGTGGAGTATCTGCTGTCATCAAGCCTGACCTGGCCACTAATGTCTCAATCCGAGAAAGCTAGCGATGGCTCTTGGTAGCACATGGGCCTGGTTGAATAATTCCCTCTATATTGGAGTATTTATGAAATGTGGTGCTTTTCGATGTTGAGGTTAGGACTGTGTCAAATATTCTGTACTTTGCCCTTGGATTTGCCCATTATCTTGCACTTATCCACATTAAATGTCACCTGCCACAACGCTGACCAATTTTCTAGTTTACCTAAATCATTTGCCATTTGGCTTATCCCTCCTGGTGCCAGACAGCCTTTTGGTGGCATGTTACACCCCCCCAAAAAAAACCTCTCCTCCAGGAGAGGTTTGTCTTGCCATGGAGCCTCCTCCTTTTCTACATCCTCTATGTATCTATGTTGTCACAGGTATTCCATTAGCAGTTCATCTGTGGGAGCCCTCTTTGTGATGCACTGGTGGATGCTCTGTGTGTTTTATACAGATATATATATATATATATATATATATATATATTTATTTATTTTTTTTTAAATAAAGCACATTTTCCCATCATCCAGTGGCATGTTATTTGTCTTTAAAGTGTCAATTTGTTATTATTATTATTATTATTATTATTATTATTATTATTGCCATTTATATAGCGCCAACAGATTCTGTAGCGCTTTACAATATTATGAGAGGGGATTTAACTATAAATAGGACAATTACAAATAAACTTACAGGAACAATAGGTTGAAGAGGACCCTGCTTAATCGAGCTTACATTCTTAAACCAGCCTTTCTTATAAACACTTGTCCATAATAGAAAAACACAGTTGAATACATGATATGATCCTATCACAATCATTCACTGAAGTGAGAATTGTCAGAAAATGATAGTTCTCATTTTAGTGAATAACCCTTTGAGTCTGCTAGATCACAGACAAACGTGTGTTTTATACGTTTTTTTTTTTATTGTTATTATTATTTTTTTAATTATCTGTTTATTTAGATTGGTTGACTGCAAGACTGCAACAGCACAAATTTACATCTAAAGCAAATTCAGATTGTCCCATTATTCTCTGTGGACATGTGAAGGGATTCAGGGAATCATGACAAAGTATATACACATGGTGTGTAATTGTTGTAAAGATAAATGTGAATTATATGGGACATGCATGATAACATCAGCACAATCTAATAGTGAGCTAAATAGAAACTGTCACCTACAAAAAAAGTTCCTCTTTTAAAGTACTTTTAAGTAGGACTCATTGTAACAGTAAAACCAGACTAAATGCATACTTTTCGTTCAGTCTACTTTTAAGTCATCCGCAAATGACATGAAAGTAATACTTCTATCTTCCCAAACAACTTGGTGTCTTGTTACTATGGCTAAAGACAGTGTGTTGTCTTCAAGGAATATTTTGATCTATTGTCTCTGCGTGCATGGGAGGGCTAAAGAGGCCTTTTCATCAATATAGCCAATAGATTTTACATTTATGTATATGTCACAGGGTTTTCCAGTTTTCTCCATTTTACTATTCTTTGAATCAGCATCAGGAGCTGGATGGGATATAAAATAGAATAGGCTCATTATTGCAGGAGGCTTTTTTTCGGCTGTTCCCTGCAATGATTCCAAACGCTCTTGCACACTTCATCAGTATTATTGTAATTCTTTGGCTGCAGGATATTTGGCAGCTGTTGCACCCCACTGGCAAATCCTATTCATACTTCTTTCCCATTCATGATTGCCATTGGAGAATTGATTTCTCTCTCCTTACTCTAACCTTTCCCCATCCATTTTGGATTGTTCAACTTGAAACATTTTAATTTCATATCATACATCTATTCAACTCTCAATCTTTTTTTTTTTCTTCTTTTTTTTCATCTTTCTTTTTTTTTTTTTTTACTTGTCACCAGGGTAACAGTACAGTGTGCTTTGTTTTCGGGCAATCAGATTTTACATGCTTCTTATCAAAATGTGTTTTTGTATTTAGATTGAGTTTGGGGTTTCTCTTGTTTTAACGTTGATGCACATCCATGAGTATGATGGCTGTGTGGCTTTCGGCTTATGAAATGTGGGAACAGGTAATAAGTTGCTGAAACAATATTTAGTAGGAAAACCTTTTCATTGGTATTTTTTTAACATGATGTATATAGAGATTTTTTTATTCATAAATTTAAAAGGTATATTGCATCACATTTTAGCTTAAATGCAATGCAAGTTTAAATCTGCTTATGCTATCAAGGAGACTTAATCTGAAAAATGGTAAAATGTACTAAATGTGGGGCAATTTGAGTGGAATCACCAAGCACATGCCATTGGTGGTATTCCGTTAACTCTCCTGAGCAAAACCTTGCCGTGCTGGTGTTAAGCCCATAACTTCGTCACAGTATCCCAATATCGGTAGGCCCTGCTATTTTTTAACATGGAAGATAACCATACTAACTTCAATGCTTATTGCTTAAACTGCTCCCAGAGAGTTTCCTCAAATTCCTGTCCTCACGTCCTGGCGCTTGGGGTGTTTAAAAGCAACACCCATCGGGGGCAGGGCCTGGCCGCCATGCTGAGCTGACGTGCATGGAATGAGCTACTTATTTCCCTCAGAAAAATCGGCGTTTTAAGCAACTTATTGTGCTCCAAAGTGGCTGTTAACGAGTACGCACCATCTCCTGCAGACACCGGAGCCTGACCCCAACGATTCTGGTGCTGGGACACCAAGGTACTGGAGCTTAGCTGAAAAGGCCTGGTGAGCCCTGAAGACGGGAGAGACAGACGCTCTCCTGTCTCAAAATGGCCTGTATATCCAGGGCATAGGTGGACATTCCCCTGTTTTCACCCCCACTTTGACCGGTGGCAGTTATCCCAGTCCCTCACTGGGCTCGATCACCACAGCCTCATAATGAGGGGAGGATCACTCCATTATTTTTCTGGCATAAGGCAAAGCATGTAAAATGTCTGCCACCAATACAATTTCAGTATTGCATTGGGAGCCCATCAAACTCTACTTAAACAGCATTCTAAATCACACTCTGGCCAAATTGGAAGCTACATTTAATCAATTTTAGGCAAAGCTGCAAGATTATCTGACATGGATTAACTCTTTGGGACCAAGCGGAGAGAGGATCCCTCGTGGCACTAAAGCTACTTGTGTGCCAGCTCCCTATCACAGGCATCTACCCAGATCGAGGAGAACTCTAAGAAGGCCCCCAACGCACCGTCCACACATGCGAAGCTCCCAAACGACGATCACCTCGATGGCTCTCTAAGGCCTCCCGCGGTGTCACACAGAGGAAGGACTTTGACTTCAAGAGCACTCACGATCGTGGTCCAGAGGTGTTGACACTGGGACAGGCCAGGGTCAGGAAGGTTCTCATGCCTTGGTGCCGCTGTGTGGCCCTCAGATGTGGACACTGCAAGTACCATAAGCCAGGGAATTGGCTAACGGACATCCCACTAATATGGCCTACTGAATAGGTAATGCGGCCCTACAACAATAGCTACCTAATTCCCATAACTACTGAGATTTGCTCCTTTCTGTATTTTTTCTTTTTCTTTTTTTTCTTTTTTTTACTACTAGTAAGCATGATACTGTTATATCTCAGAACCTTGATACAGCTACTGTATTTTCTTTTCATTGGCTATAAAAGTGTCATTTTGCATTCTGCAATCTTAATTGGAGTGTCCTCCCTTCCACATCTAGATCCAGTGCCATTCTAGCATCTGATAAGCATGTTGGCCAATTTTAAGTAACATGCACTTGCCAGCATTGTTATGCCTCTAGTTTATCATTCAGTACATAAGTGTCTTGCACTGTCTTGCATTAATCGTAGCTTAGATGCTCGTAATGCTCTATCTCTGTTTACTGTATACTATACAGTGTTACTCTCAGTGCATATTTCCTGCCTACTTAATATCCTAATGTTCAACTCAACCTGCACTGTTGTTCTTGTTTCTTATATTTTCTTTTATTTAAAAAAAGTGCTGATTTCTTCTTCTTTGCCATAGCTTATCTTGAAACGACATGCCAATTTCTTGTAAACATGTTGATATGTTTATATGTGTCTAATATGTTGTCTTTGTTATTCACATGCACACCAAAAATAAATAATTTAAAACAAACAGCCAACATCAATCTTCAAACATATTTATGAAAATGGTTCTTACTGTGTTCACTTTAATTAATTAATTTTACATGATTACTGATGTAGGCACATCATTTTCTGTTCCTATGTAAAATGTTGTGTTTTTGCATAAAATAATTCTCCGACTTTCTCCTATGTAGTTTCAGGTTATTGTGTCGATATAGTCGACAATAACCCCAAGCACACCAGAATAAATTTGCAAAGAATTCTTTAAAGATAAAAAAGTATGCAGGGTTTATCCATAGTGAAAACACTCAATCCATTCAGTGTTAAATCATTTTTGAACAGTTTAACACTAAATAAGGGTCTCAGGTCTGGCCACTACTTGCGGTGTGGCTAAGTCCGAGATTACACACTACCTTCTAGCCATACTAATTCATTCCAGCAATGGGCACTTTGATGGTCTGAAAGCGGTCAACTGGCGCACTAAGCCAATCACAGCCACCCATTTCTGCTCAGGCTTATGTTTCCTCAGTAGCCAAATCAGCACAGAGGGGATGGGCTCCTTGAGTCTCTAGTATAGCATTGAAAATGTTTTGATACTGTATAGATGGACAGACACCGCTGTAATCAAATGAATAAGTTACAGTACCTACAATGACCTTTTGTCCTTGCCTATTTTTTCTCTCACAGCTTCCTACTTACACATTTGTTGCTTACCTCCTCAGCCATCAATCAAGATATGTAGCAGGGAGTCCAGTTAAGCTTGCTAGTGTGATTAGTCAGAGTAGTCCATGATTTTATAGTTTCTACATCTGGAAAATTTCAAGAATTACAAGAACTTTTCAAAAAAACATACACACCCTTTACACATATACACACATTTAGACAAGGAATTTTATTGTGGGAAAACAGTCTAGATATGTAGAGTGATAATGATTGTAGGACAAACATTCCTGCTGTTGAGGACTTCACCAAAATGTCTATTCATAGCATGAAGTACCTGCTAGACTATTTTAATTTTTTAACGATTTTTATAGTTTAATTGTTTCATATCATCCATTCTTTCTATTAATTCAACATCTCAACCAGGATGAAACAGAATGTATAATAAGGAAAGTGTGTCAGGTTGCTACCTAAGAATTGGGGGTAATCCCTATGAATAAAGGGGAAAAAGATAAACACACTCAAAGTACATACATGAAAGAAAAGTGGAGGATTAGTCACTCCAACAATTACTTTCGTGATAGAAAGGTAAAATAAAAACTAAAAAATAGAATAAAACTTAACGTTTATTATAATGTATTAAAATAGTCTTAAAGTATGTGTACTAAATCTTTGCTATCATGTCATCAATAAAGTTTATATCACGTGTAAAGACAATATCGTGACTAATATGGATGCAAAATAACTAGTATCAAAAATTATTTTTACATGCAAAATACACAGTTTATTAGAACCAACAAATACAATAATGAATAACTTATGCTGTGAAATCTTTAAATACCTGTTCGAGTTCCAATTCACATTGAAAAATGTAACGGCAATATGCGGCAGATTTCCAGCGGCCTCGTTTTTTTATTAAATGGACAGGAGCATTCCTACTAGAAGCAATAGATACGGCCCCTCTCCTGAATGAGTGCCTTGAATAAATTACTGGTTTCAGGCCTAGTTTTATAATCAAGATACCGTATATACTCGAGTATAAGCCGACCCGAATATAAGCCGAGGCCCCTAATTTTACCCCCAAAAACTGGGAAAACTTATTGACTCAAGTATAAGACTAGGGTGGGAAATGCAGCAGCTACTGGTAAAACTCTAAATAAAATTAGATCCTAAAAAAATTATATTAATTGAATATTTATTTGCAGTGTGTGTGTATGAGTGCAGTGTTTGAGTGTGTGATGCAGAGCCTTGGTGGGGGTGGGCATTTTTAATATTTTTTTTTTGTTATATTAATTTTTTTTAAATTATTATTTTATTATTATTATTATTATTTTCGTCCCCCCCTCCCTGCTTGATACATGGCAGGGAGGGGGGCTCTCACTCCCTGGTGGTCCAGTGGCATTGGCAGTTCAGTGGGGGGGGGGGAGGAGGGGGGCTGGCAGGAAGCACTTACAGCTCCTGTCAGCTCCCTTCTCCTCCGCGCCGGTCCGTGCAGCTCCTCTGTCAGCTCACACTGTAAGTCTCGCGAGAGCCGCACTATGACCCAGCGGCTCTCGCGAGACTTACACTGGGAGCTGACAGAGGTGCTGAACGGACCAGCGCAGAGGAGAATGGAGCTGACAGGAGCTGCAGGAGAGGTAAGTGCTTCCTGCCAGCCCCCAGTCTGTATTATGGCAATATAAATTGCCATAATACAGACAGTGACTCGAGTATAAGTCGAGTTGGGGTTTTTCAGCACAAAAAATGTGCTAAAAAACTCGGCTTATACTCGAGTATATACGGTACTTACATTTAGCAAGAATTTTGTGCTGATAAAAATGGGGCCGTGAAGAGAAAATAGTGTCTCTCATGGGGATGAGTGGAAATAAATGTATACATATACATACACAAGTACAGGGCAGGATGGGTGTGACTGCTTATGAAACCATGGAGTAAAGAGCCTACAGAATGTGTGAAATACACATTGGGGTGCGTGAGCCACTTTAAGAGAGTGAAATTTTATGAGAGTTATATAGATTACCTAGCTATGTAAATCCCATTGTAGGAAGCTCCGGAGATTATCTGAAATTGTAAGGTAAAGTCACAACAAATATAAACTGCAAGGGAAATGTTAAACTCCCTTATTTACTAATACAAAGTAATTTTGACTTAGTATTATTAAAGGTGGCTGAAAGACCAATTTTCATCTTTCAGCTTTTAAGTAGATAGCTTCCTAATACTGTGGGAATTAGTGGGCTATCGACAAAAGCAGCTGCAAGATGCAGCCACGGAACTGATCGGATGGGATTTATATTCGTTTGAAGGAAATTTCAAACCGATAAATGCCCAAACACAAATGGAAAACTATACTCATTCTGTTAGGACGAAATTTGGTGAATTCGCCGGTGCACTAGTCTAAATGACAGAATGTTTGTGGGCAAATGAAGCAACCCAAGAACATGGACGAGGGGTGAGTATTATGGCAAAATTTCTTTGACCACAGGAAATGGAGAGGACGTAAACTCAAAGAATGTGAAGCATAGGAAAAATTAATAAGTCAAAGTAGTCCCTACATTGTCTTATGTTTTAAAGAAAACTAGATTAGAAAGAAAAGAAGAGCATATTCTGAGAGAGGAAGAGAAGAGGAAGTGAATGGTGAGAGGTAAGTACGGCATGACAGTGCCTCTTTATTGCAAAATAAAGACACAGCTTCTTGCTCTGTAGTCTCATATATGGCTTTATTGCTGTAAAGCCTGTAGGTTTGCACTTACACTCCATATATTATCTTGAAGTTGGCTTAATAGAAATTTCAATCCCCCTCCACTTGTATAATTTCTATGTACATGTATTCCTAAACTAACTATGTAGGTCCTGAGCCTCCCTTAGATAACAGTAAAATGGTGATTTTACTCAATAGTATTTGTAAACATGGAAAGAGTGTTATAGGTCCCAGGACAGAAGGGCATGAACCCAATATTTTATTTATTTTGATTCTGTATTTTTATTGTGCAGGTAGGTACATGGAAATTCCATACACCACAACATATAGTGCATACAGACATATAGACATTCATATAAACGTATTCGTGGCGTGAGTGCGTGCACATTTTTAAAAATATTAACAAAGGCGGTATAACAGGCTTAACATTGGTTAACAGTAACTGCAATGTAGTTAGCTTGCGGGTGAGTTAGATTGTCCGCCATTTTAAGTTTGACGGTTGCTGCTTAATCTTGTCGCTTGATGGCTTCTTGTAGCTGACTTGTTGGTGCTAGGTATGTCAGGGGGGGGGGACTGGGATGACCCCCACCGGTCCAGGGGGGGGGACAGCTTGGAGCTATTTGCACTACGCCGGGTATAGGGCTCGGAGAGCGGCCGCCTCTCCTCTGCCCATGTTTGGGTAGGCCGCAAGCCTGGACGACAGCTTTTCAGTGCCGAAACGGCTGGATTTTGGTATCCCTGGATGCACCGTCGTTATCTGGGAAGTCATCGGTGGCTGGTTGGTTTGGCGAGTGGCCCCGGTAATTCGTAGTTTATCAGTCCCAGTCTGTGGAGCTCAGCCGATGCACGTCTGATCAGCTCTGCATCCAGGCTCCGCCCCCGAACCCAATATTTTAATGAATTATGGAGGGAGGTTGTAGTCCTGGTTGGAGGTTAAAAATTTACTTTTATTGGGATATACAGGTAAAAGTGATGTAGAGAGTATGTTATATAGATTCTAACTTCATTACCTCAGAAGATACTGTACCAGAGATGAATGAGTTCTCACACTATATCTCCTAAAGTATATGTCCTAAAGTATTACCCAGAAATGTGTGAGGTATATACATGTGCTCACTAAACAAAAATAGTAAAAAAAATCCAAAACAAAATAATAATAATAATAAAAAATATACCAAAAAATAATAAAGTGAAAAGGAGTCAAAATATACTCCTGAAAAGAAGTATATACAAGGGATTTCCCAACCTCAGTTGCCACATGTACTAAAATATGTGGCGATTCTTTTAATGTCAAGAATTGGTAATGGGATAAAATGAATGCTGTCGCTAGGAGAGCACCCAGACCGATCGGGTTAGCTTGTTGCCTAGTTTGATCTGCCGCTATAAACACAAACCATATTTTGACAACATTGTTGCATTATTGTAACCTAATGCTTCGAAAGGAGTTAAAGTCCTGGACCGTACGCTTAACCCATATGTCTTTATTTGATCAGGCTTTTAATGGCCAAGTTGAAGTGTCCAAACTTTAAAGATTGAGGGTTCTTAATTAGCTCGGTTTGGCAGTCTATGTCTGTGTACAGAATGATTAGTCTGTTACCGCTTGGCAGCGATGTGTCTGTTTTAAGAGACAGTTCATTGTGTTTGAAAATAATTATTAACCCCATTAAAGATTGTGCCTATAGCTGAGAGACAAAAAATAAATAAAGTGAAGCGGAGTCTAAATATACTCCTGGAAAGAAGTATATTTGAAGGATTTCCCAAATCTTGCTACATGTACTAAAATATGTGGGGATTCATTTAATGGCAAGGCTTAACACTTCGGTTAAATAATACTGTCACTGGGAGAGCACCCAGACCGATCTTATTAGCACTTTGCCTAGTTTGACTTGTCTCTATACCCAGTAACCATCTCATTGCAACGTTGTCGCAATATTCGAACGTAATGCTACGAAAGGAGTGGACCACTATAGGGCACCCAGACCACTTCAGCTTAATGAAGTGGTCTGGGTGCCAGGTCCACCTAGGATATTAACCCTTTCTGCTGTAAACATAGCAGTTTCAGAGAAACTGCTATGTTTACATTAGGGTTAATCCAGCCTCTAGTGGCTGTCTCATTGACAGCCGCTAGACGCGCCTCCGCGCTTCTCACTGTGATTTTCACAGTGAGAAGACGCCAACGTCCATAGGAAAGCATTGAGAATGCTTTCCTATGAGACTGGCTGAATACGCGCGCAGCTCTTGCCGCACATGCGCATTCAGCCGATGACTGGGAAAGGAGGAGAAGAGTTTCCAGCACCGAGGGAGCCTGGCGCTGGAGAAAGGTAAGTGTTTAACCCCTTCCTCTCCATCCTGCCCGGCGGGAGTGGGACCCTGAGGGTGGGGGCACCCTCAGGGCACTATAGTGCCTGGAAAAGAGGTATGTTTTCCTGGCACTACAGTGGTCCTTTAAAGTCCTGTACCTAATCTCTAATAGTCTCTATCTGGCTATCTAGATGCAACAGAGGAGTAATCAACTCTGTACAACCTGCAGGTAAGTATCTTATGTCGTAAAAGTTTCACCAACGTGTCTTGGATCAGCAATATCTCATGTCTGCAGGTTGGAAAGGAGCCCCGACGTGCGTTTCGCCAGTTTGGCGGCTCTTCAGGGGGAACAGTTAACCTCCATACCGGAGGCTTAAATATCCATAGGACTAGTTTCATTGGACCAAGTTCATGACCAATCATCTAATGGGATTTAGATTGACACTTGATGTGGCCAATCAGGCATAAGGTTCTCTGTAAGGAGGAGTGGTCATAAGGAATTGGGCCACATAGCTGGGTTGTTTGGGTTAGTAAACCTTGTAAATGCGGAAATTGTGTTGTTATAGAACACTTTCTTCTTTTTTATATTATTTCACATGAAATAATCTTGCTGTTGAGGGGATGAATAGAACTAAAAAGGGGAATAGTTGATGGTTTATTCATTTTCTAAACCTATTGGTCTTTTCATGATTTTTGGAAATGTCGATTTAACGTTTCAGCATAATGTTAACACCCAGTATGTTTGAAGATCTAATTGTATTAGTGCCTTGTTTAGTGAATTTATCTAGATGGAAAATAAATAAATAGAATCACTTGTAAGAATTCCTACTAAATGTGAAAAGGTAAGTACGTAAGTAGGTGTGGTGTGTTCATTCTCTAAACTTATGAGTTTTAATGCAACATATCTCAAAGTAAGGGATGGTTTGATAAAAGTTAACTGGTATTTTCCGTGGTTATATATTGTAGGGAATTGGTGATCCCCAAATATTTATTAATGGTTTCTGCTAAGTCATAAGATTATTGATGTATGAAGGGGGTATAATTGAACTCTTCATTTAACCCCTCGGGTGCTAAAGTATTGAATTTGAAAATGTATCTGGAATCTTTTTGTAAGAGTTTCTTATTAAAGTTGCCTTTGCGAGAGTTCATGATTAGTTTTTCAATTACTTGGAATCTGAGATTGTCAGGATTACTGTTATGGAAATTTACGATGTGTTTGGCTACTGATGTTCTGATTCCAGTGTTGGTAACAGCCCACATGTTGAAGGATATGTCTATGGAATTGTTGGTATGTTTTTCCAATATATTGTTTTCCACAGGTACAAGTGATTAAATAGATCACTCTTGTGGTACTACAATTGGCAAAAGCTTTTGTTTGTACTACTATCCCATTTGGTTAGATGTCGTGTTGGAAGGGTGCTCCATGCATCCACTACCCTCTCAGTAAAGTAATATTTCCTGATATTATTTTTAAACCTTTTCCCCTCTAATTTAAGACTATGTCCTCTTGTTGTGGTAGTTTTTTTTCTTTTAAATATGGTCTCCTCATTTACTGATAGAAACATAGAATGGGACGGCAGATAAGAACCATTCGGCCCAATTTTTTAAATACTTTAATTAGTCCCTGTCCTTATCTTATAGTTAGGATAGCCTTATGCCTATCCCACGCATGCTTAAACTCCTTTACTGTGTTAACCTCTACCTCTTTATCTTGAAGGCTTTTATGAGGACGTATGAAATTGCAAGCTTTGCAATTTCTGCACTTAAAAGTTCCCTTGGTCGAAGTTAGACATGTTTGGTCAGCTTTGGTTGTTTCAAAATGGCTGTGTACCAGAAGGTCATGTAAGTTTTTGGACCTTCCAGGAGTTATTGCCGGATAAGGGGGTAATGTTCCCTTAAGTACCTGGTGGTGAGTCAAGATCGGCCAGTATTTCTTAAAAGTTTCTGTCATAGAGGGCCAACCTCTATCATAGGTTACTATACACTGAGTGACTTTCTTACATGTGGGTCTTGTGATCCTTTGGCTGGTAGGTCTGTTTGTAAGGCATACTTTTTGATAAGCTCTTTTAGAACTCTATTTGGGAACCCGAGTGTTCAGAACATGTTCGGAGTGTTCTCAGTTCCTGGCATTCTTGGAGAAATGAACAGTCATACAAGTAATTGTGACGTGCCCGCAGATATTGACCGTATGGAATGGAGGATTTCAATTTAAATGGGTGATGACTCTCCCAATGTTAGAAGCTATTGGTTGAGGTGGATTTTCAGTAGAGTTGAGTTTAAGTGGTACCATCAGTAGACAGTGTGATTTTTAGATCTAAGAAAATTAGTTCTGTTTCATGTATGACATGGGTGAGTTTGAGGTTGATGTCATTAATATTGAGATTATTGACAAATTGTTAAAATGTGTCTGTACTACCCATCCATAGAAGTAAGATATCATCTATATATCTATACCATTTCAAAATGTATTGTGTGTACATAATGAGGTCTTGTGAGACCATTATCTTGCTTTCCCACCACCCTAAAGAGAAGTTGGCATAGCTGTGCCCGTCTGTTTGAGAGAGAATTTCCCATTAAAGACAAAATAGGTCTTAGGGAGTACAAATTCTAAAGTTTCAAAATACATCATTTTTGGCTGTCACTATAGGTGGTCTTGTCAAGGACATATTTGCATGCTTCAATGCCTTTGTTATGAGGAATATTACTGTATAATGAAGCCACGTGCAAACTTGCCAGTTGTGAATAGGTAGGGAGCTGTAAATTCTCAAGTGCCAGTAGGGTATCCTTAGTGTCCTGTAAGAATGATGGTAGGGATTTCACTAAGGGGTGTAGGATATTCTCCAGAAATGTACTGGGTCTTTCTGTCGGACTATTGTTGCCTGACACTATGGGTCTACCAGGTGGATCATTAATGTTCTTGTGGACTTTTGGTAGACAATAGAAAGTTGCAATGGTTGGATCAAAGTAAGGTAGCAGATATTTGTATTCTTGGGCACTAATAAGCTTTTTTTTGCTGTGCCGTAGAACGTAAAGTCTTCAATTCTTCTATGAAGATGGAAGTCGGATCAGATGGTAATTGTTTGTAACATTGGTGATCTGAGAGATGCCATACACATGTCAATATATTTATTGCGTTTCAGGAGGCTCCTTATCAGCCTGCTTTATAATCACATCATCTGCTTGACTCAATTCTTTTTTTTTTTTTTTTTTTTTGTGCTTTGTAAGGTGCACAACTTGCCATAAGACATGTCCTCAACAGTGTAACATTGGTCATTGCATTGTAACAGAACATATCAGTTATACAGCACATTTTATAATGTGTATGATAATCTCACTTGTACAGTACAGAAAGGGTAGACAGCCGTATTCAAAGGGTGTTAAAACCTACAGACTTCTGGGTTAATAGGGGAGGAGGGGAAGGGGATTGCTAGGGGTACCTATGATATACTGCCGTGGTCATAACTGTATTCTCGTCCTCAGTCTGCCATCATTGGTAATGAATTGTACTAATTTTAAAATCAAAATCAGAACTAATATGAAAAGTGGTTGCTGTCGGCCTGTGTCACGCAGCGTCTGCCTGTTGGTGGGAGCTGCTGGTCGTATTAGGCATGGTGGGTAGGTTAGTGGGGGGGGGGGGGTATACAACTCTGCAGAACTCGTGTAGCTACTACTAACGGAGCCAATTTAGATTAAGATCTTAAAAGCATAGATAAAAAATAAAAATGTAACAACCATAAAACCAACAAACAATATTCAGTGTCCATGCTAACAGCTGGAGAGAAGGAGAGCTCGCAAGGAGCATGTGTGGTGAGATGGACGAGCTGTTGCGTTAGTCCTCTTCATGGTGGCGGGTCACGGGATCCCCCTGCGGCCTCTTTTGGGACAAACGGAGTAATGTGGTCTACTGACCAGGAGGGTTGTTACGGCAAGGGAAAGGTGCTCACGGGCAGTCCCAGGTCCCTTAGGAAGCGGTGGGATTCAGATAGGTGAGTGAGTGAGTGTGTCTTGCCCCCTATTTCTACCGTCAGCTTGTGTATTCCCCATTTATATGGTACTTTGTTTTCCTGGAGGTGCTGAGTGAGTTGGCATAGTGACCATTGCCATGTGATGGTATGCCGGGATATGTCCCTATAAAATGTCAGTTGGTGCCCCTCAAAGGTAGTGCTGGGGGTATCTTTGGTTGCTGTTAGAATAGCACCTCTGTCTGAGTCCCGGACCAGCTTTACAAGAATATCTCGTGATGACTCTGGAGGGGCTCTGGGGGCCTTAGGTAGGCGGAAGCAGTGATCCATAACAACTTGTTTCGCATGCTTTGGGGGGAGCAGTGTAGCAAGGAGTCTCCGGATGAAATGTGGCAGTTCACCAGCAGTTATGGTCTCAGGGACTCCCCTAATTCTCACGTTTCTTGCTTTCATCCTGTCCTCCATATTGGCCAGGCGGTTGAGCACGTCCTCATTGCTCTTCCGCAGTGAGCCTAGGGCACCATCTGTGGCTGTTTGGGCCACTTTCGTCGTGTCCATGTCATCCTCCAATCTGATAATCCTGTCAGTGAGGGTGGCCACTTCTTCCCTCACCCCAGCCACATCTGCTTGGAACATGGCCCTTATCTCATGCAAAGGGGCTTTGATGTCTGCTTTAGTCGAGGGGGCAGTATCTCCCTCTTTTGGGGGCTGGTGGGTGGTAGTAAGTACCTCTGGGAAGGTGGATAGTTCCTCCGGTAAGCTCTCTGCATCAGATGAGTCGGAGGTGGAGGCCGGCGCCGGCGCCATCTTTGCTGGTGCGGGCCTGGTCGGCTGCTGCAGGAACATGCCGATATCTCGGGTTCCTGGGCTCCTATCTGCCCGAAGTTTTTTGGAGCGTTTCCCCATCGTGTGAGGTGCAGGTAAATCCTGTCTCCGGGCACCGGTTGTGTTTCTGATGGCCAATTACAGCCTTTGGCAGGGCTATCGGTCCGGGGCTCCCACAGTGTGCGTCTGGCTTGATCGGCAGTTGGCTCTGCCCCCGACTCAATTCTTTTAAAGCTTGTCTTTTGGCCCATGTTAAGTTATGAGATGTTCAGGTTTTGATCTTGTTCGTAAAAACTTCTTGTGTGACTAATTGAACAAATAGGTCAACCTAGGAGACTTCTTTTAGATTTGGAGTGAACCAACTTTTTGGTTTTAGGCTGGTCTTTGGTCGCTTTGGGTCCTGTTCGTTAAGGAGGTTAGTTAGAATCTGGATGTCTACCATATCTTGGGGATCTAAACCCAAGCCATTAGATGTTTTTGAGTGTTGTTTATGGTGTAAAACTTTGAGGGCTTATTTACGGCCAAAAAGATGAATGTCGTTAGACCATTCAAACCTGTCCCAATTTGGGGTAGGAATGAATGAATGGCCTTTATTTAGTAAGGCAAGGTGATGGGCATTTAATTCAATGTCGGATAAGTTTATTACTCTATTAATTGGTGAATTTAATATCTCTGATTGCTTTTGTATGCCCATTTGTCGCGGTTCCAAAGTTTTACCCGCTGCTGTCTTGGTACATCTTGGTCTAAAAAAGACAAAGAGGAGGGGGGGTTTTGGGATGTGGGGTTAGTTGTTTCAGTGATTTCTCCTGTTGTTGGAATATCTAAAAAGGAGACATTTTTATTGGTGTCTTAAGGTGCTCTTATTAGTCGTGGTTGGGGAGTTCTATTGCGGGACAGAGTTCTTTTTTTGTCTAGTCTGGGAGGGAGGTACTGCTTCCAGAGTCTGACCACTCTCTCTGCTGAAGTGTAACCACTGCCACTATTATACTGTCTACGATTTCGGCATCGTTTAAACACTTGATCTTCCTTAAAGTCAGTGAAGTCTCTCTGAAATTTGATGTGTTTCTTGATGTTAAGGTTTTGTCTGAAATTATCTATATTGCTTTGTAATTAGTTTTCCATTGGAGTAAACTGGCTGTTGGTTTTAAAGTTTTTTTACACTTACAGTTTCTTCCTGTAGTTTATGGTTAACCTCTTTGTAATGTGTGGACTCTAGGTTAACCAAAAAGTTAATTAACCTAAAAGAGCCATCTAGCAAGATGCCATTCCATTCCTGTAACTGTTCATCAGTCTGAACTTTGTCTGGAACCAGAATTTCAGGAACCAGAATTTTCTCCTCAATATACTGTTTGAGGCTAACGATTTCCCAGTAGCTTTTGATTTGTTGTTGATATAATTTTTGAATTGAGAAAAATGCATCATTGATATCATTAGCAGATTTAGTGTTTAGGTAAAGGGTTAATTGAAAACACATATGTTATTTTACTCACCTTTTATTCCACACTGCACCTGTCTCGGCTCTGCCTCTATGGCTGAGATCATCCAACGGACATTTTCATTTGTCATTCTCAATAAAGGTTACGTCTTTAGGGCAACGTTTTTGAAGTTCTGATCATTTTTTTGGATGCAACTTATTTTTGTAAATATTTGCTATTTTGGGTTAGGCCATTATAGCCTATGTCAATTTTGTATTTGTCACTTGTCAATGATTGAATGTAAGATGATGGAAGTCATTCTTGGTATCAACCCACCAGGTAATTCCCGTCTAAAAATGCTCAAGAATTGAATGATGGTAAGCTACCAAATCTGACACTGTATATTAGGGTAGTTAATTATGCTGGGTGCATTTTTATATTAAACTTTAGTTTTCTTTAAAAATTATTTTATTTATTTATTTATTATTGCCATTTATATAGCGCCAACAGATTCCGTAGCGCTTTACAATATTATGAGAGGGGGATTTAACTATAAATAGGACAATTACAAATAAACTTACAGGAACAATAGGTTGAAGAGGACCCTGCTCAAACGAGCTTACATTCTATAGGAGGTGGGGTGTAAAACACATTAGGACAGGAATTTACAATCAAATAAGGTGGGCTGCCCTTTAGGAGAGGGCAAGAGACAGGTATGTGAGGTAAGGGTTAGTCTTGGAGGCCATAAGCTTTCCTAAAGAGATGGGTTTTAAGGCACTTCTTAAAAGATGCAAGACTAGGGGAGAGTCTGATGGCGGTAGGCAGGCTATTCCATAGGAAGGGAGCCGCCCGCGAGAAGTCCTGCAAGCGCGAGTTGGCCGTACGAGTGCGGACAACGGACAGGAGGTGGTCACGGGCAGAACGGAGAGACCGAGAAGGGACATACCTATGGATCTGTGAGGAGATATAAGAGGGGCTAGAGTTGTTCAGTGCTTTATAGGTGTGAGTTAGTACCTTGAATTGACTCCTATAGCATACAGGAAGCCAATGTAAGGACTGGCAGAGGGGTGAGGTGTGAGAGAAGCGACTAGAGAGGAAAATCAATCTAGCAGCAGCATTCATTACGGACTGTAAGGGTGCAGTACGGCTATTGGGGAGACCAATCAGGAGAGGGTTACAATAATCCATGCGGGAAATTACTAGTTATAAATTATATAGTTTTGCAGGCTGAGCTACTAACTAGTTTTGAGAGAGCTCATTATAGAAGTTGACCATCCTGCAATAGCAAATACAATATTTTTTTTCTATTGAGTTTTATTTTTAATCTATTATTTATTTATTTATTGGATATATTGTCAATGCTTTATCTATTCCATATGTTAATAAAAAAAATGGTCAAGGCCTAGACTGTCCATTTACATCTGATTTGAAGAGATTCTGGAATTACAAGGTTAGAATCCAAGCTGATTACTGTAGTCATGATATTTTCTTTCTAAGCAATAACGTATCATTTTGCAATGAATATATGATTTATTGCCTCTTAAATTATATATTTTTTTTGCCTTAGGAAATGCTAATTAAATACTTACCTCCTTTCCACTGCAGATGGCGTGGCTATCATGCTGTGTCCGTGGGTGTTACTCTAATGTAAGACTAGCAACATAACACATCCATAGCTCCCTCCCACATCCTCCCACCTAATTATCCCTGCTTAGGAACACTTCCCCAAGAAAGTTCACCTCCCTATGATGCCTCAGCCATCACATTGGCATCTGCATGGAGTGACATATGTCACTTTGTTCCTATATTTCTTTTAAAGCATGGGATGCACTTGCCAAATGAAAAATCACAACTACTGCAAAGCACTCACTGTAGTTGCTGTGCTGGAGAGCACAATGACCATCTTGTGAGGGTTCTCCTTTGTCACTTATTTCTGAGCACATGACTATGTGGTCAGCATATATAATGGGGATTTGCCTAGTATGTGAAGGTTATATTGAAGTTCTGGTGAGGAATGACATATGTCAACCTGGAGGACTCCTTTGCGGTCCATCAAACTTCCAGAACCAGCAGATCTCACTGGAGTTTACATCACTGCAATAATTCAATAATTAGTCAATAAAGTCTAAATATAAATTTTATTTATGAACTCAAGACTTAAACCTGCATACACCTTTCACTTCTCATAGGATGATTACATTGAGTCATTTTAATTTTTTGTATGAACATTCAGAATGAATTAGAATAAAATTGTATATCCAACCATTAGGTGGCTTAAGATGGGCAACATTTCTACTACGGGAATTTAAATGGACTTCTAAATGCTTCTTTTTTGGTTTGAAACACATACTTATTTCAGTATTCAACCCTGTTAACGGTACTGGTATTGTATTTGTATTTTTTTTTTTTTTTTTTTTTATTCTTTATTTTTGATGTGCACGTATAACATTCGTTTGACTATAATGCCACAACATCTTTCTTAGGTAATATAAACATACAAGAGTTTTAACTGGTGTTAAGCATTCATAAGGTGCGCACATATTTTTTTTTTAAAAACACTAAATGATAAAAACAGGCTGGGTACATGCTGGCTGTCTAAAATGAATTATTCAGACGTTTGGTAATGGTAGCTTAAGGTTCTTAAGTGTAGTAATCATTGTCGCTTTAGCTTCGGGCCCAAGGTATGATTACGCTTAAACAGGCTGTCTAATTAGTCATATCCTGCAGTCGGTTAGCAGTTAGGTCACATATCAGGCATTGTGTCAGTCGCTAGGTAAGTCGCATTATTGTGCTGGGTTAATTATGCTAATTCAAATCCAGCATTTGTAGTAGTAGTGAAACAAAGATCACCCATGCTTTTACTATTCCAACTAATGACAGTTATCTAAAGACAGGCTGGTAAGGTCAACAAGATGGTTGCTCCTGTTCACAATGTGGTCTATGGGCATGCTTTTGGGTGAAGTATACCCCCATGCAGCAGATCTCGTAAGTGAATGGCACAGAGTCCCTGAGGGTGAGATGGTGGAAGACAGGGCCAGTCCCGGTAGTAGAAAGTCCCTTGTTAGGTGAGTAAGAGACGTCCTCTGTAGCTGCTGATTTGGTATATCAGGGAGCCCGGTCTGCTCTATTGCTTTTCCACACACTGGTTTGCCCCCCAGTGCGGCGCTGGTTGCGGGCGGCTGATGCCTCTGCGGGGCATCTAGTTTCCCTGCTTTGAGGAGGGAGGAAGTACCGGAGCCCAGCAGGAGACCTCTGAGAGTCCAGTGTTAGTGAAGGTGAGTGGCTTGCTGGGGTTCTAGGACGTGTGCAATTGGATGGTTGCAGTCGGGATCTGTACCTTTGGTGTCTACAGTCCGCTCGTTGTACTGCTGGTGTTGGGAGGTATCCCATGGAGACTCTGGTCTCGCCGCCTTCACACGTTTCCTCCGCCATCTTGGTAACAGTGCCAGGGGTGTGGGTCTTGGTGGCCCTGTATTTCGCCTGTCGTGCTTGGCGGTGGTCAGGTCCCGAGAGTGGGACCGGTTCCCCGTGGGTCTGACTCAGAGTACCGCATGGCTTGCGGCAGGGCAGCGGCTGTCCGCCCCGCTCGCCTCCGGAGCAGGCCTCAAAAGTGTCAGGTAGGATTCCTTCTCCAGGGGACTGAAGCCTGTTGGGCCAGCCTCACCCTGAATCCAGGGCTCTCTGCCCGCTGAGGGCCACCGTTGCCGGTCGGTTTCGTGCCTGAAATCTTAATTTTATTGCATGTTGGGCCCCAGGTTGCAGGAGCTGGTCTCACTTGCGACCATCCAGCTCGGATGAGCACTTTAGTGTGAAGAATACAGACATGTATTCTTGACACTATAGTTTTGATCTGGCTGTCTAGCTACGGCCTGCTTCCTCTGAGATGTAGCTGAGATAATCAAACTTCATGATCTTATTCAATCCAAGCTATTATACATGCATGGAAAAACACCACAATGTACCAATCAGCATCTCCTGAGAGATGCGTTAAATCAGTGCATTCCCTTTGTGTCCCTTTTACATGCTAACTGACAAATATCTTCTAAAAGGCTAAGAGGGAAATTGTGCTAAAAAACTACGTTGTTTTTTTTTCTCCCCCGAAGAATCAAGGCAATATTTCTGGGTTTAGAGGTTTTCCATTTTGCATTCAAAGGCGATACTGACGAAACCTTAACTGTGAATTATTAAAGGACCACTATAGTGCCAGGAAAACAAACTCGTTTTCCTGGCACTATAGGGTCTTTAGGTCCCCCCCACTCTCATGGCCCCCCTCCTGCCGGGCTGAAGGGGTTAAACACTTACCTTTCTCTAGCCCGGGCTACCATGGCACTGAGGAACTCTCCTCCCTCTGCCGACATCAGCTTTGAATGCGCATGCTCTGCAAGAGCCGCGCGCGCATTACATAGTTACATAGCTGAAAAGAGACTTGCGTCCATCAAGTTCAGCCTTCCTCACATATGTTGTTGCTGTTGATCCAAAAGAAGGCAAAAAAACCTAGTCTGAAGCGCTTCCAATTTTGCCACAAACTAGGAAAAATTCCTTCTTGACCCCAAAATAGCAGTCAGATGTCTCCTTGGATCAAGCAGCTATTACCCCACTAATTAGAAATTCTATCCCTGTATGTTATGTTTTTGTAAGTATTTATCCAATTGCAGTTTAAGCATCTGTAGTGACTCTGACAAAACCACCTCTTCAGGCAAAGAATTCCATATCCTTATTGCTCTTACTGTATAAAATCCTTTTCTTTGCCTTAGATGAAATCTCCTTCCTTCCAGCCTAAATGTGTGACCTTGTGTCCTATGTATAGCCCTGTTTATGAATAGATTTCCAGATAAAGGTTGTACTGGCCCCAAATATATTTGTATAAAGTTATCATATCCCCTCTCAGGCGCCGTTTTTCCAAACTAAACAGATTTAATTTTTTTAACCTCTCTTCATAACTAAAATGCTCCATTCCTTTTATCAATCTTGTAGCTCGTCTCTGGACTTTTTCTAGTGGCATGATATCTTTCTTTAGAACAGGTGCCCAAAATTGTATAGCATATTCAAGGTGTGATCTTACCAGCGATTTATAGAGAGGCAAAATTATATTTTCATCTCGAGAATTTATGCCCCTATTTACACATGACAAAACCTTACTGGCTTTAGCAACTGCAGATTGACATTGCATATTGCTGCCTAATTTGTTGTCTGTAACAATTCCCAAATCCTTCTCGTGTGGGGTTATCCCTAATTCACTACCATTTAGTGTGTAAGTTGCTTTTGCATTCTTAACCCCGAAGTGCATAACTTTGCATTTCTCTACGTTAAATTTAATCTGCCATTTTAGTGCCCAGTCCCCCAATCTATCCAAATCCATCTGCAACAAAGCAGTATCCTGCTCACATTTTATTACTTTACAAAGTTTTGTGTCATCTGCAAACACTGATACGCGGCTTTCAATGCCTATTTCAAGATCATTTATAAATATGTTAAATATTTCCTATGTCCATAGGAAAGCATTTCTAAATGCTTCCCTATGGACGTTAGCATCTGTCAGTGAGACAACCACTAGAGGCTGGATTAACCCTATTGTAAACGTAGCAGTTTCTCTGAAACTGTTATGTTCACAGCGGCAGGGTTAAAACTAGCGGGATCTGGCACCCAGACCACTTCATTGAGCTGAAGTGGTCTGGGTGCATATAGTGGTCCTTTAACTGTGAATTATTGAGACCTTTGGAAAATGTCAAAACAATAGCAATAAAAATGGAATAAAATCAACAATAGGAAATAGTCTGCTACGTGGCGTATCTGTGGATATTCAAAGAAGATACAAGAGAGAGTTAGCAAGTACTTATAGCATGCATGCTTTTTCTCTTTCTTGTGAAGCCCTATTTTTATCTAATGCAGGCAAATCTGGTCACTAATGGTTCATGTTTATATTATAGCTTTTCATTGTATTCTGTTGGATTGAGACTGTTGTCATTCCAATTACTTCTTCTGGTTGGCCACAAGTATGCATGGCATGCATAATCATCATTATTTGAACTTTTACATGTTCTGAAGAAGTAAAAGTTACAACAAAAACATTTGTAACAAAATATAAACATAGAGATAGGGGCGGACTGACAACTCACAGGGCCCTCGGGCAATTGGAAACCAAGGGCTCCCTTCTGGTGCAAAGTTTTTTGGCTACTGCTACTTTTCTTCCCCTTCTTTGTATGGCTCTCACACAGATATTATATGCATGCTGCACATATGGGCATATTGGCTGTGTGAGAACCACACAGTCATGACTCCCACCTGCAAGTCCTCCAAACAGGGTCAGACTTGCATTTAAGAGGTTCATCTAACCAAAAACAGTGTTTTAGTAAAACACTGTTTTTGAATGGAGAAACCCTTACTGGCATGCCTCGACCCCCCCATGCCCACAAAATAAAGAATTAAACCAATGTAATAACATGCTTTCTCTCGGTTTGCTGGTGACATCACAGGCAGCGTCCCCCACATTTGTTTTCAGTCATACAAGTCCATACAAGTAGTCTCCAAACAAGTGTTTTTAGGCTACTTGTGGGGTTCAGTGTGTGGGATGCTGCTTGTGATGTAATGTTCCTGTATGTCAATGTGTTGTGTTAGAATTGTTAATGGGGGCTGAGGTAGGCAGGGCCGGCCTTAGGCCATTAGGCGCCCTGTGCGACAAGGCTTCACGGCGCCCCCCCCTCCCCACCATGTTGTCTGTATACAGGCACAGGCACAGGCAGACAGTCACACAAACAGTTACAAGCAGACAGACACGCTCGGTTACAGGCAGACAGTCAGACACACACACAGTTACAGGCAGACAGTCAGACAGGCTCAGTTACAGGCAGACAGTCACTGAGCCAAACACACAGTTAAAGGCAGACAGGCACACAATCACGAACAGTTACACACAGCAGACAGTCGCACATGCAGGGAGGCAGTCACACACACACACACACACACACACACACAGAGGCAGGAAGACTGTCACATCCCTCCCCCCCACACAGATAGGCAGTCAGACACACACACACACACACACACACAGGCAGGCAGGCAGGCAAACAGTCACACACAGGCATGCAGTCACACACAGGCAGTCAAGACAGGCAGGCAGGCAGACAGTCTCACACACACACACACGCAGTCAGACAGACAGTCTCTCACACACACACAGGCATGCAGGCAGGCAGTCACACACACGCAGGCAGGCAGTCAGTCACACACACGCAGGCAGGCAGTCAGTCACACACACGCAGGCAGACAGACAGTCACACACACACAAAGGCAGGTAGTCACACAGACAGTCACACATACAGGCAGACAGACAGTCACGCACACACACGCACACACACAGGCAGTCACACAGACATACAGACACACAGGCAGGCAGTCACACAAACAGGCAGTCATACACAAACACACAGACATACAGACTTACCTCTTTCCATTTTGGCTGGAAGGGGGAGTGGATGCACTTGGTTGTTGTCCTTCCTTCATCCCTCTTCCTGTGCAGGGGCTTTGGGTATGTATTAGCCCCACCTCCGCTTCACGCTAAGCCCTGCCTCTGCTGGTCATTAAGCCCCGCCCCTGCTGCAATTTTTTTTTCTAGATTCAGGTGGAGAATAATTAATCCTCCACCCGGGTACCTATTTTAGCTCCCCTGTCACCTGGCCATGTGCGAGCTGTGCAGCCGTATGGCGCCCCCTGCTCCATGGCGCCCTGTGCGGCCGCACAGCTCGCACACCCCTAATGCCAGCCCTGGAGGTAGGTGCTGAGGTGGGTGAATGGGGGCTGAGGTGGTTGCTGGGGGAGATGGGGACTGAGGTAAATGAAAAGGGAGATGGGTACTAAGGTGGGTGGATGGGGCATGGGCCTGAGGTGGAGGAAGGCATGGGGAATTTACATACCTGCTGTTTCTGCCAGGCTGCTCCTTAGCTTCAGCCACTCAGTAGATTCAGGAGAAGAGGGGGCAGGTAGTGATGTAACTTCCCCTCCCCCGGGCCCCGCATCCTCCCCTCACACGGCGCTCTGCACAGGGAGAGAATGGAGGACACCTGGCAACAGCAGGATTGCTGCCAGGTCTCACTTTCCAGGTGAGGTAGGTTTTGCGGAGCAACCTATCCTGTGTAATTGTGCCTCTCTGGCTGGGGAGATCTCTGACCATGACCGATCTACCCGAGTGGTCATTCTGCCACTGCATACAGGAATGTGCAGAATGACACTCAAATGATGCAATGTAGCAACTACCTAATTCTCAGGGCATGAATACTGCTTTCTTGACCCATTTATTCATCAGTAATTTAGTTGGTTTAATTAATTCCAATGTGTTGAAGCTTGCTAAGCAACAAAACATACAGGATTAATAATATATGGTCACATCCTATTTTATAACCACTGACTGCAAAAGTGTGGAATGGTACAGCCAAACCCCCCCAACTAAGTGACCCTACTTCTTCTAACGAACATTATACATAATTTCTTACTTTCACTTCTAAACGTCTTGAGCAGTTTGTGTTTAACCATATAACAGTTTCTCAATAGTCGCTCCCTCTTTGACCCTCTTCAATCCGGCGTCCTCTCCTTCCAATCTACTGAAACCCTCCTTACAAAAGTGACAAACAACTTATTATCTCCTAAATCTAAAAATCATTACTCTGTACTTTCACGTGCAGGATCTTTCAAGGGATGTTCAATTTTTATGGAATCCTCTACTCCAGGTCATTAGATTTTTCCCGTGCCTCCAGTCTTTTAAGAAGTCATTTAAAACACACAAATACACATCTTTAACCCCTTAAGGACACATGACGTGTGTGACATGTCATGATTCCCTTTTATTTCAGAAGTTTGGTCCTTAAGGGGTTAAGAAAGGTTACCATCTTCCTGGGTGATTCTTCTCTCATTACAATTGACCTCAGTTCTCTTGCCATCATAAGTCTGTTCACTCTTTCTCCTTCGACTGCTTGGATCTTCACACACTATTTTTCACTAGCTTGTATCGACATATCAATCCCTCCACCCATCTGACATACTTTTATTCCTCGTGTGTGTCTATACCCCTTCCACATATTGTAAACTCATTTGTGCAGGGCCTTCTTCACACTTGTCACACTTGATATTTTGTATATCCCATTACTTGTCAGTTACCCCCAATCTATAATTGTAACGCACTGTTGGCACTATATAAATAATAAATACATAATAAGAATAATAATATTAGGCTAATATATATATATATATATATATATATATATATATATATATATGTTGTTTGTGCTGATAGCTTTGATGAAGACACCTCCTTGGTGAACAGCTATTTGGGAAATATTTTTGTAGCAAAGTGTTGCAGAGTGGTAAATTGACCTCTTTAGAGGTGAAGATGTCATTGACTATGAACATACTAGCATAAAGCGTTCTGTACTATCCTGAAAACTGCTTGGTCTTATTCACATGGATTTAGCATTTGAACAATTGTACGAACGCTGCTCTTTCATCTCTCGAATGCAGAGATGAACTTTTATGTTGGAATCTGTTGAAAGTACTCCAATAGAAGATCTAGTTTTGTGGTTTTGTTTCTTTTTTTTTTTTGGCAGCTGACTTCTTTTTAAAATTCCTTTTAATCTAGCCAATCATAATTTTTTTTAAAAAAAATGTCTCTTGCAACTTGAAGGGTCAGTGAAATCTACTCTTTGCTTATGAATCTATTATATACATAGGGGCACAAAAATAATTATTCTCTTATACTGTGTTTCAAGATCGATGGCATTTTATTACATGTATATTTGTATGTATTTAACATTTAGGGAAGGGCTGAGAAGGAAATGGGGTGGGGGGGGGGAGCTATGGTAGATCTAAAGTTTCATTAAAATTGCTTATGCCCTGTCCCAGGCATTTTAAGTGGGCCATCTGTCTAAACATTTCTGTATTTTTTCTGATCATTTCCTCGACTTATTCATGAGCCATGGGAGGTCTCCTTTGTAGTGTCGCTTGGTTCAGTCTCCCCCCACTAAATACATCTATGTGCTTGCATAACATATATTTCACAGTGCTAGAAATTCTCTGAACTTAGTTGAGATGAATTGCACAACTAGTGCAGGTTCCCCCCCTCTTTCTCTCTCTCTCTCTCTCTCTCTCTCTCTCTCTCTCTCTCTCTCTCGCTCCTCTTTATTCCTACAAGAATTTCTATGTGAAACTGACCTCACTTGCCACAGAGACCCAGTACATTATTCTTGATCATTTTACATCCCACCTGCTGTTAATGATGTGATGATGAATTTCTTAATGACTGCCTCACTCTCGACTATTGTTTTAAGCCAATATTTTGCTTTTATTATTGAATCTCTAATTGCAGCACTCAATAGCCATCATAATCTGTCTTTGTGTTTTAAGAAAACGTATGTAAATACGCATGTAAATACACAAAACTAATTTGGAAATTGTATGGAATAAAAATACCATGATTGTTTTCACCCTATGGGGTTTATGTTTTTGATAGCTATATTACTATTGGAGACTTTTCAAAACGATTTTGTCAATTCTGAACACTATGTTCCGCTTGAACTTTGAACCTAGAACGTTTGTTGTTATATCCGTCTGTCCCTTTTACTAATCGTTTTATCACTGTGCAGATATTTATTGTGCATGGAACTACATGTGGGGCACATGGTAAATGACAGGACCAAAAAAAAAAAAAACACAATTTTTTTGGTTCCTTTTAATAATTTTTGTAGTACTTTATTTACAATGAGACAGTGTTTTCTTCTGAAATAGAATGCCTGAATGATTTCTGGGCCATTTCACCTTTATGTCAACTTGCTGTATAAGCAGGCAGTGGTAATCCTTTAATTATCTAAAACCTAGACCAGTAGTTGGCAACCTTTGGCACATGAATGGCATTCAAGTTGTCTTTGCATGGCACTCAAGGATTCCAGAGCAAAACAGACTCTGGCCTATCAGGAGTCCTAGTGGTACTTTAGATTTCTGCTAGTGCAACGTAAGCGGTGATTGCAGGTGAGAGGGGACAATCCTTAATTTACACATTGCAGCACTTAGAGGAAGTGATCTCCGAAGACTTCCTCCACACAGTTGTGAATAGGAATCTGCATTGGAGTAGAGAAGCACACAGCAGCTATCGCGGCTCCTGCACATGAACTGTACATTCCGCCCGTTCCCCCACTGGACCCCAGGGAAGCTACCCACATTGCGAGTTATACAAAGAACTGCAGGAGAAGCCTCCCCCTCCTACAAATAATACAAACAGCCCACACACACACTGTCCCCACAATCACAACATCACTGACAATCCAAATATATGCACACAACCCAACAAGCCTCTCACATCCAATACCACAAGCAGCCCCACACATACACACACTACCAAACAATATGAAATATCATCCAGGCTCACAATTCCACAAGAAGGCCCCATACACAGCCCACATTCATAGGTAACATACACAATACCACACACTACTCATGAACATACAGAACATAACAGCCCACATATGCACAAACACAATGTTTCGAACAATTGCAGCACCCATAAAAAACACAAGCGACATACACACCTCAATTGAAAAATAATAGGACTGGCACATCAAGGGACTTATAGATCTTGTTTTGGAACAGTACTGCAAGAAGGTTACCTACCCCTGACCTAGACTCTGTGTTAAGCAAGGGGGACCTGGCTATATGGTCCCTTCTATTCCTTCACACTGCAGGCAGCAAGGTGTAATAAAAAAAAGATTAGTTCTTCCTTCCTAGTTCTGGAGACACATTTGACCAATGATTTCCCCCATTCTTTCACCCACTGTGAGATGTTGCCTGCAGGGGACTAGAAAACTCTGAATGTGCCTCTAACTGTGCTGGTATGGAGACAATTCTGTAAATTATTGGTGTTTCAAAATATATAAATACCACATAGACAATGATTTACTCTGAAACGGATGTGTACATTTAGAGAGTTTCCTCGAATGAGTCCCTTTAGTACATATGGCATTTGCGTAAAATGCAGTTCCTAAGAAATCAAAGGAATTTTGAACAAAATTTACAAATCCTAGATCTGTTTGCTAGTGAATAGCCCTCTGTTCTATACTGACTTTCCTATATGCATGCTAGTAAAATGCTTCAGTACAGTAGAGTGGAGCACAGGGAAAGCACATGTTATCAACAGAATGTTTACTTGCAGGATTAAAGAGACATGAATACTGCACCCAGCCCACTTGAATGAGATGAAGTGGTCTGAGTGCCTATAGTGTCTCGATAAGTTAAAGGGGTACTCCAACCACCATGACCACCCAGGTGATTTCAAGTGGTTACGGTGATTGGTCTCTGTACAGCTTTTTAATATGAAACTGCACATACAGAGATGCTTTATATTGCTGTCAGAGGTGTAACTCCATCTCTGGAATCATCATGAGTATATGATGGCCTAGACTAGATAAAGCGTTCCAAGCTGTCTTTTTAAAGATATATTGTTTAACAACTTATTTAATGAACATTAATGTTTAAGTAAATACTTGAATATGTGTGCTATATAATGTAATTTTAATTAATTAAAACACTATTTAAATATGAGTGATCAGCCCAGTAAACTGAAGATAGTTCACTTTGCAATAATTTCTTCATTACTTATCAATGTATTTCTTATAATATCTAACAAAATCAGTTCTGCTGTAACTGTTAAACTAAACTGAAAAGTTATTATTCTAAATATTGTCGTGGATCAAATCAAGTGTTTGATCATTTTTGTATATCTGCCACTGTCCAAATTGTTAAATTAAATGTGTGCACGCTCCCAAAGTAATTCACACCAGACACAAGTTTCAGGTTAATGAAAAACTTGAGGAAAGTTTAATCCAGGGGGCCGGTATGCCCCTTATAAAGCAAGATTACATCATATGCATAATTGTAGATTATACTAGCTTTAGTGTAACTATAATCTTAATTTTATTAATGACAGGAGGCGAATATTTGCTTAAGTCTCTCTTTACTAGAACTCCACAGCAGCACATTAACATAGAGAGATAAACACCAAAGACAAAAACATAAGGTATCTATATAAGGCTCCTCCTAAGCCACCATTTCCTCTTTCACGCTGCGACAAAGTAACGTACACAACAATAACTAACTAAAGAAAGAAAAATTTTAACATAACAATGAATGCCATCTGGAAAAACTTCGGATAATAGATGAACTTGATCTTCATCCCGCCAAACAGCTGATTCTATGAACTGAAGTCGAACCATTAAACTGAAACGAAACAAACAGAGTCGAAAAACACTGATTAGTGAACGAAATGTACTGATAAAACATAAATCCCACGATCCAGTACTGATAGAATAAATACATGAAATCCATCACTAATGACCGTCAATACAATATAACATGCACTTCCCACAACATCACCCCAGACTACCAAACCTAGCCCAGATAATCAGACAAATCAACAGGAATACAATCAATGCAATCCATCCAAAACAAGGGGGGGAAAAAAACAAACTGGGTGGGAAATATTCGCCTCCTGTCATTAATAAAATTAAGATTATAGTTACACTAAAACTAGTATAATCTACAATTTTATAGCATGACAGGAGGCTTCATATTTGCTGTTTTAACGCTCCGACAGCAAAGCAAAATAAACATAGTCCGACGGTCCAAAATAAACTGGCGCAAAAACTCACGGGACCGGACCGCCACATACAAAAACGTCCCGAGGAGAAACGCCCATCAAGGAAAACTCGGAAACAGTAGCGCAGCTAACAGAATGCACTCCAAGAGTCGCATTCACCCCTGCCAGTGTCAATAACCATCTCATCCATCGAGATTGGACAGGACGAAGGATCGGACATCAGAAACACGTCTGAACGAAACAACCAGGGGGCAAACGCAGAAGAAAACTGGCGAAGGGAAAAAACAAGAAACTCCGTCCGAAACCCGAAGAAAAACGCTAGAACCATACTTACCTCCCAGAGGGAAGAGAATTTAGGCGCCGGAGGATGTGCCAGCCTCATCCCACGTAGAAATCTGCAGACCAGCGGGTCCTGACCGATGGGAAAAAACCTCCAAACGGAACACGCGCCGCCTAAATAAATGACTAATCACAAGAACCAGACAGCACAACCATCCCAAATCATCGAGGAGGGACAAGACACTCAGCAAGTTGGTCACGGGCCGGAAAAAGGGTTCAGCACCCTGTCCTAAACACCAACGACACTATGAATCCATGCTGAGAGGTAAACATCACCTCGTCCCGGGAGCTCAGGGATCCCAGAGAAGGTCCCTGGCCGATAGTGACGACGCCTCGACATACCAGGCACTCCCGAAAGAATCCAAGAGGAGTATTCGAGAGGACAGTAAGAGAAGAGGATCCCGACAGGAAAATCCAGAAGCTCCGTGAACCCGACCGATCTCGTCATAGCGGAGTCGACGACACTAAGGACACACGCCGACCACAACTAGAAGTAACACCCGGGGAATAAAGGCGAACGGAGGAAACACCTATGCTTCCTGAGAAAACAACCGCACCTGTCGAAACGCGACCACCAATGCGCACGTAGGATCCGGGAGCCAACCAAAGCATGTCCGAATCCGACGGTCGTCCCGGAGGCGAATAGACCCACCATGAACAAAACCTTAGCGACGCACAAGTGCGATGAAGATGGGTCGAAAGAGTTCCCAGTCGCTGGCATCCTTCCAAATTCAGGAGAACGAATCCGGCATCAGGTTCGACTCACACGGTAGATACTCTGCCTGTAATGCGATGTAGCGCTGGAAGCATAAGCCGGAAATCTCCTTCGTCACCTCCAGTGTGCGAGACCGAGCGCCTCCCAAGCGGTCGGTATATTGTACCGCTGAGACCTCGACTCTCCGGAGGAGGGCGCAACAGCCCGACAGGTGACCTGCCAGGCTCCGAACTGCCAACGAACCCGCAATCAATCCAGGCAGTTGACGTGGATCTCCGATTCCTTGTCCGACCACGGGCCACCCGCGGACCCGGATGTGTACGTGGCATCCCAACCCCAAGGCTTGCAGTAGGTTCCAGAACAAAATCAGGTGTCGGCCTGAATATTGCCTTGCCGTTCCATGCGGACGTGTGCGGAAGCCACCAGCTCAGACCGGCCTTCACACCCGGGAACAGGGAAACCATCCAGTCTGAAGAGGGCCACCTGCGTAGAACAGGGGTCTTCAGCCGTTGCATGGTCCCGTGGTGTAGTGGGCCCGGGTATATTGCCTGTATTGAAGCTGAGAGAAGGCCCACCATGCGAGCAAACAATTGACGGAGAATCCGGACTTGCCGTAATATCCTTCTCATCACCTCCTGGGTGGATGCCATCAGTGTCAAAGGCAGACGGAGAACGCAATCCGTCGCATTGTCCAGAAATAACAGGAAACGGACGTCCTCTGCCCAGAATCGGGCGACCACTGGCGTCAGCAGCTCGGAGAAGCACTAAGGGGCCGAGCTGAGGTCAAACGGGAGGTATGTGAAATGGCAAGGGACGCCCTTCCAGGCGAAGCAAAGCAAACCGCGACCACTCATGTCCACCAGGACGGAGAGGTGAGCATCCCTCAGGTCCAGTCACATGAACAAGACTCCTGGCCGGGGAAGGTCCCGAAGGAGATGAATGCCCTCCAACTTGAAGTGGGTGCAGACAACAAAGGTGTTCCAGTCCTAAAAACTGACCACCGGGCAGAGCTCCCCCGACGTCATCTTTACTAGAAACGAGCTGGGAAGGCCCTTTAAATCCGGGGCTCGTTGGATAGCGCCAGTGGCGAGCAGAGTCCGAACCTCCGAAGCTATCAAAGAACGTTGAACCCTCGCGATGAAGGAGACACTCGGAGGTCCAACCTGCGTCGGTGGGGAGGGGAAGTCCATGACCTAACCCCGTACCGTCTGACGGATCCATGCATTTGAAGACACTTCCTGCCACCTGTCTCTGCCGGGAAACAATCCGTCTGTATGTACTAGGGGTGAACTGAAAGTGGCAGGAGATGTACTCACCCGTAGGAAATCTCGCTCGTCCTCTTGCACAGTCTCAACGACCTCCACCCGCTCTTTGAGTGTAGAGCGGGTGGAGGTCTGGGCTGGTATGGTGGGAAAAAGAGGATGGGCCACGGGATCTGTGGGGTCCGAAGACCAGCCGGGATAACAGTGAGCGAAACACCTTTATAGAGGACTGCGCTTTAACCAAGGAAGCAGATACATCGATGCGCTTCTGTAGCTCCCTAATGACAGGTGCCCTGAACAGCAGGTCTTACTGTCAGAGGGGCCCAATTCTTTAGATCCTAGCTCCAATAGTTTGGCGTCCATACGGAACAGAGCCGTTTACCTGCATACGGTGCAGAACCGCATTAGCATCGCCTAGAAGGCACCTGGGGTGTAGTGCTCAATCCCGCATGATGGTCGGGTCCAGGTTCGTACCAACCCTGTAGACCTCGTCCGCCAGGACCAACATCCTGCACAGGGGACCCAGCATATCCCGTTGTCTATCCTGCTCTGAGCGGAGGCTTTCCTGGGGTCCCGACCCAATGGATTCAAGTACGAGGCCACCAGGGGGTCAAAATCCGGGGCCGCTGCCACCTCGTCCGGCAGGACGGGCCTGGGGTAGCTCGCTCGCAACTCTTCGCGGGCCTCCCCTTAGGGGATCTGCGGATCCAGTAGTGCACTAATTGTGCCGAGTGGGCGGACAGTGACCATTCTGAGGGTCTGTGGCATCAGATAGACCGAGGGATAAACAGAGGCTCTCCTGTAGCGTCCAAAAGGCATCGTCCCCCAGCATCGCCGTGGGGGCCTCCGTCGCTGGCGCGTCTTCATCCTCCCAGCGCCAACCGGGACCCTCCCCACGGTCCTCATCCAAACATCTCCCTCATCCGAGGGAGACTGGTCTGCCCGCCACTCCTCCAGCAGGCCAATATAGGGGGGGGGGTAAGGAGGCCACTTCCCCTGCGCCCGAAAGACGTCGGCGCCTGGCCGGTGAGGTTCGATAACCTCGAACCATGTCGCTTCGCTGGAGTCCTGTCCTTCCGGGAGCGTGGTTCAGGGCCTTCACCCTTCCAATAGCGCATTTGCGCACTTGCCTGCTCTCGATCCTGAGAGTCTGACTCAGCCGAGTCGTCTGCCAAGCGGGGGGATCCTCTCGCACCCCTGTCCATTCGTGGATGAGGAAGGGCCCTAGGCAGAGCTTCCTCAACAGAGGCGGCCACAGCCGCATTAATCAGTGCCTGCAAAGTCTGCTCCCGTGCAGAGGCTTCCATAACGTCTGAGATGACGGCACGTGATACCTAACTGGATAGAGAACAGGTATCACTAGCAGGCAGTAGGGGCAGCACCCCTAGTATGGCAGAGGCAAGTATTAAATGCATGCAGGCTCAACAAAACTTGGTCCAGGGTATGGAGCCACCAGGTCAATAGCATGCGTAATATGGCACAGACAAAGCAGGCCAATCATGGGGCACAGACAAAGCAGGCCAATCAAGGGGCACTGACAAAGCAGGCCAATCATAAGGGCACAGACAAAGCAGGCCAATCATAAGGGCACAGACAAAGCAGGCCAGTATATGGGCACGGGTAGGACCGTCCCAGTGGTATATGAGGCAGGAACGTAGGTCCTTATGGTAGATATAGAAGCAGACCCAGTGGGTCAGAAAGGATAGGGCGCCCCCTAGTGAATATCTATATATACATATGTACAGAGGATAAAATATAACTTTTAATAGTTAATACATAAAAATGCTTAAGGTAAGGACCCGGAAACAGAAATAAAGTGAAAGTGAAAATATCATACAAAAAATAATAATAATAAAGAAAAAAAAAAAAAATAATAAATAAAGAAAAAATAATAATAACTAGATGGGAGGATATAAATGAATGTGAGAGCGTGCTGGGTGGGGATAAAGTAACTTGAGGTGATGTCTCAAGAGTTACTATATGAAAAAACGCACCCCCCAAAAACAGCTGTCTATCTCACAACTACACAGTAAGCTCTTAGTTAACTCGTGCTGTACACCCTCCGTATATTCCCACTGACAGTATCCAGTACGGAATCTGATTGGGGTAGAGACAGTGGCACACTGTGGTATGCCTCTAGAGAGGGGTATTGACGCAACAAAAGAGTAACATTAAGAGTAAGTGTATCAAATAGTGGAGATCTGTCTAAGGATTATACTAGTGTATCTACAATTGATACAGTTGTGGGAGCAATGCCTCTGGGGTTAAGGAACAGGGTTCGGTGAGGAGAGGGTAACCAACGCTGTTGAGACAGTGCTAAAAGGCACTAACCACCCGTTTATGCAGTGGTGTCTTGGAAGGAATATCTCTCTATACCCGCCAAACAACCCCCCATTCGTACCCCAGTTGAATAGAGATACCGCATCTCTCGGAGATGGCTACAGGAACAGAGTCTTGGTGTAAAGAGAGCGCTCACTAGCTGTCATGCGGGGTTATCTAGGACCAGATGTGGACCAGCCAACTTGCTGGACTAGGAGAATGGTTTTAAACAAATTTAAGTTATAAATTTTAAACACTTGGTAAATTCCCCCTGTACCCTTGTCGCATACAGCACCGGCTCACTATATCAAAACACCAATTCCGTCCCCTAGTCACCACCCCTCTAAGTCTAAGAGAAACTCTGTATCACTTGTGAGGATCTATTCCGATTTGCTCAGCTTGCTATCTAGTTATCCAAACGAACAGACTCGTAGCATATCCTCCCTATCTGCCTGCCTGACACGTGTTTCGGCGCCAATACAAGCGCCTTCTTCTGAGGCTAAACGAAAACTGAAGAACAGGATCCCCTTAAGTATCCCTGAAGGTTAAGTCCCGGCTGTGGGCGTGTGTTAACATTTTGCGCCCAGACTCGCCGAGAACAGATTAACTCCGCCCCTTAACTATGTGTCTATAGCTGATTGGGTAGTAGTGCTGGGACTCGTCAGGCCTATTAACCCCTTGAGTGCCTGTAGTTATTACAGCGTCCAGGAGTGTGATGAATCCTGATGTGTATGCACAGAGGGGGCTACTTCCGGTGAAGTTTAGCCTCAGAAGAAGGCGCTTGTATTGGCGCCGAAACACGTGTCAGGCAGGCAGATAGGGAGGATATGCTACGAGTCTGTTCGTTTGGATAACTAGATAGCAAGCTGAGCAAATCGGAATAGATCCTCACAAGTGATACAGAGTTTCTCTTAGACTTAGAGGGGTGGTGACTAGGGGACGGAATTGGTGTTTTGATATAGTGAGCCGGTGCTGTATGCGACAAGGGTACAGGGGGAATTTACCAAGTGTTTAAAATTTATAACTTAAATTTGTTTAAAACCATTCTCCTAGTCCAGCAAGTTGGCTGGTCCACATCTGGTCCTAGATAACCCCGCATGACAGCTAGTGAGCGCTCTCTTTACACCAAGACTCTGTTCCTGTAGCCATCTCCGAGAGATGCGGTATCTCTATTCAACTGGGGTACGAATGGGGGGTTGTTTGGCGGGTATAGAGAGATATTCCTTCCAAGACACCACTGCATAAACGGGTGGTTAGTGCCTTTTAGCACTGTCTCAACAGCGTTGGTTACCCTCTCCTCACCGAACCCTGTTCCTTAACCCCAGAGGCATTGCTCCCACAACTGTATCAATTGTAGATACACTAGTATAATCCTTAGACAGATCTCCACTATTTGATACACTTACTCTTAATGTTACTCTTTTGTTGCGTCAATACCCCTCTCTAGAGGCATACCACAGTGTGCCACTGTCTCTACCCCAATCAGATTCCGTACTGGATACTGTCAGTGGGAATATACGGAGGGTGTACAGCACGAGTTAACTAAGAGCTTACTGTGTAGTTGTGAGATAGACAGCTGTTTTTGGGGGGTGCGTTTTTTCATATAGTAACTCTTGAGACATCACCTCAAGTTACTTTATCCCCACCCAGCACGCTCTCACATTCATTTATATCCTCCCATCTAGTTATTATTATTTTTTCTTTATTTATTATTTTTTTTTTTCTCTTTATTATTATTATTTTTTGTATGATATTTTCACTTTCACTTTATTTCTGTTTCCGGGTCCTTACCTTAAGCATTTTTATGTATTAACTATTAAAAGTTATATTTTATCCTCTGTACATATGTATATATAGATATTCACTAGGGGGCGCCCTATCCTTTCTGACCCACTGGGTCTGCTTCTCTATCTATACAAATTTGTAAGGGTTAACCCCTAATTGGTCGCCCCGGGACACATCATAAGTTGCTTCCCAGTCTGGGTAGTCAACTTACTTCCTCCTTATTATTAACAAGGTTTCAATACCTACCTGTGTCCCATTACACAATTCATATCCTGGTGTGTATGGTTCTCACAAAAAATGGCTAATTTCTTAAACCAACTCAAAGATCCAAACCAATGGTGCCTTGATGCCGAAAATGTCTTTACAGACAAAGAGAGTGTGTTTCTTTCTCAAGATACTAGCATTGAATCTAAATTCAGACTTGTTTCCAATGCTTGCAAACAACAGATTAGACTGGGTTGGGAAATTTCCTCTATCCACAACTACCTTAATAAATCTATGATTCCTAGAGGTCTTAGAATTCAAGTCCTACCTAATATGCAAATGGAGGATACTGCCCTCCTAAAGGAATGGGAGGATGCAGCTAATCTATGCTCCCGCACCTTCATGAATATTATCTGTAAATTTGAGAGTCAAAGATTGGAACTCATAAATAACAATGTTAAAGAAGCAGTAGAAGCTGTTCAAAAACATAAAGATGATCCATCCTTTGACTCACAAGAATTGAAACTCCAGCATAACCTGAACAAGTATAAAGATACCATTAAAAATCGGAAGCACAAAAAGTTTATAAGGGATAATCTAGACTATAAAAATGGTAGAGTCTATAGAAAATTCAACAGAAAAAACATACGTACTGACTCAGATCAATATTCAACATCAGAATACGAAACTTCTGATACAGACACTGAAAGCTCAAACACTAGCTCTACATCCTCTAATGCCCCTCAAACAAAAGGCATACTGAAAAAAGGGGTGGCTTTTTTAGGCCAAAACCCCCGAGAGGGGGAACCACAAGCACAATACAGGCAGACACGGTACAGGGGGAGGTCACGCAAACGCTATTAAACTCTAGCAACAAAGTCATCAACTTCTCAGATGAGGTACTTACAGAAACCCAGGTCCAGGTCCTTGTAAAGGGGTTATCCTTTGTCCCAGTCCCTCTATTCAACAAGTTTGAATGGATAAAGGATATCCACCTTTTTGGACGGAGACTGGCCCTCCATAAATTCTTCCTCATTGAGAAAGAGAAAAAAGCCAAAGACCTGGGTTTCAATATGAGGGAATATCAGTGCCTCCAAGATCTAGTAACATTGCTGGATGAGAATGATGACTCTGATTTGCAACCCTACACCGACCTTAGAACCAAGAGTAAATTCACCCCGAACATCAGGGACTATAAGAACATTGATATGTTCGTAGAGTCATCCTGTAAGATGATACAAGACCTAAGACTGGATAACCTCCAACTTCGTCCACACAGTAACCTTTCAAGGACTGAATGGCAAGCTCTCTGTGAACTACAGGAAAACGACGACATTGTCATTAAGCCGGCAGACAAGGGGGGTAACATAGTGGTACAGAATAAAACACAATATGTACAAATGGCCCTAAATATACTCAAGGACAGTACCACCTATAAACACCTACCATCAGACCCCTCGACCAAATTTCTACGAACACTTAAAAACCTCTTGGACAAAGCCTTCGATGAGGGAATCTTGGGTAAAGATGAATATTCATATATATACGTAAAGTGCCCCACTGTGTCCACCTTCTACTGTCTACCAAAGGTGCATAAACAGTATGACGTCCTGTCTGCTAGACCTATAGTGTCGGGGTCTAACAACTTAACTTGTAAAGCCAGTGTCTATATAGACAAAATTCTTCGTCCTTTTGTAGAGCAATTACCCTCCTATCTCAGGGACACCAAGGACACCTTAAAATGTCTAGCTTCAATTAATCTCCCTGCAAATGCCATTCTATGCAGCTTGGACGTAGAAGCACTCTATTCATCTATTCCCCACTCCCTGGGTTTAAGACACACCAAGCACTACTTGCAAACACGTGGTCCGAGACATCAGGCCCACACCTCCTTTGTAATAGACCTATTACAGTTTGTCCTGACCCATAATTTTTTCCTTTTCAACGGACAGTACTACCACCAGGTGCAGGGTACAGCTATGGGGACATCTTGTGCCCCATCGTATGCCAACCTGCACCTGGGTTGGTGGGAGGAGCATGTGGTCTTTAGTAACCCTAACATCGAATACACTAAATTCATCTATATGTGGAAACGCTATATAGATGACGTACTAGTGGTATGGACTGGCACGAGGGATCACTTCTCATCTTTTGTAGAGACCTTGAATTCTAATGACCTTAACCTGAAGTTCACAATGGAGATAGGTGGGTCCTCCTTAAACTTTCTGGACTGTACGTTCACGACCACACCTAAACAAACCATAGAGACGACCTTATTCAGGAAACCAACCTCAACCAACACTATGTTGAGGTGGGAGAGCCATCACCCCACTGCACTGAAGAGAGGTATCCCTGTGGGGCAATATCTCCGGCTCAGGAGGAACTGTTCTAACGTGGAGGAATTTACCATCCAAGCCAAACTCCTCAGACAAAGATTTAAAGAGAGGGGTTACCCCAACCGCTGTCTAAAACAAGCGTACCAGAGGGCTCTACATAGTGACAGATCGGAACTCCTCAGCGATACATTGACACCTGCCACACAAACGCCTATTCGCTGCATCGCTAACTTTGACTCAGGCTGGAACCAGGCCAAGAAGATACTAGGCAGGTTCTGGCCACTTATATCACAGGACCCCCACTTCAAGGGGACAGTCACCCCCTACGTATCTCTAACAGCACGGAGAGGTAGAAATTTAAAAGAGACACTAGTACCTAGCCATTTATCTTCCAAAAAATCTGGACACAACTGGCTTTCAGTGCAGGGTACTTACAAGTGTGGTAAATGCGTTGCATGCAATTACATCTACAAAGACTCTAAACATCTTATGGACTCAAGCGATCAGGTGATCTGCAATGTCAAACAATTTTTAAATTGCAGTACCAAAGGTATAGTCTACCTCCTGATCTGCGAATGTGGCCTCAAATATGTTGGCAAAACGATTCGCCCTTTCAAAAGGCGAATCATGGAACATGTACACTCCGTGAGAAATCTGAGGGATACACCTGTGGCGAGACACATCAGAAACCAACACTCTGGTGACCCCAAGGGTGTTAGGTTTGCTGGCATTGAGCGAGTGACTTTAGGTCACAGAGGTGGAGACCTGGACAACACTCTACTCAAAAGAGAGTGTTATTGGATTTATAGGTTTAAAACCTTGGCCCCCAATGGTCTAAATGAGGGATTTACATTTACCCCCTTTATTGAGAAATAATCACACCAGGATTTTAATAACAAAATGAGTATATTACATTTGTACATATTTCCTTTAGGGACTGTATATACTTTCGTTACACTTCATTCATCATTTTTCTATTTACTTTGTTTCATTGTATTTTGTTTCATTTTGCACACTTTATTTATTTTCAATCATCACTGTTCTATTCAAGTTTTATTAACGGGGTCCCTATATCCCAGTGCATAATTTAGTGTGCACTAGAACCCCCTCTGTGTCTACTGACTGACCTTCCTGGGAGTGGATTCCAACACTGTTATCCCATGGATCTGTAGTAGTCGTCTCCTAATAGAAGATCAGTATGACTGGAGGCTACCCTATGGCCCCCGGTCACTGTATTTTCCCGGGCCCGCACTTCTATACCGTCTGACACTTTATCACCTGGTAATACAGGCACGGTTCACCGGAAGTAGCCCCCTCTGTGCATACACATCAGGATTCATCACACTCCTGGACGCTGTAATAACTACAGGCACTCAAGGGGTTAATAGGCCTGACGAGTCCCAGCACTACTACCCAATCAGCTATAGACACATAGTTAAGGGGCGGAGTTAATCTGTTCTCGGCGAGTCTGGGCGCAAAATGTTAACACACGCCCACAGCCGGGACTTAACCTTCAGGGATACTTAAGGGGATCCTGTTCTTCAGTTTTCGTTTAGCCTCAGAAGAAGGCGCTTGTATTGGCGCCGAAACACGTGTCAGGCAGGCAGATAGGGAGGATATGCTACGAGTCTGTTCGTTTGGATAACTAGATAGCAAGCTGAGCAAATCGGAATAGATCCTCACAAGTGATACAGAGTTTCTCTTAGACTTAGAGGGGTGGTGACTAGGGGACGGAATTGGTGTTTTGATATAGTGAGCCGGTGCTGTATGCGACAAGGGTACAGGGGGAATTTACCAAGTGTTTAAAATTTATAACTTAAATTTGTTTAAAACCATTCTCCCAGTCCAGCAAGTTGGCTGGTCCACATCTGGTCCTAGATAACCCCGCATGACAGCTAGTGAGCGCTCTCTTTACACCAAGACTCTGTTCCTGTAGCCATCTCCGAGAGATGCGGTATCTCTATTCAACTGGGGTACGAATGGGGGGTTGTTTGGCGGGTATAGAGAGATATTCCTTCCAAGACACCACTGCATAAACGGGTGGTTAGTGCCTTTTAGCACTGTCTCAACAGCGTTGGTTACCCTCTCCTCACCGAACCCTGTTCCTTAACCCCAGAGGCATTGCTCCCACAACTGTATCAATTGTAGATACACTAGTATAATCCTTAGACAGATCTCCACTATTTGATACACTTACTCTTAATGTTACTCTTTTGTTGCGTCAATACCCCTCTCTAGAGGCATACCACAGTGTGCCACTGTCTCTACCCCAATCAGATTCCGTACTGGATACTGTCAGTGGGAATATACGGAGGGTGTACAGCACGAGTTAACTAAGAGCTTACTGTGTAGTTGTGAGATAGACAGCTGTTTTTGGGGGGTGCGTTTTTTCATATAGTAACTCTTGAGACATCACCTCAAGTTACTTTATCCCCACCCAGCACGCTCTCACATTCATTTATATCCTCCCATCTAGTTATTATTATTTTTTCTTTATTTATTATTTTTTTTTTTTTTCTTTATTATTATTATTTTTTGTATGATATTTTCACTTTCACTTTATTTCTGTTTCCGGGTCCTTACCTTAAGCATTTTTATGTATTAACTATTAAAAGTTATATTTTATCCTCTGTACATATGTATATATAGATATTCACTAGGGGGCGCCCTATCCTTTCTGACCCACTGGGTCTGCTTCTCTATCTATACAAATTTGTAAGGGTTAACCCCTAATTGGTCGCCCCGGGACACATCATAAGTTGCTTCCCAGTCTGGGTAGTCAACTTACTTCCTCCTTATGGTAGATATGCAGGTATTACTTGACATATCGTGCGTGCAGGGTAGAGGTGTAGTCAGGCCTCCAGACCAGTCTCGGTCAATGATAGTGCGGTGATGTTAAGCGGGTCCTACGCAGGAGGCATGCAGTGGAATGCCTAGAGCCACCTAGAGCCCTAGGGAACATGCAATAATGGCATCCACAGAAGAAGCCTGCAAAGCCATACAACACATGCACTGAGAACAAACTGTGGGCAGAGGTAGAGAAAAACCCCAAAACATGCCCAGAGAAACACAGCACATGTGTAGTAATGACCCCCTACACAGAGGGAACTAAGCAGCCAGACAAGCAGCCAGTACAATAAAAACGGACACTGCGCCTTTAAGAAATAAACGGTGTGCGCGGCAGTAGACAGAAAAAGAGCCATGCACCCTGCAAAGATTAAACCCTTTATTCAGTGAAAATATGGAAAAGAATAAACATAGCTGAAATGACTTGGCGGCTAACTCCCACTAATCTCGGACAGGCCGGGACATAGTGGTTTCAGGGCTGCGCCAGATAGGTGGGTCCTGTGTGACACCAAGAGGTCACCTCGTACAGAAACAGGATCCGAAACCCGACAGGACCAAATCTACACTGCCTTCTGTCCCCCACAGTCCGGCCACGTGGACGTGGGGGGAAAGGGAGTCAGGAGCGGAGGCTCCTACGGCAAGCAATCCAGCACCCTGCTCCGTCCCCACGCCACTCGGGAAGCAGCCGGCAAGCGACCTTGGGCGCGGGCAGGGAGGCAATGAGAGGATTCCCGCTCGGCGGACGAAGCCGGCGGGCGGGAATCAATACAAGGGACACGTGGGACCGCTGGAGTCGTTCACCGCGGTCCCGACGGTCGGCACGGGAAGCGGTCGGAAGACCGCTTCTCGGCGACCGCAACAGAGAAATAGACCAGCACAAAATAAAAGCAAAGTAATCAAAACAATAAAGACAAGGAGAAAGAAACAACGGAAAACGAAACCCCCTGCAAAGGGAAGGGACAAGGGGCAATATAATAGATTAGAAAAGCAAAGCCCAAATCCCAGGACAGCCACAGAAAAAAATGCAGCAATACCATAAACCCAAGACATGAGCATAAAACCATAAAATACACATAATAGACACACAGCCACCCATATAACACAGGAGGCAGTGGTACTCTGACCTGTACTGTTCTGCGGAGCAGCAAAGAAAGAGGAAATGGTGGCTTAGGAGGAGCCTTATATAGATACCTTATGTTTTTGTCTTTGGTGTTTATCTCTCTATGTTAATGTGCTGCTGTGGAGTTCTAGTAAAGAGAGACTTAAGCAAATATGAAGCCTCCTGTCATGCTATAAAATTATAGATAACAGAGAAAATACATCAATAATTGGTTAGGTGTTAAGTGGTTCATCTAATGTACATCCTACCGGGTGTGACGTCACTGTCATCATGGAGTTCTCCTCCAGATTCCAGCACCATTCTGTTAATTGAGGTGGTTAATCGATGGGAGGGGTAACTCCCTAGCGGCCATTTTAAGTAACATATGAATGATACTGATTATAGTTATGCAGAGTAAATAGGCATTTTACTAAAGTTAATATTCTGTCCACAACAATATGAACTCATCTTGTTGGAAATATTAAAATTATACCAACCAGCAAGAATTAGTCTTTATGTTTTAAAAAAAATCAAAAAAAAATCATGATTTAGCAAGGGTCATGCAGTATCTATATATGCAGACATCTCATTCTCGGTCCTGGTAGAGAAGAGGAAGCTGGCCCCGACAGCTCGACTCCTAAGAGCCCACTCCGTGAAATACAGATGGGGAGCAGAGGGATCCCTGGTGGTGGAAAAAGAAGAGGGGACCATCACATTAACATCTGCGGACGATCCAGAGTCGCTAATGCAGGCGTTGGGATTGGCTGATGACCAACAAGGAGCCCACACAGAGGCAACAACCACAAACCAGGCCGGTGAACAGAGAGATGCTTATAAACATACACAACCACTCCAGGGCACGTATCCGAAACCCCCCCCCCCCCCCCGGCCCAGACACCTAAACCATAGCTTGGGCACTACGATACCAATGACCAGCCCAAATCACATTAAACGCATCATCTAAGGCGCACCGAACCAATATGGGACACGGTCTAGTAACCTAAGCACCTCCCGATCGGAGCCATGGACTAAGCCCACCTACCATTGACCCCACTGTACCCAGAAACCAGACACCAGGTTTTCCCCAGTTGACTAACATAAAAAAAATTATAAATTGAAAAAAAAAAAATAATCATGAGTTATATCAACTTGATGTCAAAATCCACCTGGCTTAAAATATCTCATTAGCTATGTTTTTAATCAATAAATTCAGTCAAAAAGTGGCAGAAGTGAGCGAAAGAAAAATATGCATAATAAAATGCAAATTATTACGCTGTTTCTTCATAGTTGTGACGTAGATATTCCTTATTTTAGAAACTCAGCCTGCGGTGCATGATGATGTTGTGCAGTATATTGCTCAGTTTTCATACACATTTTTACCAACTTTATACCAGCTAATAGTAGCCACACTGTTTAGCTTGACTATTTTAAAGATTTTGTTTACATTCTGTGTACATCCCAAACATTTTTGAAATCCTTTAACTAATAATGGCTAATATGTTAATCATTTGATTATATGCATCTCTATAATTGTAACATGCTGCATAATATGTTGGTAATATATAAATGCTAATAATAATACTGACCTAGAGAACATTAGCAGAAATATTGTTTTTATTTTTTTCATTGTCCCATAAAAGATAAGCCCTGTATATCTAGTACTTTTTTTAAAATTCTTCATATTGCAAATGTTATAACTGAACATACTTAAAACAATGTATTTCTTTGTCTCCTTTCTCTTGACCAAGTTGTGTATGTTAAAATAAAAACGTAAGCAAAGTAGCCAGTGCAACTTTTTGCTGTGATTATGGTTCAATGAGTCTTTGGGTGCTGCCCTCTCATTGTCATTCAAATCACTTTTAAGCAGCTTGACAAATGCTATCCTGGCAGCCATTCTGCTTAGATAGTGAGGCAAATAAATATCTTCCAATGCCATCTAATCTTGTACAGCAACAGTAGGCTGATGGGCTTTGCTGCAGTGTTTTCAGATGTTCATTGCACAGATATGTCTTGAGATAACAACATTTTTGTTGCCGCTAGTGGTTTTCTCTCTGCTTATTTGCTGATTTTTAGAAATCTTTACTACTTTTCTACAAATTGTCTCGAATTGGATTTACAACCTCTAATGACTTTGCTATGGCTGTAAACTAGTTGTATGTTTGCATCTTCATTTTTCTTTTTATTTAAATATTATAGTCTCTTAAACTGTGGATACCTTATGCAAGTTGTTTAGAGGAAAAACAAAAATTTTTTTATTTTTTTTTAAACATTTTTGTTTCACTTTAAAAAAAAATAATTATTGTATTCCTATGCTCCCTTTCCACCCAAATAGCCAAAAAAAACAAAAAAGGACTTCTCGCGGGCATCCCCTGGAATAGCCTGCCCACTGCAATCAGACTCTCCCCTAGTCTTGCATCTTTTAAAAAGTGCCTTAAAACCCATCTCTTTAGGAAAGCTTATGGCCTCCCAGACTAACCTCTACCTCACATACCTGTCTCTTGCTCTCTCCTAAAGGGCAGCCCACCTTATTTGATTGCAAATTCCTGTCCTATTGTGTTTTACACCCCACCTCCTATAGAATGTAAGCTCGTTTGAGCAGGGTCCTCTCCAACCTATCGTTCCTGTAAGATTTTTGTAATTGTCCTAATTTTAGTTAAATCCCCCCTCTCATAATATTGTAAAGCGCTACGGAATCTGTTGGCGCTTTATAAATGGCAATAATAATAATTGGAGTTACTAGTCTGACATGTTTCTTGTGCAAGAACCTTGTAGAAGAAGACTGTTGAGTCGAGCACATGAGAAGATAAACATTTAACATAACTATAGTTTTATATAGGCAAAATGACTCACAATTAGGTGTTGAAATATCTCTATTTCTCTATGTTTCTCTCTGTGTCTCTTATTGCTCACTGGAATTGAGTAAATTCTAAAGACCAGCCTGATAGCTACATGTCTTGTGTAGAGTATTACTAGTCATTGAAGGAGGTGGAAACTGCATTGCATATTTGCTGGATGAGAGAACAGACACTGATAGTACAGATAAATTCAGCTCAGTCTTGGTTGCGTGTGATTTTCATCACAGCAAATATTTTGATCAGTTTCACGTGTAAGCAGGTCTCAGCCTCTCTAACCCAGGATAGGTGCTAAGAGTTATTACTGTATAGTTGTGTTTCAGCATAAGAAAGGAAGAAAAAAAAGACATCGGACATTATCCAATCAAAATACTTCACTCTGTTTTTTTTTTCTCTGACACCTTTTGCTCTAGTGTCCCAGCAGGTGTCTCTTGCACAAACCAGATTTGTGTCTCATGCAGTTGTCATGGATACTTTGAACTTTTCACCACACTCACCTGTCAAAACAGTGATTAGAAGAGTTCAATGTATCCTCAATTCATGTGGGAATGTGAGATTTAATTCTAAACACATATATTATCCTGACTGTGCATTGCTCTGCACTAAAATTGAATGGACAAAGCATTGCTGTCTTTATTTGTTGGGAGAAAGAAACATAGACAAAGGTGATGCTAATAGAGGGACTTTGGTCTGCACAGAATGCATTGAGGCAGATTTATTTTACCCATAATAAGGATTTATATCATCCTTAATAAACAGCAATGCCTTCCATACTATCCAACTGATTGTCAGGAAGGTGCCTGAAAAATAGTTTTTTTTATATTTATTACAGCTCACTTTCACAGTAGCAAGTAATGACATGGTGCTAGGAACTTGGCTGAGAACAGTGGGAGTTGTCACAAGCACTTTCAAAGAAGTCAATACTTACTAACCCTAGAAGGTTAGAGAGTATTACAAATAAACACTCCCTAACCTACATCTTAAGTGCCACCCTAACGCAAAGGTCACCAAAGAACATTCTAACCCTAATCCCCAAACCCTAAAATACTAACCCAGTAGCACAGATTTGAATGCCTCTGTAATGACACTGGGGTTTGTTTCCCTAATGCTATAGTGTTCCGTTAATAGTTAGTGTTATTATGAAATGTAGGGAAAATACAATTAGTCCTATGATTCCGATTCCTTCATTAGTGTTTCAAAACACTCCTATTTTTATCTAGTTAGAATGACTTCCTTTAATACAAAATTTAATTTTGTTATAACAGTTCCTATTAAAATATGTATGTGTCCGTAATATTAGACACCGAACAGAGACAGGCATCCAGACACTTAGCATGCTGTTTGCATTGCTCGCCTCTAATATTCCATGAGTGTTTATTTTTATCCTGGTTTCTCATGATTGTTCATAGTTTTTAGTTCCCCCCCCCCAGTCATGTTACAAAAATAGTTTTACAAATGTTACAGAATATTCTCAGTGTATTAAATCCTTGTGTTTTTCTCCTGTTTTAGGGTGCCAATAGCAAAGAATGATGTCAAAAGCTGGGAACTGTCTGTCCATCTGGATGGGAATAGTCACTCCATTATAGTAACCAGAAATAAGGATCAGTTTTCTGTGAGTCTGTTTTTATTACATCAATAGTTTTTTTTTTTTTTTTTATAAAAGTAAGTTTTCGGATGTACCGTATGTAACATGGATACTGTGCATGCAGTGCTAAGATGCTTGTTTTTTTTCCTGGGGACTAGCAAACCATGATATATTAAGTTATAAATATTGTGAATATTTATCAATAACCTGTTGATCCATTTTTTGGAAATCATAACTCTTGTACTCTAATTATCAAAATTGCATGTTTTCATTTTTTTTTAAATTAAATTACAACGACAAGAGTAGGTGCATGCTTGGTATCATTATTATAGAGTTAGATCATAACGTAGGTTCTTAGGGTATTCAAATCTATCTAGACTCTATAGCAATTGTAAATGATTATTTATAGCTTTCTTCAACACATTATAGGACCACTGGGGGGGGACGCACTTTCAGGTAGAAGGTGGCATCTTTGGTAGAAGGTGGCATTGCATCGCTGGAAGCTAGATGCTAAATTAGGATGTTAACTAATTAAGATTTCTGCTCGTGTCCTCCATCCCATGCTGCTGGTGGCCATGCCAGGAGTGGAAGGTCTGCGTCAGGCAGTGTTGCCTTAGAGGGTAATGAGAGACCAGATGAGCTCTACGCTTGGGGACGGTGACCCAGTAACATGCCCTGAGGCTATTTCTCCCTTAGATTAAGCTAATTGAATGAACACAACACTGAGAGACATATAGGGTTACATTGAGCCTGGGTTATCATCAACAATGCTGGTTACATCTGATATGATAAAACAAGTAATCCTGGGTCCCTGCCTGTCACTGCAGTATTGACCCCACCTGAACTAGCATGACCATTTGAAGTGCAATAAAATAATAGAGCATAAGGCAACAGGCCAAAATCTAAATAAAACTATCAGAGCTCAATTGCGTCCAGTGGGTGTAGTAGGTTGCCGGGGCATGCTGTCTGGCCATCGCCTGAGGCCTCCAGGGGTATGCTTACAGACTGAGCTGCCGTGTCTTCTGATTGTGGTCGGCTCCTGTTTCCCACCAGCAGTATAGAGCATCATGGTGTGTTGTCTTGATAGTACCCCGCCGCCGGCCCTCTGCACTTTATGGGCCCGGTACTTGCGCCCTCGGTTGACGATTTATGGCCAACAACGGGAGTCCTGGGGAGGTGAAATGTCCAGGTGTAGGGCTGTGGTGCAAGGGTTTACCTCTGAGGGCTCCGTGCCCAGGAAGGCAGCCGTTGGGTGCCAGTTCCAATCAGTGAGTTCGTGGGCAGGATCTTCCGCAGGGATCCGTAGGTTGATTCAGGGCACGGGCGGAGGTGTCTGCAGGCAGGCGAAGTTGTCAGCGTTGGTCACATTGCCGCCATTTTGGTGCTCAGGCACAAAGTGCACCATGCAGTGTAAGCCTGGTGAGGGGCCGATGGTAGGCTGTGATTCTCCCCAGTGGGGACCGGGATAACCCCCCCCCCCCCGGCCCAAGGGGGGGGGGAGCGTGACCTGCGAGGCACGTCTCAAGGTCGCCACACGGCAGCTGGGCTCACCAACAGGACGGCGGCCGTCCGCCCCGCTCTTCACCCACACTGGCCCCAAAGCCTCGTATCGCCCCCACAGGCTCCTAAACTTACGATCTTGGGGACCGCAGTGCCGCCGGCAGCTACCCGGACACATGGGATATCTCCAGGGCTTCAATGCAGGTAATAAACTTCGATATTTTGCCCTTGGGGAACAAGTTTTGCCGGAGCCCCTCAAGCCTGCGACCGGTTAGCATGGCGGTCAGGCCCCGCCCCCTGTTTTAATTTGTTGTATCCCGTCTCTTTTGTTTATATATTTCCCCCAACAGCAGCAAAGCACGGGATTAAGAGCCTGTTGAGTCTCGTGGTGGTATTAATTGTGGACCTAATAACAGAATCTTATAGACCCAAACAGCTAATACTGCCAGACCACCCAAGTGTCTTGTATCTGGTGAAGGTGATGGTGGTGGTACCTAGTAGACCCTATGACAACCTCTCAACCCAGTCTTATATGTCCATCTTACAATTTCCAGAGCAGGAACTCTCAGCATAAGGAGGTATGGGATCGGGAGTGGACAGCTGAGGAGTGCATCGCCACCTATGTAACCCCCGTGAATGGGCATATCAGGCAGATGTCAAGCATGCTGATTAACGGCCTCTCTGGCTGCTCCCAACACAGAAGGCCATGAAGCTGCTGAAGTGCTCTCTGCAAGGTCGTAGCACCCACCCTGCAGCAGAAGCATGTCTAAGAATGTGCTTATACTGTGCTGCCTGGGGACAATTCCCTGGTGTTTCTGGATACAGGACCCTAAAATTCTGCCAAAGTCAGATGGTTGGAAGGAGCTCTTGTCTCTTTCACTAAGCACAAACTCTCTCTTATGGACCCACTTGCAGTCTGGGACAGAGGAATAGGTGCATGTAGTGAGTGTATGAGAAAGGGGACATGCCACACTGGCACAAGATTTAGTGGCTGTTAGAGAGGTAGGAGCAGTAAACAGCATTTCCACAGTGCATTTCCATCAGCTTTAAATTATTTTATAGCCAGCCCGTACACAAAAGTAGTGTACCCCTTCATCTCTCCTAAATTACCATTTACCATTCCCTCGTCCTTTTATTATTTTTTTAATTTTTTTATGATGAGTGGGCTTATTCCACAGGCATGGACCTGGAGCTGCAGCTTCATTAGCCCCAATGTGTATTCGGGCCTGCTACAGCTATGTACACTGTCATTCAGTAGTGTCAAAACAGGAGGAGAAGAAAAAAAACCTGTTAATTGCAGTGACATTCAGCAAGCTCATTTCTTATGATATATTTTTTTCCCCTTTGAGATCTTTCTATCAAAATTGTAAAATGCTGCTGTCGTAAGAGTGAAAGTGCATCAGCTGTGACTAAATGTTTTGATACAGCCTTCTCAAAGGATCGACTAGTGTCTTCTTTAATGTGTGAAGGCGTTTCAGACGCAGCTCCTCACATGGATGTAATTAGTCTTTCACGGGGACTCGAGGTCCATTTCTTGCTACTGAATCCGCATTTCATTCACCCATAACTAGAAACACATCTCTTCAAACAGGCACCTTCAAAGAAAAAGGGCGTTTAAGGTTGCATGTTTTACAGTTTTTGATGTTGCATTGCCTTTAACTGGGAAGATCTTATGTTTGTACAACTGTTATTATTAAGAAAACATAGCCATGTTCAATAGGGATCATTTAGTAGCAGTGTCTGTGAATGAGAAGGCACAGATCTGTCAAGCAGACATTGGTGAGCTGTTGGATAGGAAATTGATGGACCTTCTGCTAAAGTCATTTAATACTTTGTAAATGGGACAGTGGAACTGAGAACATGAAAGATGTCATATTTTTGGTCTGCAATGTGTGACCATGAAAATAAGAATCTGCACTATATTAAAAGATCTTTTCTTCTATGATAAGAGATTTTTTCGCTGTGATAAACAGGTATTTTACTTCACCCATATCCCTCATATCAATGCAAATATCTCTTTAAGTCTATCAGATAAACGCAAATGCATGTCATGTTTGTTTCTCTAACATCAGTGATAAACTCAAACTATGTTGCACAGTCTGTCAACCTTAGGACAGGACCAGTATATCATGGCCCTGCTACCAGTGAATGATGGGTGTCACTCTCTAGGACACTCTAATGGTGAAATGTGTTAGTCAGTGTGTATGTATTTTGTAGGTTTTTTACATTCATTTTTTGTGTTTATTATTTATGAATGTACTTAAGGTTTTACAATCAGGGAGGTGAGAAAGCAATGAAGCATAAACAAATATATTTACTGTACACTGTAATTGTATGTGAAGTACCGTATATACTCGAGTATAAGACGAGTTTTTCAGCACATTTTTTGTGCTGAAAAACTCCCACTCGTCTTATACTCGAGTGAGTGTCTGTATTATGGCAATTTTCATTGCCATAATACAGACTGGGGGGAGAGGGGGGCTGTCAGGAAGCTGTAACTTACCTTCACAGCAGCTCCTGTCAGCTCCCTTCTCTCTCCTCCGTCCGTGCAGCTCCCAGGTCAGCTTCCTCTGCAACTCTCGCGAGAGCCGCGGGGTCAGAGCGTTGCCACGGGTTACCGTGGCAACGCTCCGCGCGGCCGCGAGAGTTGCAGAAGAAGCTGACCTGGGAGCTGACCTGGGAGTCCCCCCTCCTACAGCCCATCCACTGGACCACCAGGGAGTGAGAGCCCCCCTCCCTGGCCAGCTAACAAGCAGGGAGGGGGGACGAAAAAATAAATGAAATAAATAATAATAAAACAAATAATAAGAAAAAAAAATATTAAAATAATAACAAAAAATAATAATACAATTAATAATAAAATAAAAAAATAATTACCTAAAAAAAATAACAAAAAAAAATTAAGATAATAATTAAATAATAATTAATAAAATGCCCAACCCCCACCAATGCTCTGCACACACACTGCACTCACACATACACACACTGCATTCATACACACACACTGCACTGCATTCATTATATACACACTGCATTCATACACACTGCACTCATACACACACACTGCACTGCATTCATTATACACACACTGCATACACACTGCACTCATACACACACACTGCACTCACACATACACACTGCATTCATCATTCATTATATACACACTGCACTCATATACACACTGCACTCATATACACACACTGCACTGCATTCATTATACACACTCATATACACACTGCACTCATATACACACACTACACTCATACACACACTGCATACACACACTGCACTGCATTCATTATATACACACTGCATTCATACACACACTGCATTCATACACACACACACACTGCACTCATATACACACACTGCACTCATATACACACACTGCACTCATATACACACACTGCACTCATACATACACTGCATTCATACACACACTGCACTGCATTCATTATACACACACTGCACTCATATACACACACTGCACTCCATTCATTATATACACACTGCACTCATACACACTGCATACACACACACTGCATTCATATACACACTGCATTCATTATATACACACGCTGTAAATAAATATTCAGTTAATATAATTTTTTTAGGATCTAATTTTATTTAGAAATTTACCAGTAGCTGCTTCATTTCCCACCCTAGTCTTATACTCGAGTCAATACGTTTTCCCAATTTTGGGGGGTAAAATTAGGGGCCTCGGCTTATATTCGGGTCGGCTTATACTCGAGTATATACGGTATATAGGGTTGCACAGTTTGTAATGTATATTTTAATAGTATATTGGAATACTCACTCATTCACTAAACAACAATTTCATATCTCACAGAATGTAATAGGTTTCTTTTTTTTGTAAACAGAAAATGAGGCATCTGTGACAGGGAGACGTGCAAAACCCAGGGGGTGACCTGGAGTCATTAAGTGTTCTTGCATAGCAAGACCACTTAATGTTATCTCACATATATATTATTATTATTATTATTCTTATTATAGCCAAATTTGCCACCCTAACTCCTCCCACAGTTTTTACACTACATAGACAAAAATTTACCAAATCGTGCAGATTGTTCCCGATCGGATTGCTATTACTTTGTGGAACGTTTCGCCAAATGGTTCTCGGAATATCGTCGTTCTTGTGGCGAAATTTGTCCCATAGGAATGAATGGCAAAGCTAGAGTGGGAGCTAGCAAAAGCTGAAAAATCAAGACATGATTTCTAAACTGCCACCACTCCCTCATTTTCAGGCCCACCTACACAAATCTTATATCAAAATGTTCAGCTATCCCTGCTGCCACTAAAAATGTCCACGGCTAAGCCATAGTCCGGATTGTTTTCGCAATATGAGCATTTGTTTGCTACTCACGCAGTCCATTGACATTCATTGAAACTCCACTCTGCAAAGCTCACATTTGAAGGGCAATTTCTAAACTGCGACTGTACCTTCATTGTTAATATCTCAGAGACATACTATACATCAAAATGTAGGTCTGGGTCTTGTGAGTCTCACAATATAAAGCTCTTCGCTGTAGGATTTATAGTTTTTAAAATACGACCATTTGAAGATGGCAACCGCAAAAATACTCTGACCTGTGCAAGGCTGCAGCAGCAAGTGATGTCATAGACAGGGCCATTTGCACCTGCTAATGTTTTTATAACTGTATGTTTTAATGTAACTGTGAAGCACTTTGGGCAACAACGTTGTAATTAAATGTGCTATATAAATAAATAATAAGTTGCTCCGCCCACTCCAGTTGTAGACTACTGGTGGAGGCAAGAACACTTCACACAATTTCCCCAGAAATTGTAGCTTTTCTAGTTATTATTATTATTCTTATTCTTATTATAGCCAAATTTTCCACCCTAACTCCTCCCACAGTTTTTACACTACATAGACAAAAATTTACCAAAACGTGCAGATTGTTCCCGATCGCGTTGCTATTACTTTGTGGAACATTTCGCTGAATGGTTCTCGGAATATCGTCGTTCTTGTGGCGAAATTTGTCCCATAGGAATGAATGGCAAAGCTAAAGTGGGAGCTGTCAAAAGCTGAAAAATCAGGACATGATTTCTAAACTGCCACTACTCCCTAATTTTCAAGCCCACCTACACAAATCTTATATCAAAACATTCAGCTATCCCTGCTGCCACTAAAAATTTCCACGGCTAAGCCATAGTCCTGATTGTTTTCGCAATATGACCATTTGTTTGCAACTCACGCAGTCCATTGACATTCATTGAAACGCCCCTCTGCAAAGCTCACATTTGAAGGGCAATTTCTAAACTGCGACTGTGCCTTCCTTGTTAATATCTCAGAGACATACTATACATCAAAATGTAGGTCTGGGTCTTGTGATTCTCGCAATATAAAGCTCTTCACTGTAGGATTTATAGTTTTTAAAATACGACCGTTTGAAGATGGCAACCGCAAAAATACTCTGACCTGTGCAAGGCTGCAGCAGCAAGTGATGTCATAGACAGGGCCATTTGCACCTGCTAATGTTTTTATAACTGTATGTTTTAATGTAACTGTGTAACAACGTTGCAATTAAATGTGCTATATAAATAAATAACAGTTACTCCGCCCACTCCAGTTGTATACTACTGGTGGAGGCAAGAACACTTCACAATTTCCCCAGAAATTGTAGCTTTTCTAGTATATAGATATAATACTGGCAATTGTTTTCTTTTTTAATGTAATAATATTCAGGTGCAGTCTTAAAGCGGCACTCTAAGCACCATAACAGCTTTAGCTTAATGCAGTGGTTTCGGTGTATAGATATAGATCATGCCCATGCAGTTGCACTGGTCAATTACATACCATATAGGATCTAAATCACTTTAACAATTTAGTAAACATATGCCCAAAGAACAAATGTTTCTGTCTGCATGTTTTTTTGGGGTGTATGTGGAATAACGCAGATTGCAAATGCTGCAGAGCTGCTGCCTCCCCTCTTTTCCAGACACACTTTCAGTCTGTGCCAGGAAATACACCAGCCAGAGGCTTCTCATAGAGTTTTCCTATGCTTCCCAGTGAGCTGCAATACAGCTTAAGTAGGGAGGAAGGCAGGTATCCACTAGCTTAGTGAGCCTACAGCTTTCATTAGCTAGGTGGAGCTAATGGAAGCAGAAGATAACCTCCCTATCTGTCTGACAGACAAGGAGGTGTTCCCGTCCCCAATTAATTAAAGTACAGACAGGGCCGGTGCAAGGATTTTTGCCGCCCTGGGCAAAAGTAAAGTTTGCCCCCCCCCCCCCCCACTTCCCACCCCCCATGTGACATCACAATGCCCCACCATATGATCTGCCATGTTAACTAACGCCAGTGCTGCTGTGTTTACATTAAAAGGCCTGCAGGGACAGGCTATAGACACTAGAACCACTACTTTAAGCTGCAGTGGTTCTGGGGACTATAGTGTTTCTTTAATGTGAGGTAAATTAGAGATTAGTGCCACAAATAATATATTAGATTGCCTACTTACAACCAGGTGAGGATGATGATGGACTCTAGCTGCATTCTGGCTCCACTGGTCTACAGGCTCTCTGGAGGCTGTTTGTAACTGTGGTCAGAAAAATCAATGTTCTGGGAGAACGGGAAGCAGCTCCATTTTTTGGGGGCCCTTACACAGCTCAAGGTCTGGGTGCCAGGGTCCACCTTCATGTTCCACCAATGAGTTTGTTCACAGGGGGTAGAGTGTGTAGGGGATGTCCTGATATGTGTGTAAGGAATGCATTGTGTGAATCTGTGTTTGTATGTGTAAGGGCTGCAAGGTGTGCTCCTGTGTATGTACGGGATGCAGTGTGTGCGTCTGCATTGAGTGTGTGTAAGGAATGCATTGTGTGTCTCTGTGTGTGTGTAAGGGATGCATTGTGTGTAAGGGTTGCATTGCTTGTGTGTGTGTGTGTCTAATGCATTGTGTGTTTTTCTGTGTGCAAGGGGTGCATTGTGTGTGTGTGTGATGGATGTCAATCTCTCCACCCTCCCTTGTCACTCTCTTCCCCCCGCCTCCCTTGTCACTCTCTTCTCCCCCTCCCCCTCTCTTCTCCCCCCTTGTCACTCTTCTCCCCCCATTGTCACTCTCTTCTCCTCTCCCCCTCCCCACTCTCATTCCCCCTTCCTCCCCCGTCAATTCCCCTCCCTGTCAATTTCTTTCTCTCCCCCCCCGTCAACTTCTTTCTCTCCCCGCTTGTCAATTTCTTTCTCCCCCCGTCAATTTCTTTTTTTTCCATCTCCCTGTCAATTTCTTTCTCTCCCCCTCCCTATCAATTTCTTTCTTCCCTCCTCCCTATCAATTTCTCCCCCCCCCCTCCCTGTCAATTTCTCCCCCCCCTCCCTGTCAATTTATTTCTCCCCCCCTCCCTGTCAATTTATTTCTCCCCCCTCCCCTACCTCTGTTGTAGCGTGGCCGAGCCCTGTATGGTCCGCGGGTACAGGGAGCTTTTGTTTCCTGTACCCGGCCGGACTAAAAGGAAGTGCACACTTAGTGGAAGTGCACTTAGTGTGCACTTCCTGTTAGTCCGGCCGGGTACAGGAGACAGATGCTCCCTGTACCCGCGGACCATACAGGGCTCGGCCACGCTACAGTGGGGGAGTGACAGGAGGGAGCGCTTATCAGAGTCCAAGTCTTCCCCATGTGGGGTGCGGCAGAGGCCCCGGATGTCTTTTCGCTGCTTGTGGCGGGTGGTTTTCTGTCGTAGTGGCCGATGTGCTGGGTATTTCCCCGTTTTTGCCCTCTACCCACTACTTTAAGCTGCAGTGGTTCTGGGGACTATAGTGTTTCTTTAATGTGAGGTAAATTAGAGATTAGTGAAACAAATAATATATTAGATTGCCTACTTACAACCAGGTGAGGATGATGATGGGCTCTAGCTGCATTCTGGCTCCACTGGTCTGGTGTAGAACAGGCTCTCTGGAGGCTGCTTGTAACTGTGGTCAGAAAAATCAATGTTCTGGGAGAACGGGAAGCAGCTCCATTTTTTTGGGGCCCTTACACAGCTCAAGGTCTGGGTCCCAGGGTCCACCTTCATGTTCCACCAATGAGTTTGTTCACAGGGGGTAGAGTGTGTAGGGGATGTCCTGAAATGTGTGTAAGGAATGCATTGTGTGAATCTGTGTTTGTATTTGTAAGGGCTGCAAGGTGTGTTTCTGTGTATGTACGGATGCAGTCTGTAAGGGGTGCATTGAGTGTGTGTAAGGAATGCATTGTGTGTTTCTGTGTGTGTGTAAGGGATGCATTGTGTGTAAGGGTTGCATTGCTTGTGTGTCTGTGTGTGTGTAATGCATTGTGTGTTTTTCTGTGTGCAAGGGGTGCATTGTCTTTGTGTGTAAAGGGTGCATTGTGTGTGTGTGTGTGGTAGATGTCAATCTCTCCCCCCTCCCTTGTCACTCTCTTCTCCCCACTCTCCCTCCCTTGTCACTCTCTTCTCCCCGCCTCCCTTGTCACTCTCTTTTCCCCCCTCCCACCTCTCTTCTCCCCCTTGTCACTCTCTTCTCCCCCCGTTGTCACTCTCTTCTCCTCTCCCCCTCCCCACTCTCATTCCCCTTCCCTCCCCCGTCAATTCCCCTCCCTCTCAATTTCTTTCCCCCCCCCCCCGTCAATTTCTTTCTCTTCCCCCCCTGTCAACTTCTTTTTCTCCCACTCCCTGTCCATTTCGTTCTCTCCCCCCGTCAATTTCTTTCTTTCCCCCGTCAATTTCTTTCTTTCCCTCTCCCTGTCAATTTCTTTCTCTCACACTTAGTGGAAGTGCACTTAGTGTGCACTTCCTGTTAGTCCGGCCAGGTACAGGAGACAGATGCTCCCTGTACCCGCGGACCATACAGGGCTCGGCCACGCTACAACAGAGGTAGGGGAGGGGGGAGAAATAAATTGACAGGGAGGGGGAGAAAGAAATTGACAGTGAGGGAGTGACAGGAGGGAGCGCTTTATCAGAGTCCAAGTCTTCCCCATGTGGGTTGCGGCAGAGGCCCCGGATGTCTTTTCGCTGCTTGTGGCGGGTGGTTTTCTGTCGTGGTGGCCGATGTGCTGGGTATTTCCCCGTTTTGGCCCTCTGCCCAGGAGGGCTCTGTCTGCTTATATTTGTTGCTTGTTGGGTGCGAGTGCCCTGAGGGCATACCTGTGTTACTTGCACCTTTCTCCCCCGCTCCGTGCTTGGGTAGCCTCAGTTCGAGCATCCAGCTGTGCCCAGAAGCGGGCAAAGAGCTCATCCAGCCCCTGTTCCAGGCCTGTGTGTGTTGCTTGGTCATTTGGTGGCTCGGGGTTTCCGTCCGCCATTTTGGTGAGAAGCATGGCTGTCTAGGCCCTCTCAGCGGTCGCCGCTTGTGGGTGTCGAGGGTGAGTGGGGCAGCCGGGGGGTAGATCAGGTCCTGCAGAAGCCTTCTCTTGCATGCGAGAGATTGGTCCGTGGCAGTAAGATAAGGGGCGGCGGACGTCCACCCTGTCCGCTGCTCAGCTAGGCCGCGTGGTGTCTCTAATTCAACCGGAGCTTCAGGATGCCGTTAGCGTCCCCTCCAGTGTCCCTTTTCCGGGATATTAGTCGGCTTGCTGTGTATTTTAGCGATATTAGTCGAGTTTCAGGCTTTGTGTTGCAGGAGCTCTGCAGGCATGCGACCGCTTGGCTTGGCGGCTTGGCCCCGCACTCAACGTTTATATTTTAACATGGTGGTTTACTTTTGTGTTTCCCCAAGTGCTTGAGTGTTAAATGTAATTTTTACAATACTACTGATGTTACTCACTTTAGGATGTGCACTGTTGGCTTTGTACTTTGTAACCAGGGCTGCCACAAAGGAAATATAACAAATGCATATGTAAGGGGCCTGGCAAGACCAGGCTCTTCAGCCAGACCAACAAGTTATTTCTAGTACTGTTATAGTAAGAATTCGTTGGTTTAGGTTCCGAACAGGGACTAAACATTTTACACAGGGCTGGAGCTTTCAGTTTTGAGCCGCTAGGGTCGAGGGATTATCATCTGCAGTGCAGAGCTGGAACCAGGCTTTGGGCCAGTGCAGCTAGTAAGTAAAGTACCTGGGGGGTGTGGTGGTAGTGAGTCTCTAGCCCTTTTTGTCTTTTCACATTCTCTCCCAAACCATCTGACATCAGTTCAGACAGCCAGGTAAATAAAACTACCTGCTGTCCTCAGTCCCCAGTGCCAGGTGTTAGTAGGCTCCAAACACCCAGCATGCCATGGATGAGAGAGAGCTTGTATATGTGTGCCAATGAGTTTGCCTGTATTGTTCTTGTGGTGTGTCAGAGCTTGTGTGTGAATTAGTGAACTTGTCTGTAGGGAGCTTGTGCATATGAGTCAGTCAATGAGCTTGTCCTTAATGAGCTTGTGTTTGACAATTAGTTTATCTGTACTAAGCTTTTGTGTGTCAGTGAGATTCTCTGAAGTAAGGTTGTGAGTGTGTCAGTGAGCTTGTTTGTTTTAAGCTTGTATGTGAGTTTGAGTGTTAGTGAGTTTTTCTATAGTAAGCTTGTATGTGAGTTTGTGTGTTAGTGAGTTTTTCAGTAGTAAGCTTGTATGTGAGTTTGTGTGTTAGTGAGTTTTTCAGTAGCAAGCTTGTATGTGCGTTTGTCTGTCATTGAGCTTATCTGTAGTTTGTTTGTGTATATTGGGTGGGTGGGGTTTATGACAGTTGTCAGACGTAGGGCAGAACAGCGAAATACCTAAATACATCTCTGCTCATGCTAATCCACTAAAAATCTAATTGTATCAAATAAAAATTCCTATGACAAACTTAAGGCTATGTTTGCCTCAATATTTGTCATTCGAATTATACTTCATTACTAGTAAGAGTTTAGTAAATATACCCTACTGTGATACTTAACAGAAATCCTTACACATTCATGGTACAGTGTATGAGATTTGTTCCTGTAGAACATGCAGTTTTTTCATTTGAAAAAAGGATAGATATTCATACAACACTGAAATTATTCTTCCAGTGCCCCTACCAAGATTGGGTTGTTCATTCTCCCCATGGCTCTTAGCTCAGCTTCCCCTTCCTGATGTGGCAGAGTTTGTGGACTCAAGGGCGGGACCTGTGGGTGGACATAGGGCAGGCCCATGTTGTCTTGAGGGGCTACAAATATTTTTTTAATGTCAGCCCTGACTGTAACCTTTTGTTGTACTATATATAATACAATATACTTTTACTAAAAAAAAAAAAAAAAAAACTAATTAATTCACACATTAAACAGTTAGCATTTGCTCTAAGCTCCCAGGCTTTGAAGGGCTGCCCAAAAGTGGAAATAATACTGCCATATAGCAATGTTGAGATTATCCCATGAATAATTGTACATTAGTCCTTTATGACATGGGTTTTGTGGAGTGGGTTACATTTTCAGCCTAATTATAAAAAAAAAAAAAAAAAACACAATTCCCTGAAAGTCCTGCTGTGTAGGAAAGCTTGTATGAGCAAAGGAAAGCGTAGCCACTGGCGTACATACTGCGGTCGCAGGGATCACAGCTGCGACTGGGCCCGTCACTCCAGGGGGTCCGGTCGCCCTGCAGACCCCATACGACCAGGTGCATGCCATCATTATTTGCAGCCACAGCCCGCGCGGCAAACCGCCGGGGCCGCCGTCCAAGGGGCCCATCGGGTGGCCCATGCTGTCAGGGCCACCCAATTGAAATGGATTGTCAGGTAGGAAACATGAGGGTGACTTAAATATTGTGTGTGTTTGTTTGTATGTGTCTGTGTCTACCTGTCTGTCCGTATGTATGTGTGCCTGTCTGTTTGTATGTATGTGTCTTTGTATGTATGTGTGCCTGTCTGTATGTATGTGTGCCTGTCTGTTTGTATGTATGTGTCTTTGTATCTTTGTATGTATTTGTCTGTCTGTATGTATGTGTGTGTTTCTGTATGTATGTTTCCCTGTCTGTTTTTGTCTGTCTGTCTGTCTGTATGTATGTATGTGTCTTTGTATGTGTGTCTTGTGTGTGTGTCTGTATGTGTCTGCCTGTTATGTATGTGTGCCTGTCTGTCTGCATGTATGTATGTGTCTTGTATGTGTCTTTGTATGTTTGACGTGTGTGTGTCTGTCTGTGTGTGTGCCTATCTGTTTTTATGTATGTATGTGTCTTTGTATGTGTGTCTTGTGTGTGTGTCTGTATGTGTCTGCCTGTTATGTATGTGTGCCTGTCTGTCTGCATGTATGTATGTGTCTTGTATGTGTCTTTGTATGTTTGACGTGTGTGTGTCTGTCTGTGTGTGTGCCTATCTGTTTTTATGTATGTATGTGTCTTTGTATGTCTGTCTGTCTTTGTGTGTGTATGTGTGTGTCTGTCTTTGTGTGTGCGTGTGTGTGTCTCTGTGTGTGTGTCTGTCGGGGGGAGAGTTAGAGGAGGGGAAGAGGGAGGGGGCATGGGTTATGTGTACACCACTGAGCGTAGCTATTCATATTAATATGCAACATATTTGAATGACGATGTGGACTTATAACCTCAACACTTTTTATAAATTGCGGCAGTTCTAGAACGCTGTGTGCAGTGAGACAGGATAAGAGCAGACTCAGAAGCAAATTGTATGGTGCAATAATGATGTTTTTGAAGGACAAGTGTTAATTAATAAAATCTGTTATATCCTTAAAACTGTGACTTTTTAAGTAACTTTCTGTCTGTCACACCACTCTTCTACTTTATAAATTAAATTAAAAAGCTGCATGTGTTAGTTATGTCTTATGTAAATCTTCCCAAAAAAATATGACGTGAACAAGGTTATATTTCTTTTCATGTGTTAATTGTATTCAGCCTTGGATACATTAATGTGCAAACTGAGTGCAATGGCCATGGACCGAGGGCTAGCTTGTGAGATCAAAGGTTCTTACTGTCCTCTCTTTGAATCAAAGCCGTATACAGCCCATCTTTTTCATTGTCCTTTCCCACCTAATGCAATTTGTTTTGGCTATAATGGAAAGGAATTATAGAGGCCTGTGCTATTTTTGCATGAACAATAATAGTTAGGCAGGTATTGGCAAGCATGTCAAACAATAAGAAACACTTGTAACGAAATAATGCATCTTGGACGTAAAAACCCAAGGGCAGAGTACAGAATATTTGATCGAGTCCTAACCTCAACATCTGAGGAAAGGGATTTAGGGGTGATTATTTCTGATGACTTAAAGGTAGGCAGACAATGTAATAGAGCAGCAGGAAATGCTAGCAGAATGCTTGGTTGTATAGGGAGAGGTATTAGCAGTAGAAAGAGGGAAGTGCTCATGCCATTGTACAGAACACTGGTGAGACCTCACTTGGAGTATTGTGCGCAGTACTGGAGACCGTATCTTCAGAAGGATATTGATACCTTAGAGAGAGTTCAGAGAAGGGTTACTAAACTGGTTCATGGATTGCAGGATAAAACTTACAAGGAAAGGTTAAAGGATCTTAACATGTATAGCTTGGAGGAAAGACGAGACAGGGGGGATATGATAGAAACATTTAAATACATAAAGGGAATCAACACAGTAAAGGAGGAGACTATATTTAAAAAAAGAAAAACTACCACAACAAGAGGACATAGTCTTAAATTAGAGGGACAAAGGTTTAAAAATAATATCCGGAAGTTTTACTTTACTGAGAGGGTACCAGCTGAAGTGGTAGAGGTTAACACAGTAAAGGAGTTTAAGCATGCGTGGGATAGGCATAAGGCTATCCTAACTATAAGATAAGGCCAGGGACTAATGAAAGTATTTAGAAAATTGGGCAGACTAGATGGGCCGAATGGTTTTTATCTGCCGTCACATTCTATGTTTCTATGAACCAAAACAGCGTGGATGTGGCTCTTGGTTGCTCGTGTGAGCTGTGTCCAGGTGCCCTGTCATGTCCTATTTTTGTTTCCTGTTGTCGTCGTGGAGTGAAAGGGACTATGGTGGCCAGGTGCTATGTGTGGGTGAAGGCTGGGTCTTCGGAACGTGCTGATAGTCCCAGTTTCCCGAACAGGGCTTGAGATTTCTTGGCTGAGGATAGAGTATGAGCTGTTCCGTTGTAGATTACACTGAAGGATATTGGTGGCGCTCAGCAGTAGGCCACTCTAGCATTCAGGAGCCGGCTTGTCACTGGCAGCATTGTGTGTCTCCACTGTAAGGTGGACCTCGATAGGTAGATAAAATGACAGATCCGAGTCCTTGAAAGGGTAAGGCGTTTGGTCACGTAATGCCGCCACGATTGCTCTTTTATCTTGTGCGAATGTGCAGTGGATTAAGATGTCGCTTACAGCTAAAGCTGGGGCCCTAGATGACTTTGGAAGGTGGAACATACCGTTGATCATTACTTTTTTGGCTTGTGTCGGAGGTAGTAGCGAGGCCACTAGGTGCCTCAGATATTGTGGTAGTTCCTCCATTGTAATAGTTTCAGGTACGCCATCTTGCTTTAGGCCTGGTTCTGGAGCATAAACCCGATGTCTAGGGAATCACATGGTGTCCCTGGCGGTGGCCTTTGCAATCTCCTTCCCATTTCGGGTAGTATTCTTGACGTAGTGGCTAGAGCGGTCTCGGCTGTCCAGTATCTTTTACGGATTCTGCAACTCCTTGAGTCCGAGTCATAGGGGGAGGTGGTAGGCCGCAAGCCTTTTTTTACCGCCTTTTCAGCCGGGGTTGCTGAAAAAATGGCATGTACCGGCTTTGTGTGTTGCCCCGAGGTAAGTCTGGGGGTCATGGCAGTCGGGTGAACAATGATGCCTGCAATTTTTGTAGGATTTGGCTATATGTCTCAGGAGCCTTGGGAAATCTGCTCAGTGCTGTGGTTAATCCCCCTTCCCTCCCCCCCCCCCAACAAAGGATTTTGCAGAGCGCTTTTCACAATGGACGATATGGTGGGAGAACTCTGAGGTCCCAAAATGTCTATTTTGAAGGGGACTGATGTACAATGTTTTTTGTATCTTGTATGTTGTATCTACTTCAATAAATGTGTCTATTTATTTGTCATATTACATTGCTGGATACTTTCCAGGCAGACCTCTTAGACAGTATTACCTCAGTGGAGGTGCTGCCAATCCTTTGTCCAAGATCTTATGTATATGTATAGCTCCGATGCGATCTTGGTGAAACCGCACTATCATATAAAACACATAATAATAGTTTTAAAATATTTTTTGGTCCCACTACCTTCGCTCCATATGCCCAATATCCCACATAGTTGTTTTTAGTTATTTACATTATGGCACCACAGCTGATCTGATCACATGATGTGGACCACAGCAGCATCTTTTTTTCACGCTTTTGTGGGAATGTTAAGCCTACTAAAACCTTCCCTATTAAGTCCATACACATTTTTTCCATTTTACAGTTTTTTATGTTAATTAGCACGTGGTCATGTGACTATGATGTCACATGACCGTTGTTTTCAAACCTAGCCTGTGCTATTTAAATAGCATGTAAAACTTTGATAAAGCCTAGCAAAAAGGTGAAACACATTGGTGTATTACAGTTGTTTATAATTTTATATATATATATTTTTTAATATTTTTATTGTCTTTATCTATACCAATAGAGTAGTTTTTTAAACTTAGATCTGTGCTGCTTCTTACCTCATGAGCTTTATTTCCTTGGTGGGAATATATACCACCTATGCTTTTGGATTAAGCAAACCATATTTGGTCATCTCAATTACCTGCACCACCCACATATCCTAGAGTGGGGATCATACCACTCCAAGCTATACTTTAGGAGCCACTGTAGGGTGCCAATAAATGTGAGTGTATATTTACTTACCTACCTAACAAATACCCCACTGCTGACATTCTACACTAAATTATTTTATTCTGTTTTTCTTTCTACCATACTTCACAGGGATGAACCAATTGTTAAGTAGGAGCTAAAATAATATCCATAAGCGTGGATCATACTGTTTAAGTTCATAAGTTGGAGTTACGTCAGAAAAGAGGAAGTGCATCTTTATTCTCCAAATATCAAAAACATCCTACACTTATTTCCTGTGTTCTCTGCCATTGTGTCATTCATATACCACAAAGGACATAAAAGGTGCTACAACCACTCCCCTGTTCTACCATATTTCCAGAGAATAGATACACCAGATATGGTTGTTGAGCTGTCTATCGGAACTGTATCAGTATAATCTAAGTGCTGAATTTTCTAATTTTTTTTCTTTACATTGATATATATTATCCTGGTACTTGTATTGCAGTACTGGTGGCTCTTTTACTGCTTCCTCTCAACCCCTTAACAACCGTTGACTGTTCAGGACCATCATTCGAAAAATCCCCTTGAGGACCGGTGACCTACCTGAACCGTCATATTGGTATTATGTACTTACCTGACATACAATTTATATGTATGTATGTATGTATATATATATATATATATATATATATATATATATATATATATATATATATATATATGATATATAGACATATATCATATTGATATAATATATGTCTATATATCTTATATATATAATGTCATATTAAGTGTATTTATGATAACTATATACATTGTATATATTTTTATATATATATATTATAAAATACAAATAATTAACTGAAAATAAATTTAAAAACATGAAAATAATAAAGTAAAAAAAATGTATATATAAAAAATCTAAATAATACAAAATATATATATATATCCATATACAAAATTACATCAATAATTTCAGAAATATACACGTAGACTTCAAATATTTAAATATGTATATATATTTAAATTATGCGTGCGCATTTATGTAATATTTTTACATAATTAAGTAATTTTATTGATTGCAATTTGAGGAACCTGCCTGACAACCCAGGCCAAACGTCCAGAGAATTTAATTTGCTAGCACTGTATTTAACCCTGTAACCTTCTATGACACCCTAAAACCTGTATATGGGGGGGTACTGTTTTACTCTGGATACTTCGCTGAACACAAATATTAATGTTTCAAAACCGTAAAACATATCACAGCGATTATATTGTCAGTGAAAGTGAAGTTTTTTGCATTTTTCACACACAAACGTCACTTTCACTGATGATATAATTGTTGCCTTTAAGAGCGTATGGTAGCCCAGGAATGAGAATTACCCCCATGGTGCCATACCATTTGCAAATGAAGACAACCCAAGGTATTGCAAATGGGGTATGTCCAGTCTTTTTTAGTAGCAACTTAGTCACAAACACTGGCCAAAGTTAGCATTCATAATAGTTTTTTGCATTTTTAACACATAAACAAATATAAATGCTAACTTTGGCCAGTGTTTGTGACTAATTGACTTCTAAAAAAGACTGGACATAACCCATATTGAATACCCTGGCTTGTCTACTTTAAAAAAAAATATGTACATGTGAGGTGTGATTCAGAGATTTATGACCAATAACAGTGTTACAATGTCACTATTGATACATTTTAAAAAATATATATTTTTAAACAGCAATTTTCTATTTGTACTTACAGCCCTTTAACTTGCAGAAAAGCATGTTAAACACGGGGTGTTTTTAAACTCAGGACAAAATTTTGAATCTATTTAGCAGTTTTTTTTTCATTAGCTTTTGTAGATAAGTAAAAGATTTTTCAAGTAAACGTCAAAAAATTTGTTTTTCCCCCAATTTTTCACCATTTTTTTTTTAAAGTAAATTATATGACATTATAAAAATAATGGTATGTAAAGAAAGCCCTTTCTGTCCTGAAAAAAACAATATATAACTTGTATGGGAACAGTAAATGAGAGAGAGGAAAATTACAGCGAAACACAAACACCACGAAAATGTTAAAACGGCTTTGGTCCTTAACGTACAAAATGGCCAAAACAGTCGGGTCCTTAACCCCTTAAGGACCAAACTTCTGGAATAAAAGGGAATCATGACATGTCATGTGTCTTTAAGGGGTTAATGTTCTTGATTTGTTTGTATTTGTGTTTTAGAATTTTAAATCTACTCTTTTTAGTCTACTTATCTAAACATTTAAAAGTATTCAATTTTCACTACTCATGGGTAGACTAATGCTTAACCACAGAAAACATGAAAACTCTTGTCAAAATTATATCATGGCTGAGTGCTTAGGACGAGATGTTCCATTTCTATTTTCTACTGATGTATACAAATGAATACTTGAGAGGCTTTTTCTTGGTGATTATTTTACGTGCAGTGTAGTATTTTAAAAATTCAAGCAATTGTTAAGTATCTGTGGATATCTTCCTTGGGGGTATATTTCCTTTCTTACTTTGTCATTTGAAAGGATTTCAAAGCAAAGACATTTGTAGTCATTACTGCCTGTTTTGATGAAGATAAAAAGATTCATTTTTTTCCATGAGCAGATCATTTCCCATTGATGTGTTAAATCAATTTTACTCCTTTGGCAGGTTATTTCTTTATTATCTCCTTTAACTACTTGGTTTCCTATTTCATTAAGTTCATATCTCAATCTTTATTTTTTTTATGCCCCCCCCCCCCCCCCCCAATATAGATGATCATTTGTCACATATAGGTACAATTTCAGACTTTCTTCTGGCTTATTTTAAACAAGCCACTTATAGTAAACATATAATGTTAGAACATTAACTTTATATGGTTTGTTTTGTAAATGAAATATGTGTTTCTGTGTGTGTGTGTGTGTGCGTGTATGTATATAAATATATATACACACACACACACACACACACACACACATATATATATATATACACATATATACACACACACACATATACATACATATTAAGTGTGTGACATTAAATGAGAATATTGTACATTTTAATGAACAGATCATGGGCTAAAATGGTTCAATATATTTGACTGTCATCATATTTCCTTGCTACCAGGTATTTTTTCAGTACAGTCATCAATTGTTCTTTTTCTGTCCTGCATACCTGCCCTTTGCTAAGTACCGTTCCTATCTTCTCCCAGACATCGTTCTCCGTATTTTGTAACTTTTCACAAATATATTTTTTCCTGTTTAAGCCCTCCTAGTTCCACTCCCTTGTTTCCAGTCACATGGTTTCATGTGAGCATGGTAGTGCTTGCTTGGAAAAGTGTGGATGACGGTGTATAATGTATATATTTACACTAACATTAAATAATTACTTTTTGCTTTTCTGGCAATAAAATTGTTAAAATGTGAATTCATTTTTCAGCGACAGCTGAAGAAAGGTATTTTTCAAACATCTTTAAATATGTTCCCTAGTTCACAATTTTAAAGAAAATCTTTGATAGTATTTTTCCATTTTGTTTTTATTACATAATTGAATTATGACCTATTCAACTCGGAATTTGGTGTTTCTACATTAGCCTTCTTAAGAATAAATGCCAGGACATATATATATTTTTTCCCGTTATATGTTATATAAAGGGATTAGCTGAACCACCTGTTCTTTAATGAGTTAATTATAGTCTTTGTTTAAGAAATTAGTTTTTCACTTTTAAATTGATATATTTGTGCATTGTTAAGAAACCATCCTCTGTTAATTGTTTTATGCATTTTCAGAAAATCTCAGTCAATTGGCAGGCATTGCCCCCTAAGTTATTTATTTATTTTTCTTTCTACCTTTTTTGTAGTTTATCTCTCTCTCTCTCTCTCTCTCTCTCTCTCTCTCTCTCTCTCTCTCTCTCTCTCTCTCTCTCTCTCTCTCTCTCTCTCTCTCTATATATATATATATATATATATATATATATATATATATATATATATATATATATACAATTTAATTTTTTTCTTGTGCAGTGGCTTATCCCTTCATATAATATAATGAAACTTGTCATTCCGTTGACATGTTTTGCAACTCATTTTAAGGCTAGCAGTAACTGTTCCACATGTAATTCCAGCAACACGTTGGCAGTTTGCCCCACAAGTGAGCTATGTAATGTGTTCGTAATATAAATAGCAAATTAGCATTTAAGCTACTGCACTTAAGTTATTTGGTTTCACATGTGCCTGTAGTTGGCAAGAAAAGAGCGGAAATTAAACTCCTCAAAAATCTCAATGCATAAAGAAGCTTGTTCTTTTGATTGAAACCACATACTTAGCATTTGATTTTAGCCAGTGCCAGTGGTAGGGAAAATTACAGCAGAAAGAACAAATGCGTTACGAGCTGTGAAAATGGCAATTGGCAATGCATGCCTTCTATGCAATGGCAGTATTTTTGCAAATTCATCTGCAACTATTGTGTAATCGGTTATCTCTACAGGTATGCCAAAATGTTTTACCTTTATATGTAGCGGAATTACTTAAAACTCCTTTCATCAAAGATTTTTTTTAATCTCCTGACCATGATTCTTAACATTTGTCAGCTGATTGTCTAACAAAAATATATCCTCTAATTTTCTATAGCATATATAACTATACACAACATTTTTCTTGACAATATATTATTTTTTTGTTTTATTTTTCCTGCCTTGTATCTAATCTTTAAACATCAGATTTGTTGTTCCATTCCAGCACATCCCCAGATGCTCAATCAGATTGATATCTGGGGAATTTGGAGGCCAAGGCAAAACCTTGAACTCTTTGTAATGTTCCTCAAACCATTCCTGAACAATGTTTGCAGTGTGACAGGGTACATTATCCTTCTGAAAAATACACTGCTATGAAGGGGTGTACATGGTCTGCAACAATCTCTAGGTAGGTGGTATGTGTCAAAGTAACACCCACATGAATGCCAGGACCCAAGCTGAACATTGACCAGAGCATAACACTGCCTCCACTGGCTTGCATGCATCCTGCTTCCATCTCTTCCCCAGGTAACCCACGCATACACACCCAGCCGTCCACCTGATCTAAAAGAAAATGTGATTCATCATAATTTAGACCTTGTCAAAGTCACTCAGATCTTTTCACTTGCCCATTTCATTTTTTCTTGCTTCCAATACATGAAATTCAAGAACTGGCTGTTCAGTTGCTGCCACATATATCCCACCCATTGCTAGGTGCCATTGTCTGTGCTTTTAATGTTGTGGCTCATTAGTGTATATGCAAAATAGGCAAAATAAATTCGGAATTTTCGCAATTCGGCACTTCGGCAACTTCGGCATTTCGGGACTTCGGCACTTCTATTGCAGCCGCTTAGTAGATAACTCCCTAATTCCCACGGTATTAGGGAGTTATCTAACAAAAGGCTGAAAGACCTAAATTGGTCTTTCAGACAAATGTACTAATACTAAGTAAAAATGACTTAGTATTAGTAAATTTTGCCCCTACTCGCTATACCGCGAGTAGGGGCATGTCTAGTAAACAGTGAGAAGCCTGTGGCTGCTCACTGTTTAAAAAAATAAATAAAAAATACCCCCCCCCCCTCGGCGGGTGGGGGCCCTAAAGTAAAATGATGGGGGGGGACCTATTGTCCTCCCCCCCGGCCCCCACCCCTGAGCGGTGGGTGAGGACCCTAAATACTAATAAGGAGGGGGGACCTAATGTCCTCCCCCCTGGCCCCCACACCTGAGCGGCGGGTGGGGGCCCTAAATACTAATAAGGGGGGGGGGACCTAATGTCCTCCCCCTGGCCCCCACCACTGAGCGGTGGGTGGGGGCCCTAAATAGTAATAGGGGGGACCTAATGTCCTGGCCCCCACCCCTGAGCAGTGGGCAGGGGCCCTACAGTAAAATAAGGGGAGGGGGACCTAAGGTCCTCCCCCCTGGCCCCCACCCCATAGCGGCGGGTGGGGGCCCTAAATCCTAAAAGGGGGGGGACCTTTGGAATTTTCCCACACTGTGTAATTTGACTCATAACTCTCTGATTGGTTACTTAATCCACCAATCAGAGAGTTATGAGTCAAATTACACAGTGTGGGAAAATTCCAAAGAACTTTCCCACGCTGTGTAAAATGATACAGAGCACTCTGATTGGTGGATTTCAAACCAACCAATCAGAGTGCTGTGACAGGTAAATGTAGAGACTTACCTGTCAGTCTCTTCATTTATCTGTCAGAGCACTCTGATTGGATGGCTTAAACCCACCAATCAGAGTGCTCTGAGCCTAATTGCAGGGCGGGGCAAGGCTTTATAAGCCTTCCCCCGCCCTGCAGAGCTCAGTCTGCGCGGAGCCCTCCATGGGTGAAGAAGGATTTTTTTTTTTTTATTATTATTTTTTTAATTGCGTCGGTTATTATGGTTTTTTATTTGGCCTTTTTTGGGGCTGAAAAAAGATTTTAGAAGAAAGAAAACTTCGAATGGTAAGTTATTTTGTTTTTTACAGGTTCTTAGTTAAATGTCCCCCCCTCATTATTTTTAGGGTGAGGGGGGTAGGTAGGGGGATCATTTTTTTGGGGGGGAGGGGTGACTAGTCACCTGGGGGGGACAGGGCATTTTTTTGAGGACATTAGGTCCCCCCCTTTTATTAGTATTTAGGGCCCCAACCCACTGTTCAGGGGTGGGGGCCAGGGGGGAGGACCTTAGGTTCCCCCCCTTTTTAGGATTTAGGGCCCCCACCCACCGCTCATGGGTGGGGCCAGAGGGAGGACCTTAGGTCCCCCCTTTTTAGTATTTAGGGCCCCCACCCGCCGCTCAGGGGTGGGGGCCAGGGGGGAGGACCTTAGGCCCCCCCCTTATTAGTATTTAGGGCCCCCACCCACTGCTCAGGGGTGGGGGGCCATGAGGGAGGACATTAGGTCCCCCCCTTATATAATTTAGGGCCCCCACCCACCGCTCAGGGGTGTGGGTGCCATGGGGGAGGACATTAGGTCCCCCCTTATTATAATATAGGGCCCCACCCGCTGCTCAGGGATGGAGGCTCGGGAAGGGGGCCTTTTTTTTTTTTTTTTTTTAACAGTACGCAGCCACAGGCTGCTCACTGTTTACTAGACATGCCCCTACTTGCGGTATAGCGAGTAGGGGCATAATTTACTAATACCAAGTAATCTTTACTTAGTATTAGTAAATTTGGCTGAAAGACCAATTTTGGTCTTTCAGCCTTTTAGTAGATAGCTCCCTAATACCGTGGGAATTAGGGGGTTATCTACTTATTCATTCCTGTCATTACTTTGACTGGCCAAGTAACTTACATTTTATATGAATGTATGTTACTTGATTGTTGTAAGTGTTGCAAATGCTTACAGATGAATCCTGGCTATGTTTGTATACTTTTTATTTAAAATTATTTACAATGTAACATTTTTCTTCTTTCACTGGGTAAGTATATTAGTACTTAGGCAATACTGTACTTCGGAACGTCGGGACATCGGCAATTCGGCACTAAAGCAATTCGGACATTTGGAAGTTCCCGAATGTCCGAATTGCCCAAAATTCGTCCGAATTCATATTCGGACCGAAACGAATTGCACATGTCTAATGCAAAAGGACTTCATTGGAGAGATCTATAAGAACAAACAAACCAATATAGTATACACCCCCATTTCTGAATTTTTTTTCATTATGGGTATATCTAACCGCTTTCAAAAGATGCAGATTTGCTGTCTGTACCCTTTTAAAACCCTCACCTTTTCCCCTGGAATAGACTTTCACTCGATGCCATGGTAATGACCAATTAGAGGCTTTTCATTGCAAAGCCTCTGATTTTGAGCCACAAGCTTGCACACAGCTTTTAGCTCAAATCCTCTCATACTGCCTGCCGGAGGATCCGCGCAGGGCTAAAGTGGACTTTGTGGACATGCACACTGAGGCACACTTTTACTTGCGGAGAAGGCATGTGCACTGTAGTGCGCCTGTCAATTCTGTTAGCTGTGTGGACCTATCAGAATCATGAAGATAACCTCCAGTTTTGTGACTGACAGCTGGGTCGGTGTTATTCCAAATATTTATAAAAGTGCAGGTTTCATATACTGCAATTAACACAATTTTCCTGACACGTGAAGCACTTCTTAAGCAGCCATAGGGAAATTATTGGTGGTTTTCAGTCTTTTACTTAATAAAGTTATTTCCAGAGAAGTGGCTATTCTCCTTTACAGAAAATAGGGAAATATATTTTTTTATTGACAGTGGATGGTTTGGAATCATATAAAGTGTAAATAATCATCTTTCAGTCAGATGGTGACATTTTTATTAAAAATGTACTTTAGAAGTAAACATATCTTTTTGTATATGGAATTATACATTACATTTTTTACTTTATACCTTGCAATATTTTGTTTCTGATGGTTCTGGTTAAATGAAAATGGAGATGATCAGATTTACAGATATCAAAGACAAATGATGTAATTTTTTCCAGTTTTGTCATGATTACTGAGAAACGTGACCTAAAAACCAGTGAAACTGTAATGTATCCTGTGTAAAATTAAAGTTTATAAGGTCATAATAATTCCCACCATTGCTTAGAACTCTGTCACATCCAACATATCCGTTATGGAATTGCCCTTTCAGAAACCGTGATCAAACTCCAATATCATTGTTTTAAAAATATAAAACATGAAAATTTAATTGAAATTTTGAATTTAACGAATTAAACATTGGATGAAATTGAATGAACCACGGTGGTACAGAAGGTATAGTTTCATTCCGCACTTGTGTTGTTTGCTTTAATGATAAAATGTAAACTAACATTGAGTGAATAGATGACCCTCTTCTTTCCATCCTCAAAATTTTTTGATTTAGCTTATCTTTTTGTGGGAGCTGGATTTACAGTGAATCAGGATTGTTTTACAGATAGAAAGATCTCGAAGTTCACTCATTACCAAGAGGCTAGATATAACAGGCAGGATTAGGCCATCTTTATAATATATATTTTTAAATTGACCAACAGTACATTAAACAGCCATATACAATATACGTAAAGGCAGGGAGACTAGACTCCAGTCACGTCGATGATTAAAATTCAGTTTCAGCGACTGGAGAGTTCCTTTTATCTTTTTCAACCACATACACGTTACCTCATTTTGTAGATGCCACCTATAACAGGTTCAGTACTTTGCATGTGCATAGGATATATATATATATATATATATATATATATATGTGTGTGTGTGTGTATAAAATCACAAACAAAACGGTGTTGGAGGATTTCAGCTAAATTTCCAGAAGGCTTGTTCTTGTTAGAACAGTGTAAGAAGCTAGAAACCCCTAAGGTACCTTAGCTTAACGTGTGTCAGGGACAACCTAATAGGGGGTAACCCTCACAAATGCGTATATTAATAAAAAAAGAAAATGTAGGGGTGATACGTTTTCTACACGGTACCCCCTTGGACTCCGCATCCCACTAGGCAACATGTGTGGACTATATGTGTAGTTATAACTCCTACTGTTCTAAGCCACGGCAGTTGTGTTTTGGATATTAATATCTTCCCCCACTTTGCTATTAGACTTCTTGGAGTGATTAGTTCATTGGGGTTTATATCCTACACAAGGGCCATTTTGATATTTTCTTCTGCCTGTCTGCATTTTTAATCATTTAGTTTTAATTTTGAGTTTGTTACTAGCATGGGGATTTTACTTTAATTATTAAAATTATGTTTTAACATATACGGAATTTGGCAAGGGACTTCCTACTTTTTTTGACCCTTGGGGAGCTTCTCTCCCTTGGGTCTCCTTTTCTTTTTTTGTAATATACGTTCTTGTTGGAGCATGCTGATTTTGTTCGCTTCCATTTAATTAATGTTCTGTTGCCAGTCCAGCCTCAGGGTAGCATGTAACAATAACTTTACAGTGGTGTCATGCTGGTTAGTCTTGAAATATAAAAGTGGACACCATTTTGCAATATATGTGGGAAACGGATGCATATGCTTTTAATCTCTTGTAGAATGGTCTTGTTGTTGTTTTAATGATTTTTAGCAAAAATAAAAAATTGCCAACGTAGTTAGCGATCTATACATTATCTGAGGGTGGTTTATGTGAATGCTCTTGTAATTGCTGGGGAATATAGCCTTTTTGTTTTGATGTACACATTGAATGTGTTTTGTTATTCCCTGGGTTTCAAATCTCTTTTAAAGAATTTGTCTTTGAGCAAAGTTGCTTTAAAGACATTTCTAGGCTTTTGAGAGCATAAAAACAACATGTATATGTGATTAGAAATCTGATTACTCAAAGTTCTTCTATTCTAGTGGCCTTATGTATATTTGCACTTGTTAGTACTTGTGGTTTTTTTTTCTCCCTGAACGTTAATTTGACATTAATTTAGTAACTGGAACTGTATGCAGAGAACGTAGAAAGGTTTCTCTCTGGTTAATAGTGCGTATTCAGGATATACCATATATAGCACTTAATGATTGGTTCAGCCGGCCTCCTGCTGATAGAGTCCTCTTTAGCAGTGTGCCATTCAAAAGACAGTTAATTATTGAATATTATTTTGTAAGCTGACAAAGCATGTGCTATATTATTTTTTTTTCTGGCTACGTGTTTTAACACAGGTTATAATTCATAGTAATAATTTATAACTCACAGCAGTTGGCGAAGCTCCTATTAAATTTTTACACTGTGCTATGAGGAAATTAACCACACAACTTCAGGGACATGTTAGTCTGTTGGCAGTTTGTTATATCCTCCAGTGTTATTAATCTGCCTTTCTAGTGATTCTCACTAGAGATTGTGTGACTTTTAACGCTAGTTTAAAGTTAAACTTGTATTGTAAGAACAATGGCCATTTTAGGAGATATGCAATTGAATCAGTGTTTTTCCTTTTTTTATATATATATTAAGACCCTTGCTTTTATTACCATATTAGACCTTGCTTTCTAAGGTCTCACTCTCACTGTGATCACAGTTGCTCCGCACGATCAATAAAACTCTTCGCTGAATCTGATGCTTATTCGGTTATTACGCTAACACTAGTTTATTGCAGTGCAATGACTTTAGGCAGTGCAATAGAGAATTAATGAGTTTCTTATGCAAGCAGTCACTTAGGCTTGTTTACACCCTACATTATTCTGCAGATAAAGTGTAGAAATCGTGGAAACCAACTATCTACCACAATAACGGACACCCCATGGGGATATGTTTACAGCAGGATTTACGAGGTCTGTCCGGAAAAAGTCCAGCCATTGTTAATATAACGATAACGGTTTGTGCGACATTGATGTAACCTGGCAACCAAGGAGAGTGGACTGGAATGCGCATGCGTGGACAATGACGACTTTACATTACTAGTCAGTGGGGTAGCTAGATGCCGTGGAGTGAGCATGTGTACTGTGTGACCATCGCATTCAAAATGACTGAACGAGTAGAGTGACAATTCTGCATGAAATTTTGCATTAAGCTCAAACATTCATTCGCAAAAATTATTTGGATAATCCTGAAGGCTTTCGGGAACGATGCAATGTGTGCAACGCAATTAAGTTTGGCACAAACACTTGAAAAATTGTCGAGGATCTGTTGAAAAATTTGGCGCCATGCGACTTATTGCTTTTCCCAAAACAAAAAGCTCCTTTGAAAGGGAAAAGATTTCAGTCTGTCAAGATTCAGGTACATACAAAGAGTCACCTAATGGCAATTTCAACAAAGGATTTTGCAGTTGTTTTGAACAGCGGAAGAGACGATGTAAGAACTGTGTGACGTCACATTCTTTGAAGTTGACTGAGGTGTCATTGTCCTATGTACAATGTTTGTTGTATCTTCTTCAATAAATGTCTCTATTTTTCATATTACATGGCTGGATACTTTCCGGACAGACTTCGTATACACAGTCTTTTAAGGCATTCTTGCCACCAAGTTTCTGTACAGGCTAAATATATGTAGGTGGAGTTCTTGTGATCTTCTCAGTGACCATTGATAGATTGCAGAAGTGCAAAGAGCAAAAATGAGAGGACTACATCTATAAGAATCCAGTTAATTGATTCCGTTTTATAGAGGAAAGTGAATTGTTTTCCTATATAGTATGGGCCTTGATGTATTCCATTGATCATGTCTTTGAAATTATGCAAATATCCAAATGAGACATCAGTCTTGCAGTTTAGATCAGTTTCCATAAAACAGGTTAATTTGCAAGTTCCATTTCGCCACAACCATTATAGGCACTTTCTAGTGAAACTTTTAATGACTGAAACACTTAACCTGGCCAAAAACTTTGAATGCTTCTCACAGAAAAGCAATGGGTTCTTTGTAAGAAGCATATCATTGGTTAAGTGTAATGATTGCCAATTATTTCCCAGAAAGTCCCCAATGCATCTCTATTGGAAGCTCTGTCATGACGATTTCATGAGAAGATGAGTGACTGTCTGGCGCTAGATGAAGCATGAGTTTTTATTTTTTTATTTTACAAGGAGGATGCTCATACTCTGCAACTTAAGAAACACACCAATATTAAATGTGAATATATGTATTTATTATGTTTGTGTTCCTTTAATGAAATATTGGTTCTTGGGTCCAGTTGTAGATTAGAAAACCGCATCCAATTTTCAGGTAAAGTGGAGAGAAGTAAATAAATAGGAAAAGCAATACAAAAAATAAGAGTAAGCTTATGTACGAGCATACTGTTGTATTTAAATGTCAGCAAGTATAAATTAAATGAAGAACTGCTCGTAAAGTAAGGAGCCAAAGAGACACAATATACCAGATGTGCAATTCTAGGTAATGGGACTCAATAAAAACAAAAGAAATGGGGAAGGGAGGGAAGGTGCCACTGTGAGATGGAAGCCACACTGTACTGTATGAGACTATTAAGGGGAATTGGTAAACTCATCCCATGTGGACTCAATTTTACAGTATGCAGGCAGTATTAATCGAACCACATGATGATTTTCATTGATTTTGACCCTGATATGGCATGTGGAGGAAATTGCTTACTTTAGCTAGTTTATATGAGTGTAACCTCAGGCCCCTTCTTATCTGACGGGATGCTGGGAGGGAGTAAGAGTCACCTTCTCCCAGCTGACACTGGCCCAACTGCGCATGAGGTTGTGGGTGTGAGCTGCCAGAACTATCCAAAGTGTTCTCAAGCTGTGCATGGACATGAGGACCCTGCAGAGAGGACACATCACTTTCTGTAATATCAAGCAGGTTAGGGACCGGCCATACATGCCTTTCAGTCCTTGAATGGGTGGGCATACCCTTTTCCTGGGCAGACCTGATTGTTTTGGACGGCACCAGTTAAGTGAATTGTGTCACCTGTGTCACAATTTATCTGCAGACGACCACTCGTCTCAATCTCATACCTCACAATGTTAAGAGATATGAAGCCGCCAAAGCAAATTTAGTAGTAATAATAATTCCCTTATTTTAAGAGTAATGATAATTCCCTTATTTTAAGAGTAATAATAAATACATTAAAAAAACAAAACAAAAAAAAAGAATAAAAAATATATATATATGGTATTTAATTAACAATGGCAAAATGGTTCTTAGGAAACTTTGGGAATACCCAAACTGTTAGTAATCTAACAGTTGGAAATAACTGATATATAATATTGATTAAGAATTACACAAACTTAGAATAGTTTTTTCTTTTCTCAGCAGATTTAAATATATATATATATATATATATATATATATATATATATATATATATATATATATATATATATATAATGCCGCAATTATGTACTATACTTGGAGAAAATGCATGATAATGTGTTAACTATGATACAAGGTTATAGAAGTTAAAAATAAATAAATCTACTTTTCCAAGGGAAAAGGCAACTTGTCAGTCTTGACAATCTACTTTTCCTGACACAAATTCATTTCAAATTAGAAAGTTTAGGAACCCTGCTTAGATCTGAAAATGTGCTTGGTTATTCACTAAATTTTAGCAAATTATATCTGAATGGATAAACTGACTGATCTTGACTGGTTATACCTGCCTTAGTTTTGCCATGTGGATTTAAAGCGGCACTGCCATGCCAAACTTATTTTTCTCCTATTGTTTTTAGTTTTTTCTCTTTCTTTATTTCTGATCTGTTTTTCTTTAAAACATAAGAAAAAGTAGGGACTACTTTGTCTTATGTATTTTTCCTACGCTTGACTTTCTGTGACCAAAAGAGGAGCTTATGTCTGCTCCATTTCCTGTGTCAAGGAGAAGGGTGAGTACTTTCTCTGACACCTGAAATTGAGCTGACTTAAGCTCCACATATGGTCAAAGAAAGTCAAGCGTAGGGAAAATACATAGGACAAAGTTGTGCCTAAGTAAAATAGATCTGAAATAAAGCAAAGAACAGATTCTAAAAGAGAAGAGGAAGCGATAGGAGAAAGGTATGTTTGGCATGACAGTGCCGCTTTAATTTGCAAATAATTTTGGGTCATTAAGGCGCGATTCCTGAAGTCTGCACCTGCTGGAAGTATAGACACACGCACACTGTCCCAAACCTGTCTCCCTACTGCATGCCCAGCGCCCACAACGGCATGTCCCTGGCATTGGATTATACAGATTCTACACCTCTGATAATTAAATGCAATTAGTTGTACTTGTAATGCACTCCAAACAACATAACCAATACCACTAATATTGTAGTGGTTATATTGTTGTGATTTTCTTCAAACTGTTTTCAGTGGGATTAATTAAAATATGAGGAACCCTGTATGACCATCATCTCAAATTTCAATGAAGAAATATCACTCTTAAATTATCCTATTTAAACAAAAGAAATATGACACCAAAATAGGCAAGATACTTTTGGAGAGTTCCCTATCACAGCCCAAATTTAAGCACCTCTTTGAATAAAAATGGAACAAAACATGCCTACACATGTTGGTCTCTGAGAACATACCAATACCAATCAAAGAGATGGACCATATCTCCATCTTCTTATCTACTGTGGTGCATCTCATAACAATTGCACACTGCAGACTTAAAATATGTGTAACTTAATGGGGGGCGAGCTGCTTTTCTATCACAAATTGCAACTGTGGTTTCCAGGACCTTAGACCTCAAACACACCTCCTTCCCCTCCCCCCCCCCCCCCCTCCACACACACACACTTAACTCAAATAATCTAACAAAAAAAATCATAATAAAAATATGTATATTTTTTATTTTCCTCTTTCCCCAAAATAACTTGTATAATTCATTTTCAATTAGCATAAACACATAGAATGGGTATCAAGTACAATTCTAGGATAATGACTCAAAAAAATTTAAATGATCATAGATTTAGAACATTCACTTTACCCTAGTAAGTATTTCATCCATGAGCTTGTATTTGATGAGCAAAATTTAAGATAATATTGCTAATAATCCTTGCCCTTTTCTGAGAAACATTAGTATACTGTGACTGTATAAATCATAATAATGTGACCTGCTAATTAATTTAAAGCTCTTTGTGACAGTGCTGGTGCTACAGTGGGAATAAGAATGATAAAAGACATTTGATTTGTTGCATCAGGTGTGCTTGAGACAATGCCTGTTTTGCATATTTGTGCTGCTGTGAAAAGGGGTTGAATAATTTTGAGACTGGAAAAGGCATAAGTTGCATTTTCAGTTGAATTTGGGGAAACCACTTGAAGTATTTGTGTTGAGCTAATTCAATTGCTTTTGTTTGATTTGCTGAAAGTCTGTAAATTTTGACATGAAACTAGATTCCCAGAGGGGTTGAATAATTTGATTACATCTGTAATTCGAATACGGTATATAGTATCTTCTTTGTCTGTGTCTAAAATCATACATTAATCCAGAAATCCTTTTCTCAAGCTCTATCCCTGATACAGGAATTACTTGAGCTGTTATTTTGTGTGTGTTATGAGAACAACTGTTTTTATTAGGTCTTTTTTTCCTATAAGCTGTATTTTCATTTTCCACTGATATTCATGTGGTGATTCACATTGCCATTCTAAATTGAACTTATCAATCCATTTTGCAGTCAACGAAAAAAACTAGTTATCCATTTACAAACAAATGTCGGGATAGAGGAAATAGCAAATTTATTCTGTTTAAAGGGTGTCAAGAACCTTACACGTTAATGTTTTTGTATTATCCAAAGTAAATCTTTGTATAGAATTATTATTTCTTTTTTTTATATGTTAATTTTTTCATATTGACCATTACACTATCTTGCATTAATGCCTGTGCTATTGCAGCCACCTCTTTCGTTTCAGAAATCTAGCTTAAGTTCTTCATACCTTGGTGCTTCTGATTACACCCACGTAGTGCTAATGCCCCCCCTAAAGGCACTGAGTAGGCAAAATAACATAAAATTGTTTCATTCAATCAAAGTCCACATCATCTGCTCAGAACAACGTGTGACTGATTGGCAGTTTTGTGATTAATTCTGTAAGTGTAATTATTCCTTTTTCACCGTAAAGCTGTTTTATGTCACATTTCTGTCAGGTTAGACAGCCCCAAGTGCAGATATACAGAGCAAGCATTAATATTATTGAGCTTTTAACGTTACACATTCATGTACTATTATGTGTCTTTGTAGATGATAGTGTTTTAAAGGGGAAGTTAATTCCACCTAAAGTACAAAATGTAACTTTAGAAAAAAAAAATAGCTATTTCGTTGTACCATGTAATGCTACTTTTTGTTACTGCTCTAAAAGTAGTGAGGTGACCTTGCACGAGTTCATTTAAATTTCTATGTATGTCTGTTATATGTTGAATTTGTATTGGATGTTATTGGATTTTTGTAGTTATAACAGAGATACAACAGAGAGAGAGATAAGGGGGAATGCAGGCCTCCAGATATACAACGATGAAGAAAATTTAGAAGGCAGATGTATTAACAATGTGTAGAAATAGTATAATTTGAAGGTAAGAGATAGATACTGCAAGGGTATTAACCGTGGGGAGCCCTGGAGTGCGACATAGCACTTATTGGTCATTATTCTATGGAAGTCAAAGTTCTGAGTTATGCCGGAAGCATTCTCTGCTCAGAGTAGGATCAGTAGTGGTTGAGGAAACATTCTGACTGATGGTACCCTATGTCAACATCAACATCAACATTACGATTAACGTAATGTCACTTCCATTTAGTGGGGCTATTACAGTAGCTTTGCCATGTCTACCCACATACACGCAAGTGTGTTAAAACGTTTTGTTTGAACTGCTCATTTCATCCTTTTTCTTGTATAGATAAGTCATTCCCAGTATTTAAAATGAACCATTATGGGGTTAATTTACTTAATGCCAATATACTCAAGATGGATAATTTTTGGCACTGTGTTTTTTTCTCTGTTATAGATTGTCAGGTAATTACAGATATCCTGCAGTTCCTCTGCTGCAGCAGAATTTCAGGCCTGTTGGTCTTGGTGAAGCTTGTTTCAACTGTAGGCCAAACATTATCTAATATTCTATTGAACACGTACCATATTATAGAATAAATAATCTTCTATTGTTCTAAAAACAAACAACAAATTCACCCACTTCAGAGAGACATTCTTGGTGAAAATGTGGTGGCGCAGCCAGTACACTGCTACAATACTAAAGAGTTGACACTTGTTTTTGTGAGTGTGTGTAAATTTCTATTTATTAGAAGTTTTTTTGTTTTTCTTTTGTGCGTTAAACAAATGTAGCAAAGGTATGAAACATTGTGGTACACGTAGGTACCCATGAAAATGGATAAACATATATAAAAAGTGGGATACACAGATTCCTAGAGGTAAAAGGTGAAACACGCAGGTCTCCATTGCAATGTTGATACATTAAGCCATATGGAACCATAGGAGTGGGTCCCCTTTGGGGGGTTGTGTATGTTTTTTTTTTTTTTTTTTTTTTTTAACCTTTCTCTTGGTTTGTTACTTTTCATGTATTGTTCAGTATTGCTTATTAAACCCTTACTGAAGTAAGCAGATATTGTATCTGTAGATTTGATATTCATGTACAACTGGGGTGCCCAAATGTTTTAAAACTACAGCTTTCTAGATGCTTTTTTTCCATTATAAATGTATTCTAAGGGCATGCAAAGTATCATGGGAGTTCTACAACATCTGGGGATCTACCTATTGGGCACCCCTGATGTAGAATATAGTAGGTGTCGAATGAATATTAACTGTTGTCTTTAGTGACACTATAGGCAGGGAAACATTATTTTATTTATTTGTCATTTTTTTAATTTTCATTTTGGCTGTTATGTATTACCAGTGCTCAGAATGCCAGAATTCCGAAGCATGTAGGTGCAAACCTATTTTAATAGTGTAATATGATGAGAAAACCAACACTTTTTTCCCAGACAGAAATCATGAATACGTGATCAGGATATTCTTGTTCCCTTTATTGAAAGGCATAAAGAGATGTGAATCGCATAGTTTTAAGCCAAAAAGTAAAAATACAAATATCTTAACATCATCTATTTTTTTAAACTTGTATGTAGTGTATATATATATATATACTACATACAAAATACAAACTAAAATTATTATGTCAAGAACAAGCAGCTGCGTCTGTTCCAATTCCTTATTAACTCTACCTGCTTTGAATAGTATCATATAAAGCTCCATACTGGTCTAGATGTCAACTGCTTTGGCAATTCCTCTTTTTTTGAGTCATAGAAAAAGTTTGCTTTGAAAGGGTTCAAATGGTTTCTATTCCAAACCAGTAGAATAATAATTGACAAAGAATTGTAGATTACTGGTAATACAGAAGAACAATATGTTTTGTCATTTGGGAAGTGAGTGCAGCATGACAAACCTGAGTTTAACCCACATTAGCAATATTATTAATTAAAGTAGTGCGACTGAAAAACTTCTTTAAATTATGTTTTCAGTTTGGTTATAGCGAATAAACTATAAGCAACCCACTTACAAACTTAACATTACAGACAGACACACTCAAATACATACCACATCAAGCAAGCCATAAATGCACAGTAACAGAAACAACCTCAACACACACACATATATTGCAAACAACCCACGTGATGTACTTAAAACCACAGGGAGCACACACACAAAGCCCCAGACATTCCACACATATTTACAAAATTACACAAACCGTACCACAAACAGCCCACATACCACTGCAGACAGTCCTTTCTACAAGCAACTCACATACACACACTTAACACAGAAAACCCTTACACATATGCATACCACAAACAGCCAAAGCACATACTTCAATTACCAGGCAGCTCACATACACACAACCCAGACATAAATACCACCAAAAAAGATTCACATGCATATGAATAATATGACAGACAGTACGACACATATAGATACCACAATAGGCAGCCTAAACACCATACATCAACATACACACACATAATACCACAAACCACCTTCATTCATACACAAAACTCAACAAGGAAACTCCTCCACACAAATGCAATGCAGCCAACAGCTCACAAACAGCACACACCCCACACATATATCCAAAAAAATGTTTGAAAAAACTAGGCCTAGCATCCTTTGATATTTCAAAGGTTTACTTTGGCACAGTGCTACCATAAGGTTGCCTTCCCCTGACCTAACAGAACAATAAATGATAGTAAAGATGCTGCACAAGCCTGCACAAATAGAATTACAATTTTTATATTTGGTATACCTGATGTTCGTGATGCACAAGCAATCTATTTTATCTTATTTTAAGTAGCCATTTGTGAAAGGATTGCAAGTGTCAAGCAAATTGTAGATTTGGGTAGCTGTGTTTTATTGGAATTGACATAACTTAATTCAGAAGAAGTTAATGAAGCTGCCCACAGAGATTAAATAATGAGAGCATAAAGCCTTGAGCAACTAATAAGCAAAACATGCATAAAAAAATGAGGATATTTCCATAGGAGGAATTGATAAATCATTAGAGGGAAGTAGCATGTATATGAACTGGTTGAAAACAGTGGAGGGCAGTAAAAGGGCAGAATGAAAAAATATGAGTTCATGAACATCATTAGAATTATTCTATGCTCTTTAGTCGATTAGACAAAGCAAATTTGTCATCATAATGCCTTTGTATGTTACCGTGATTCAATACTTGCACACCTAGGGATGTAAGAACTTCAATTCAGACTATATTTGTAGATATATTCATACTTCTTCACCAAACTCTAATTTGTTAAGCACCATGACCACTGCAGCTTATTGATTTTTTAAAAAATCATTGCAGTGTCGTGGTGTATGGGTTCTATGCCTTACCCCCGTTGACCTATAGGGATATTTAGCTTCTCTACCGAGGCATGCAAGCACACAGCGTTGTGATTTGGGCGGGAAACTATACTGTGTGAGTGCATGTGATGGAGACTTGCTTTAACCGTGTGTAAGCAAGCTGTGTAAGCCCTCCTCTCTTCCGATACTTGGACTTAAGCCAACTTCCCCCATATAGTGCCAGCCTTAGGCCTTCAGGTATGCTGCATAAAACTTAGGAGTGATGCCCTCTACCATTATTATTCATCTTCTGTGTTTTTTTATTTTTTTTTATTTAAATAGATCTTTCTCTGGTTCCCAGTTTCCCCTCCCTGACCTGCCTGTTCATTTATGGCCAAGCTGTCAGTGCTCAGTGAGGTGCGTGCCATCCAGTTCAGCCCCACACGGCCGGCAGCGGCATTGTAAGGGGAGAGTGAGTAATGGCAATTCCCCTTCTCTGCATTATCATGAACCTGCCAATTACACAGGGTTTTCATGTCGAGGCTGAATTGAATAACAAGTACCTCACCAAGCAATGGCAACTCAACCATGCTACAGGATTCATTTGTCAACATCCGCCCCCATACGCCCTATATTGTGTTCCCTAAATTCAGAAAAATGTCCAGCTGCTACAGCAGGGGGTGCAGCAAAGCTACTGTACTTTATGTGCCCTGTACTGCTGCACACTTTCAAGGCCAGCCCTGTTACTACGTGTCAATGGAAAGGGGGTGGAGCCTATTCTCTTGAGATTAAGCTGGAGATACTGAATTTAAAAGGTACATTTTCGGTGACAGGTTAGTAGAACCATAACTATTACAATAAACAGAAGGGTTATAGTGCTTGCTATATTCCTTTTAAAGAGACTCTCCAGGCACCCAGACCACTTCTGCCCATTGTAGTGGTCTGGGTGCTAACTGCCATCACCCTTAACCCTGCAAGTGTAATTCTTGCAAATTTTATAAACGAAAAGTGTTTTAAACGACACTGGACGTCCTCACACTATGCATGAGGACCTCCAGTGTCGCCGGAATCCCTATAGGAAAGCATTGAATAATGCTTTCCTATGGGGTTGTCTAATGGGCGCGTGCCCATTGCCGCTCCTGCGCATTATGTCTCCCACGTCAGCGGGGGAGGAGCCTGGACAGAGCTTGACCCAGCTCCGAGGGACATCACCGCTCAGGTAAGTCACTGAAGGGGTTTTAACCCCTTCAGCAACATGGGATGGGGGCACTGCAGGATTCTGCAGTGCCAGGAAAACGCGTTTGTTTTTTCTGGTACTGGAGAGTCCCTTTAAGTGCACTTAAAAATATAACTTAAATATTTATGAAAGTTAATTAATAAACTCTAGTACATTCTAGAACTGCATGATGGTATATGCCCTTATGTAGTGCTGGGCTTCCCCAGTGAAGACATTTTGGCTTTATAGAGGAGATACGAATAGTAAAAAAAATAAAAAAATAGTAAGGCCCATGGAAGCGATCTGTTTGTACCGAACTCCCTCCAAGTTTCATTATACAAAATTATGAATTATTTTCCAACAATTACCCGTGCAGACATGGCCACTGACAGAGCTTAATTGTGTGGGTTTCCCTCTCCCTCCTACTCCAGGGGCTTCCCTCCACTACCCCCCCAAGAGCTGACTGACTTTCTGTTGCAGTTTACTCACTTTCTCTCTGTAATTGAGAAATACTTTATTTTCTTTCGAGCTCCATTAACTTTGGAGTTAACACTAAGGGTAGAGAAACAGTTAAGTTGAGAAACAGTGTCAATGTTTGACGTTGCTAATTATGATGAGTCAAATTCTTTCATTTTACAAAATTGCATTAAACGGTGCCTGTCATGCTATGGCCCCATGTTAAAGTTTGATTTTCCCCTGCAAAGACACGAAAGACAGATCATTCGGTGCTTGCCCTGTTTGAGCGGTGATACCCCAGATAGCTATTCCATGGAGCCCATTTGTATAATGAAAGACTATGGGAAAGACTTTTGGATGACTGGTGACAGAGTGAGGGAAGGGGTGACTGGTGACGGTGACTGAGGGAGAGGGTGACTGGTGACGGTGACTGAGGGAGGTCCGGTAATCTGTCTATCCAGTCTGCAGCTCTGCCAGGTGTGAGCTGCAGACTGTGCTGTATCCTGCGGGCTCCAGAAATCAGTGTTGCCGTGGTAACCCATGGCCAGAGATTGCAAGATACAGCACCGTCTGCAGCTCACACCCGGCGGAGCTGCAGACTGTGCTGGCTCTCACTGAGCAGACGGGAGGGGTCTCGCACACATCGGCAACCAGGACAAGCCGCCGGGCCCCCTCCCAATGTCGGGCCTTCGGTCATGGACTGAAGACCCAACCAGTCTCTCAGCTGCTAGCCCGAAGCAGGGCTAAAAGGAAAAAACAACTATCTTCCCGGCGCACGGAACTGCATGTCCCGTGCGGCGGGCGATAAGAATTGCGCATCCTTGAAGTATTTCTCACTTCATAATTTTTATATAAATCTTTTACATTTTAATCTAGTTATTTGTTTTAGTTTTCAGAATTTATATACCACCACGAAACAAACAAGAGTCCTGCGCATCCAGTATAGGTGTGCACACCCAGGTGCTACAACAATTTATTTGAGGACAAAGTTAAAGCAGCAAACGTTTCGGGCAGCAGCCCTTTCTCAATGCTAATGACACGTTTGGTGCTTTAAAGGGACACTATAGTCACCAAAACAACTTTAGTTTAATGAAGCAGTTTTGGTGTAAAGAACATGCACCTACAACCTCACTGCTCAATTCTGTCTTTTAGGAGTTAAATCACTTTGTTTATGAACCCTAGTCATCCCTCCCTGCATGTGACTTGCACAGCCTTCCTAAACACTTCCTGTAAAGAGTCATCTAAAGTTTATCCTTCCTTTATTGCAAGTTCTGTTTAATTTAGATTTTCTTATCCCTGCTATGTTAATAGCTTGCTAGACCCTGCAAGAGCCTCCTGTATGTACTTAAAGTTCACTTTACAGAGCAAGAGATACAATTGTTTCAGGTAAATTACATCTGATTGAAATTGAAACCAATTTTTATTTTTACATGCAGGCTGTGTCAATCAGAGCCAGGGGAGGTGTGGCTAGGGCTGCATAAACAGAAACAAAGTGATTTAACACCTAAATGGCAGAGAATTGAGCAGTGAAACCTGAGAGGCATGATCTATACACTAAATCTGCTTCATTAAGCTAAAGTTGTTTAGGTGACTATAGTATCCCTTTAACTTTATCCTCAATTAAATTGTGGTAGCACCTGGGTGTGCACACCTATACTGGATGCGCAGGACTCTTGTTTGTTTTTTGGTGGTATATACACTGTTGGGACTTCAGTGTGGAGTATTTGCAGCACAGGTCTAATTTTCTTTGATTATACTTTAAATTTTGTTGGCATTTTTTGCCTCTACCTCACCCTATATATAGTGGTCAGAATTTATATAGTGCAAACATATTCTGCAGAACAATTACAGAAAGGGAATTTTTAGAGGTGAAGGACTTAATTAAGGCCTCCACTGCCTCACTTGACAGAGATGGCAGGTGCCATCAAATACTGGCAAGGATGGTGAATAGATAGGGGGCTATGGACTTGCTGTACTAATCCTGCACACTCCCTGCAGTGTGTCTGCAGCCAGGATATGACATCACATCAGCATCACTAGAAGGTGCAGATGTGCAGGAAGAGCACAGTGATCTCAGCAGCCCCAATGGCCACCAGGGAGTGGATCCATGCAAGCTCTCCCAGGCAGAGGTATGGAGACTGAATGGACGTCTTAAATAAAAATCTTGTGTGCATGCTTAGCTGGTAGCTCCTTAATTATCTTAAAATATGACAATTCCACATAAGGATACCGAATTAAGAAGCTGTTTAGAAAATTGCTTCCTAATGTGGTATCCTTAAATAAGACAAATCAGAGTAAGGATTACAAGTACAAGTATGTTCTCATATGTTGATTTGTCTAGTTTAACTTCCGCTCTCTTATATTATTTTATTTATGTATATGCTACTGTGCTGAACTGACAGCTGCTCCTACTTAAACATTTAAACACTTGCAAATCCTTGTTTTATTTGACTTTCATATTACTTCAATGCACTGTATGATGCTTGTTTGACTTTCTGCCATGTGATTTTGCTTATTGTGCTAATACTCTGTAGTGAAACAAGCCATAAATAATAATTCAATAGACAAATAAAATGGCTTTTCTTAATTTTGGTCTTTCAGCTGTTTAGTAGATGGCTCTCTAATTAAAAAAAAACAAAAAAAAAAACAGAAATTAACTATGGTAATTACATACAAGGATACCAAATTAGGAAGCCATCTACTATTATTATAATGTAGATAAATGCAGCCCTCCATTAAAATACATGGCATTCGGCCCCCATGTGGAAAAAAGGTTGCCAACCCCTGTTTTCTACATTTACATTGTACGTTTTTTTCCCAAACTGATTTAGCATTGAAAAAGTGTTATAGAGTAGAGCCAAGCACTTTGAATTGCTTTGGCTGCTACAATAACCTTAGCAATCATATGAACAGTAATTAAACTACTGTGAGTTCCAATGAGTCTGTTAGGGAAATATTATTACCTTTTTTTTAGGCCAAGGATGTAAGTAATTGGTTTCCGTTGCCAAACTATTTCAGGGTGTGTTTGATTTCCCTGTACATACATACGTACATACATTGGAAAAACAAATGTGGAAAAATCATTTTCATCATCATGTTTATATGCTTCCATTTGTTAAGTGGGCTTGTGAGATCAAATGTAGAGCCGGTTCTCTTATTATATTACAAAAAAATACAGATCATCATTATCATCCTCATCATAATTTTTTTACATGCAGGACCCACATTAAAGGACATTTTACAGGTAATAACTACTACAAATTTTAGGTGCATTATGAGTCAGGGATAGCTGAGGAGGAGAATATGGTTAGTGAAAAATACAAGATTTCAGGGTTAAGGAAAGGCAGGTAGGAAGAGGTACATTGCAGAATGAAACTCTGATGAAAAAGTGTCCTATATTTGAGGAAATATAGTTTTAGAGAAATCCATGCCCAATTGTTGGTGTGGTGTGGCATAATCTTGTTTGAAAGAGAAGGGAGTCTTTGAGTCGTTTTCATAGAGCAGCTAACAACTTTCCTAAAGGCAAGCTTATTACTACACCATGTAAGGCAGGGGTCGTCAACCTGGTCCCTACCGCCCACTAGTAGGCGTTTCAGGATTCCAGGTGGGCGGTAGTGGGTTCTACGGCACAAGCAGAATCCTCCCTCCATCCAGAGATATGAACGCTCTAGTCATCTCTCGCGCACTCAGTGGTTAGCAGGAAGTGAGGGCGTGCGGTTGCAAGCACACGAACGCGTGCACATGTGTGCACGCTAACGAGTGTAACACGTGGGTAGAGGGAGGGGACGAGTTGAAGTAGGGGGATACATGATAGCAGGGAGCGGAGTACTCGTAAAATGGGAGAGAGAATGAGCAGAGTACTTGTAGAATAGGAGAAAGGAGCAGAGTACTTGTAGAATAGGGGAAAGGAGCAGAGTACTTGTAGAATAGGAGAAAGGAGCAGAGTACTTGTAGAATAGGAGAAAGGAGGAGAGTACTTGTAAAATCGGAGAAAGAAGGAGCAGATTACTTGTAAAATAGGAGAAACAAGGATCAGAGTACTTGTAAAGAAGGAGAAAGAAGGAGCAGAGTACTTGTAAAATAGGAGAAAGCAAGAGCAGAGTACTTGTAAAGAAGGGGAAAGAAGGAGCAGAGTACTTGCAGAATAGGAAAAAGGAGCAGAGTACTTGTAGAATAGGAAAAAGGAGCAGAGTACTTGTAGAATAGGAGAAAGGAGCAGAGTACTTGTAGAATAGGAAAAAGAAGGAAAATAAATAATATAGGAAGGAAAAGGAGAGAATTGAATTGTTGTTGGCTAATAATAATAAGTGGGCTACCTAACTCAGCCTTTCTGCTGGGCATTGGTATAAGGAAGGTAAAAGAAAATAATAAATTAAATTAAGGAAGAAAAAAAATAGAAAAAGGGGGGGAACAAAAAATTGAGGAGGGAGAGGAGGGGAGCTGATGCATGGATGAGAAATCATATTATATTTATCAGACAAGGCAATACTATTCCAAATGTTATCACTAATAACTGACTGTTTGCCGACTGTGGTCACCATTTATTGCTTGTTAGGGGACACTTTATTTCAGCCGTGCTTATCTACGCACTACTTCTGTAAAGAGTAGTTATTTGAGTAATTCTTTCCAGTTTTAATTAGTCTGACCATTCTCCTCTCACCTTTCTTTTTTTATGAGGTGATTTCAACCATTTACGTGCCGCTCTGGATGTTTTTCTTTCAAGGAAGCTAGCTGTTCATGAAATGCAGAAAACCACCACATTTCTCTACAGCAATCATTCTATGGTCACAGTCACTTTGATCATGTGTCTTGCCATGCTAATACATTGTTGATCAACTGCTAAACTTCTTGACTACAGCTGCATTTGTGTTCACATAACGATTCTGATGGCAAGTCGAGGTCCCCCAGTGACATATCAGTGCATGGTGGTGGCACCTGGGCAGAGAAGGGGAATATGAGATATACTCCTTTGAAGTGGTCTCATCAGTGCCATAAGCTTCCTCTCTGCCAGGAGTAACAATAGCATATTTACATTCTCAGTCATGCATAAGAGTTCAAAACTGATTTCTATGGAACATCCCAATCCCCCAAAGATTATCTTAGAACATGAGCAATGGTGTGCCTTAGGCATCTTTTGTACATAGCATAAAAATATGCCTTTACCTTATATTGTTGCTAGTGACATTGACGAGAAAAGGCAATGCACTAAGAAGTTAATCCATGTTCCAGTTCCTTCCTTGGTTTGCCAATTTCTGAGGTGTACATGTATATCGTGAATGTTAAATCTCAAATTCAAGCACAATATGGATTACGTTTTTCATAAACCACAAAACAACAGCTCAGAAGTTAAAGTATTGCTTTAATTAATATAATTGTTTTTATTATATATTATTATTATTTCTTTGTTATTTAATGCAGAATATGAGAATCACCTCTAAAAATCTTCAAAATCTTCTTTCAAGAAGTACTGAACACTGAATTGTAGTTCTCAGGTTCCCTGAAGTCAGTGCCTTGCAATTGTAGCCTACATTTTTGTCTTATGGGTTTTAATTTACTACAATTCTAAGTTTAGTGAATGAATCCCTGAAAGTATAATATCAAACGTTATTAATAGAACTTACACCTGCTTCCTTTGGAATGTTAATTACACATGGAATAATTGGGTCACAACAATACACAATGCAGTTTTTTTTTTTTTTTTCTCTCAATTCCCCTCAATTTATTTCCAGGTGCAAGTAAACACAGCTGTCTGATGTGAATTTAAAGTGTGATTTTTACTTATTTATTTATTTGTTTTCAGTTTGACTAAACCAGACATACTTTCAAAGTATCCTACTAATTAAAGATTTTTAAAGAGAATAATGCACAATTCTTTGCTGTGATGTGCACAGGACATTTCTTCTATGCTCCTTCGGGAGTTTATTATGTGCAAGGCCTGATCTATGGATAATGAAATGTCACCACAATTTATTTGAATTACCTGTCTAATTGCATTAAATGTAGCATGTCCATAAAGGCTTCAGAGTTAGTTGGCTGTTTGTTATTTGCTAGAAATCACTTGATGCAGCAATACCCAGAGGCAGCTGTTCACAGGTCCTTCACCTCTCCCCAGAGATGACTGGATGCTTCCATGGCTGGACCCTGTCTTAGAACAGAATCTTTGAACATGACAGGTTGTTTGGAAGCCATCTGTTAAAAAATGGTTTTGCTTTGTGTGCAATAATGAACTTGCAGTAAGTTGTATGCCTGTCTTTGTATTAATTGTCTGATATCATGTCCAAACAGGTGGAAGTTGATGGGACAAATGTGAATGTGTTCAGCGAGTGGAACCTGTCTTCATCTCTAATGTCTGTCAATGTTGGTGACACACACAGGACAATCCAGGTAAAGGCTTTGCTTCAACCAAGCTGTAAAATAAATATGCTTTTGGGATTTTAGTATTTATTTCACAAAGTCTTAAGTTTAGCCACTTTCAAAATGTACTTGGTCACTATTTTGTAAATGTATATTGTACCTTAACTTGTCACTATTTTTTCACCAATTTATGTCAATGTTTGTGGTGAGGAAACAAATTGCATTTTTTACATAAATGTTGCATTTTTGCTGAGTATTTCTTACAATTGATATGTGCCACTGTCATAATATCCCCCAAATAAAGCTCAGTTACATCTTCTGAGTAAAACAATATGCCCAATGTATGACCTAGACACTATTTTGTGAAGTTACAGTGCTGTAAAAGAGACGTGACAAGTTCAGATTTTTAAGTGGGCATTTTCATAGATGGTTTTGATGGCTCCGTGTTCCAATCTCGAGCACTTCAGCAAGTTACATATTCCAACTACACCACAAAGGCATACCATTTCTTAAAAAATACATATTTCAAAAGGCATATTTTGAACCTTAGTTCGGGACCATTCCGCTAGCTTGTTTCAAGTGTAGTGGTAATAAGCTTTTTTTCAGCCTTTTTGACACACAAAGTGAGTTTGCAGAGTATTTTTTGCAAATCTTATGTGTGCAATGGCTGTATAATATTTCATATGCTGCTCATCTACCGTATATACTCGAGTATAAGCCGACCCGAATATAAGCCGAGGCCCCTAATTTTATCCCAAAAAACTGGGAAAACGTATTGACTCGAGTATAAGACTAGGGTGGGAAATGCAGCAGCTACTGGTAAATTTCTAAATAAAATTAGATCCTAAAAAAAATATATTAATTGAATATTTATTTACAGTGTGTGTATAATGAATGCAGTGTGTGCGTATGTGTGTGTGTATGAGTGCAGCGTGTGTGTATGAGTGCAGTGTGTGTGTGCATGAATGCAGTGTGTGTGTGCATGAATGCAGAGTGTGTGTGCATGAATGCAGAGTGTGTGTGCATGAATGCAGAGTGTGTGTGCATGAATGCAGAGTGTGTGTGCATGAATGCAGTGTGTGAATGCAGTGTGTGCAGGGCCGGTGCAAGGATATTTGCCGCCGTAGGCAAAAAAAATTTGCCGCCCCCTCCCCCCCCCATATGTCCTGACTTCCCCTCCTCCTCCCTCAGTGGTCCTTACCTCCCCACCCCCGTGTTCCTTCACTCCCCTCCCCTAGTGGTCCTGACTCACCCCTCCCCTAGTGGTCCTTACCCTCCCCTCCCCTAGTGGTCCTTACTTCCCCCTCCCCTCCCATAGTGGTCCTTATCCCACCCCCTACCTCTCATAGTGGTCCTTATCCCCCTTCTCCCTCCCATAGTGTTCCTTATCCCCCCCCATCCCTCCCATAGTGGTACATATACCCCCCCCCCCTCCCTCCCATAATGGTCCTTATACCCCCCCTCCCTCCCATAGTGGTCCTTATCCCACCCCCTCCCATAGTGGTCCTTATACCCCCCCTCCCTCCCATAGTGGTCCTTATACCCCCCCTCCCTCCCATAGTGGTCCTTATACCCCCCTCCCTCCAATAGTGGTCCTTATCCCCCTCCCTCCCATAGTGGTCCTTATACCCCCCTCCCTCCCATAGTGGTCCTTATCCCCCCCCTCCCTCCCATAGTGGTCCTTATCCCCCCCCTCCCTCCCATAGTGGTCCTTATCCCCCCCTCCCTCCCATAGTGGTCCTTATCCCCCCCCTCCCTCCCATAGTGGTCCTTATCCCCCCCCTCCCTCCCATAGTGGTCCTTACCCCCCCCCCCCTCCCATAGTGGTCCTTACCCCCCCCCCCTCCCTCCCATAGTGGTCCTTATACCCCCCCTCCCTCCCATAGCGGTCCTTATACCCCCCCTCCCTCCCATAGCGGTCCTTATACCCCCCCTCCCTCCCATAGCGGTCCTTATACCCCCCTCCCTCCCATAGTGGTCCTTAACCCACCCCCTCCCTCCCATAGTGGTCCTTATACCCCCCCCCCCTCCCATAGTGGTCCTTATACCCCTTTTTTTTTTATTATTATTAATTTTTTTTTATTATTTTATTTCTTATTTTATTAATATTTTTTTTTTTCGTCCCCCCTCCCTGCTTGATATATGGCAGGGAGGGGGGCTCTCCTTCCCTGGTGGTCCAGCATTGGTAGTTCAGTGGGGGGGAGAGGGGGGCTGGCAGAGCTGTACTTACCTTTCCTGCAGCTCCTGTCAGCTCTCTCCTCCTCCGCGCGGTCTGTGCAGCTCCCTCTGTCAGCTCCCAGTGTAAGTCTCGCGAGAGCCGCGGCTCTCGCGAGACTTACACTGGGAGCTGACCGAGGTGCTGAACGGACGGCGCAGAGGAGGAGAGAGCTGACAGGAGCTGCAGGAAAGGTAAGTACAGCTCTGCCAGCCCCCCTCTCCCCCCAGTCTGTATTATGGCAATGTAAATTGCCATAATACAGACTCTGACTCGAGTATAAGCCGAGTTGGGGTTTTTCAGCCCAAAAAATGGGCTGAAAAACTCGGCTTATACTCGAGTATATACGGTATATTGTCTGAGTACAATACCCCCATATGTACTTTTGCCAGGTATGTGTAGATGCAGTAGGGGCACATTTGAGACGCAGCCATTCAGTTTTATTCTAAGTTTAAAGTTTTACGCTGTGTCCATGTGTAGTGGTAATGAACATTTTTAATATATTTCTTTTTACTTTTTTAAATTTTGTTTACATTTTAAAACTTGTTTTTAAACTTTTTTGTTTGCTTATTACATTTTTTTCACTTTTTTAAACTTTCTTAAAAGTTTTTTTACACTTTTAAATTTGTTATAAACTTTTTTTCTTACTGTTAACCCCTAACTAGCAGTAAGCAGCACTAACTGTAAATTCCCCAATGTCCCATAACTCCTACCCACCCACCCAACTAGCAAAATATATAATTTTAAAATATTTTAATTAATTAAAGGGACACTAGTCACCAGAACAAACAGCTTGTTGAATTTGTTCTGGTGAGTAGAATCATTACCTTCAGAGAAAATGCAGTGCTTACATTACAGCCTAGTGACTCCTCAGATGGCTGTTAGAGATCCTTCCTGGGTCATGGCTGCCTAAACTGCATCCAAACATTCAGTGTCTCCTCCCTCTGCATGCAGACACTGAACGTTCCTCATAGAGATTCATTGATTCAATTAATCTCCATGAGGAGATGCTGATTGGCCAGGGCTGTGTTTGAATTGTGCTGGCTCTGCCCCTGATCTGCCTCCTTGTCAGTCTCAGCCAATCCTATGGAGAAGCAATGTGATTGGATCAGGCCACCACTTCTGATGATGTCAGCAGACAGCTTGCTTTTCTGAGACAAACAGCATGCAGCGTTACAGCTTCAGGCTGGAATATAAGTAAGCTTTTGCTATATTTAGGGAGGCATGAGGGGCCCAGGGGGGCTAGATTGTGGTTGTAACACTATAGGGTTAGGAATACATGTTTGTGTTCATGACCCTTTAGTGTTCCTTTAATGAAAAAATAAATCAAAGTTAACCCTCAGGTGTTAAAAAAAATAAAAAAATAAATCAAATCAAAATATTATACTGTGATCACCGTAAGCAGCGATCAACTGTTAGGGAAGGGGTTCACTTTTATTAGGACTGGGTAAAGGGGGGTGGGATGTTTATTTGTAATTTTTTTTTTTTTTTTTTTTAAACGTTATTAAAAAAAAAAATTCACTTTGTGAAGCTTTTTTTAATGTTAACCTCTAGCTAACCGAACACCAAATTTCCAAATCCCCACTAACTTCCACACACCCCAGCTAGCTAAATATATAATTTTGAAATATTTAAATTAATTAATAAAATAACTTTAACCTCTGAGGGTGGCAGTGAAGAGGTTATATTTATTAAAGCAGGGGAAAGAGGGTGGGATTTAACCTACTATCTTTCAGTAAAGCTCCTTAAATTGTAAGGTATATATCACAGTCAAATGCTTGACATTCTGCACATACATTGAACTTGTCAGTGTACTATTTCATGCAAATGTAATTTATATCAGTGTATTGCTGACTTTTAATATGACAATCTGTGGGAAAGGAGTGGTGTCCAGATTTTTCACGAGTACCTTACACTACTAGTAATCTACTTAATTATAAAGCATTAAAAAAGTACTTGAGAACCACAAAACAAAAACCTAAAAACAGAATTAAACAAAAGGCATACTCAGGGTTTAAATGACACTGTGAATTTAATTAAGAGTACATTTGAAATGTTGGAACAAAATAGATGTAAAGGAAACATAGCTGACTAGGAAAATTGTTTCAGTTTGTGTATTATGGTGTACAATTTAAAATACACTTCAAATTTAGTAAATAACCCTGACACTGTGCAGCACGATAATAATCTACCCCACACAACTGTAAATGTTCTAACTTACCTTTTAAAAACCTAATTGTGTTTAGTTTAGAATTGCTCTGACCTTGTCTTAAATCACAATACATTTTCACATTTTAGATGGTCCGTTATTTCCCCTCCCCCATCCTTTTATCTTTACATCATTTTGTTCTTCTCCTCCTCAATGTCACTGCCAATTTGAGAGCAAAATTTTAGGAATTGTACAGGGGTGAATGCAAGACCTTAAATAAGACATTACTTGGGCTTCTTACTAGCAGCTGCAGCATGTAAACCTTTTAACCCAGTGCCCTTCATTTAGTGGCAAACTTTTTCTCTATACACAGTATTGAAAGGTGCTCCAATTATCTTGTCCCGGCTGTGCTGAAGACCACCTTGTGTTTGGAGACTCTTCTTTGCTTGCAGACACTTTTCTGTGTATCAGACCGAAAAACTTTTCTTTAGGGCTTTTAAGAAAGTGACCCCAGACATCTCTGTTACACATGTGCCCAACTCTTCTGAAGGGTAAACCTGCCTTATCCTTCTCATTCCTTTTTGTTCATTATTAGGTCACACATGCATTGAATTGGTTTCTGTGTTTGTCACCACATGCATTAAATGAAATTGATGAAGAAGAAAAGAGGATAAACAAATAGTATCCCAAAACGGCATTAACCGCCTCTTATTCCTTTTTTTTTTTCTTTTTTTATTCCCAAATTCAACACAATAGTCAGAAGCCACTAATTAGGGTGGAGTGTTAATAAAATGATAAAAGGTCCTGCATTTTCTTTTTATCTTGCCATGTACTGACAGCTTATCAAGCACCCAATAGTTGTTTGTTTTGGCACAGACTATTCTCATTGTCGGCATTCTGCACTTTGTTCACCTTTGCAGTTTCCAAAGGCCTGATTTCTGTTTATTAGAAGCTGTGGGAAAAATGCATGTTCTCGTTTCCTTTCATAAAAAGTAAATGTTGGGATTTTGGACTAAAAAAATCTTTTGACATATTTTCCATCCCATTAATCATTACCATCAAAAATTGCCAAGCCTTGGCACCGTTTCCTTTGTGTTTTTTTGTGGAATTTCTTTTTAAAATATGACCCAATGGTACAAAGTTAATAAAAAAAAATGATAAAGATTGTTTTAGTTAAGAATACATTCATTAGCTAGTTTTGGAATTTGCAGTTAAATGGTTAACATGATTTCTAGACATAATTTCAGATATTTTACCATGTTTGTCAATTTTGCAGTAGCTATGTAAAACACATAGGATTAACTCTTTGAGTGATCCCTAAAACAGTGTTTAATAAACAAGATATTAAGTGGATAATTAGTTAGATATAGTAGTTTCCAAAATCAACCAACATTATTTAAAATACATTTTAAGTTTGTTTCTCTGTTCGGGTTATGTAGACAGAACAGTTGTAACATGGGAAGCACTAGTGATCTAGCATATCAAGGTATTGCTCAGTCTGATGCTTTATATATGTATATGTAGCCTCTGGTGTTCAAGAGCTCTTCAGTAATACTTCAGTGGGTTAATAAGCACCCACTTATAATATAATGAATTTCCCGGGGGGGGGGGGGGGGGGGTTAGCAGTCACGTTAGAATTTTAGTAGCACAATGCACAGTTTTTTATTTATTTATTTATTATTGCAATTTATATAGCGCCAACAGATTCCGTTATTAGATTATGAGAGGGGATTTAACTATAAATAGGACAATTACAAATAAACTTACAGGAACAATAGGTTGAAGAGGACCCTGCTCGATCAAGCTTACAGTCTATAGGAGGTGGGGTGTAAAACACATTAGGACAGGAATTTGCAATCAAATAAGGTGGACTGCCCTTTAGGAGAGGGCAAGAGACAGGTATGTGAGGTATTGGTTAGTCTTGGAGGCCATAAGCTTTCCTAAAGAGATGGGTTTTAAGACACTATTTAAAAGATGCAAGACTAGGGGAGAGTCTGATGGCGGTAGGCAGGCTATTCCATAGGAAGGGAGCCGCCCGCGAGAAGTCCTGCAAGCGCGAGTTGGCCGTACGAGTGCGGACAACGGACAGGAGGTGGTCATGGGCAGAGCGGAGAGACCGAGAAGGGACATACCTATGGATCTGTGAGGAGATATAAGAGGGGCTAGAGTTGTTCAGTGCTTTATAGGTGTGAGTTAGTACCTTGAATTGACTCCTAGAGCATACAGGAAGCCAATGTAAGGACTGGCAGAGGGGTGAGGTGTGAGAGAAACGACTAGAGAGGAAAAATCAGTCTAGCAGCAGCGTTCATTACGGACTGTAGGGGTGCAGTACGGCTTTTGGGAAGACCAATCAGGAGAGGGTTACAGTAATCCATGCGGGAAATTACTAGAGCATGGACAAGTTCCTTGGTGGTATCTGGTGCAAGAAAGGGGCGGATGCGGGCTATGTTTTTAAGATTGAATCTACAGGATTTCGCAACATGCTGGATGTGAGGCTCAAAGGTGAGACCAGAGTCAAGTATGACGCCAAGACAGCGCGCTTGCAAGGATGGACTGATGTTGGTACCACAAACTTGAAGGGAGAGCGAAAGAGGAGGATCAGTATTAGGAGGAGGAAAGACAAGGAGCTCAGTTTTTGAGAGATTGAGTTTCAGAAAGCGGGAGGACATCCAGTCAGAGATGGAAGAAAGGCAATCAGTGACACATTGCAGGACGGCAGGGGAGAGGTCCTGGGAGGAGAGATATAGCTGGGTGTCATCAGCGTACAGGTGGTAGTGGAATCCAAAAGAGGTAATAAGTTTGCCAAGAGAGGCAGTATAAAGAGAAAATAGAAGGGGACCAAGGACGGAGCCTTGGGGGACTCCAACCGAGACAGGGCGAGGGGAGGAGGTATCATTAGAAAAGGAGACACTGAATGAGCGTTAAGAGAGATAAGAGGAAAACCACGAGAGGACAGAGTCACAGAGACCAAGCGATTGAAGAGTTTGAAGAAGGAGAGCATGATCAACGGTGTCAAAGGCCGCTGAGAGGTCAAGAAGAATTAGTATGGAGTAGTGGCCTTTGGATTTAGCTGCGATTAGGTCGTTAGTGACTTTGATAAGGGCAGTCTCTGTAGAGTGGAGAGGGCGGAAGCCAGATTGAAGGGGGTCAAGGAAAGAGTTGGAATTGAGGAAATGAGACACACAGGTAAAGACAAGTCTTTCCAGAAGCTTTGAGGAAAAAGGGAGCAGGGATATGGGACGGTAGTTAGAGAGGGTGGATGGGTCGAGGGATGTTTTTTTTAGTATAGGTACTACAGTGGCATGTTTGAGGTCAGCAGGGATGATGCCAGAAGAGAGCGAGCAGTTGAAGATGTGTGTTAGAGAAGGCACGAGACAAGTGGAGAGAGATCTGATAAGGTGAGATGGGACAGGATCGAGCGGGCAAGTGGTGGGGCGAGAGGAGCAAAGAAGAGCAGCCACCTCTTGGTCAGTAGCTGGGGAGAATGTCTGAAGGGTAGGAAAGGCATGATCTATGTGTGATTGAGAAACAGAAAGGCAAGGAGGGGAGAATTCTTTCCTTAGCTGTTCAATCTTGTCAGTGAAGTAACATGCAAAGTTATCAGCAGTAAGGTTAGTTTTGGGGGTGGTCACAGCAGGGCGAAGAAGAGAATTAAAGGTGTCAAAGAGACGCCTGGAGTTGCGGGAACATGAACTAATGAGAGAGGAAAAATAGGACTGTTTGGCAAGGGCAAGGGCTGCACTGTATGAACACAATATAAATCTATAATGGAGAAAGTCTGATTGGGTACGAGACTTCCTCCAGGAGCGTTCAGCACAACGGGAGCATCTTTGCAGGTAGCGCGTTGATTTAGTATGCCATTATATGCCACAGTTAACAATTGTGTTTAGAATAAACAATATAAAATAATGACTAGAAACTTCTGCTATTTTTTTTCATTTTATATCTAGACATTTCTTACAATGAATATAATATGCTATCTGCAGTAATGAAATACTAAATATAAAGACGACAAAATTAGCTCCTGTAACTATTCGGTATAGAAAAGCTGTAAAATCTAAATGATATAACTAACAAATGCCAGGTATAATCTACAGCAATACAGTGCACCAATACCTATACTTTCATGCATTCTGTAAGTAATTTGCTGAAATAAATGTATACTAATACAAAAGTATATCAACATTTGTCTAGTTACCTTTAAATGTGGGTTTTACTTATTGATATAAAAAAAAAAAAAAAAAATACAACTTAGTACCATAGCCTGAACATTTTAACTTATTAGGTTTTAGGAAATATTCCATATATAATATTTTTGTGAAATTAGGCTAAAATGTCTTGTGGATTACCTTTCCGGGTGATTTATTCTAGCGACGTCTGTAGAATTGGTTTTAAGAACTATAAAAATAACATTTATATAAATTATAAAGTTAAGTTGTGCCTCATCTTGTGTCATCTTGATTGACAAATTACATTTAATGGAGGAATCTTGTGAATTCTAGTGTAAAAAAAAAAAAGTACAGGTTTTCACTGGCTCCATATGCTTACATTTATTGGCAAAGGCTTGTTCTTACCCTATGGTTGTAAACTATTTAGAGCTGTGCAGGAAATCTATTCCGTGTATAGCGCTATAGCATACAATGACACGCTCTAGTGGTAGTGCAACCTGAGATGCTTATAGAATGTTCAGATATTTTTGCTCCCTCCCACATCAACATACACAACCTTCAGTTTGTTTTGATGATTTGGGCTATGACATCTGAGTTTAATATTTTTTAGTATTTATTCCAGCTATTTTAATCTCATTCTTGCAATTTGGTTTTCATGTTACTATCACTTTTCCTCTAAGGGGAGGTGTATTCTGAGCTTGATACTATAATTAGTTTGAGAGGTTTTATTTGAAAATATGTTCCATGGGGGTTTCAAGGAATAATGAGAGATATTTTGAGGTAGAAATATGGTAATATTAAAATAGGAAATGTCATGAAATTGTTTGATTGGGAGAAGAAGATAATGATGAAGAGAGAAGTAAATGGAAAGTTGGAATGGAATGGAATCAAGTGAGGAGGAACAGATAAAGCAGGTCAAAGGGGAAATTTGTGATCAGATATATCAAATAAAGAGAGAGGGAGATGGAATGAGTGAAGGAGAAACATGAAATGACTAATGGAGATACACAGCTGTAAAATTGCAGAATAACCTACCACAAAATCTGACTGTACATCTTCCAAGTTCAGTCTAGATCTGCCCATTTCAATTATTTTTTTTATTACTGGCATTTGAAACCACTTAGAATTTTTTTTTATTTTTTTATCTAAATCCATCTTATTGGATGTAACATCCAGCAAGGTATCACTAACAGCTCAGTTTTACTAATTAAAAGTTTTTGTGTGGCTTGAGTATGACCCACGATACTCGTGCCTGCATATGGTAGGAAACATTGAGATGTTTCCCAAACCAGTCTTGATGTCCCACCAACAGTCTATAGTATGACGTCTGAGTTCAGAGAGAGTGGATTATGAGAGAGAGGGGAAAGTAAGAGAGTAGGAGAGAGGAAAAAAAAGGAAATGAAATTGGATGTTGGGAGGGGGTGTACAGCCATGACTGTCACTCCACTCACGCTCTAAACCCCCCAGGGATCACGTGTGACCCTGCCGTCTCCCGAATATGTACAACATACTTTCTGCTGTTTGCATTATGTGTCATTCGTGCTCAAGTGGTAACTTCAGGTCCTCTAGATCTCCTCATGCTTCTGTAGTCTTCCCTTAGTTGCAGTGACCCCCTCCTCCAGTTGGCAGATCTAATTTCCTCTGCCGAGCCAGTCTTGGAATGTAGCTAGTCTTCCGTTTCCAGAATTTGGGTATCCAAAAGCGTGCCCCAGTTAGCAAGTTGATTTCTTAAATTTTAACACCGGGAGAGTGTTAAACTACATATCTACCAGAGCTACCAGATCATACCTTCGTCCACCATGATGGCATGAATCCCCTGCCAATATAGGACAATCTTTGAGCATTCCCAGAAATTATGGAGGAGAGAAACGGGCCTGTTCCAGGATCTCCAGCAGGTATCAGGTCTGTCTGGAAAGAACACTGTAATTTTTACAGGGTATCATACCAGTGGGTGAGGATCTTCTAGTTGGTTTCTCAGTAAAAGTACTGAGCTATTTTGTCTCGTTCCTGGGTCGTCAATGTAATGTGGAGTGGTTCTTCATACAGGGATTGTACTTGAGAGGTGGATGACCATCTTTCATCTATCAGTAGTTTATAGAGTGCGGATATACCGCGGTACAAAGGTTATGCTTTACAACAGCTGTCTTCCATAGGTGTCAGCGGTCTGCACAGTTGAATTGTGTGAGACACTGAGGAAACAAAGTGACAAAGTTGATAATATATTCCATAGCTGTAGGGGGTCTATCCGGGAGTAGTTCTGCAAGGGAAATCAACACTGCTCCGCGACATACGTCTGAATGGCAAACATAGGAGCCCCTCCTTAAGAAGTCCAGTGCACACCTTTCCAGTCCGAAGGGTTACACCGTGTTCCCTGTCATTTTGTACATCGGACCATCCAGAGTTAAAAGGGACAATTTATATCGGATATGTTGGCAAATATTCAGTGTAACATCAATAAATGGTTTATCCTGAATCAGAGCTCTAGCTGCAGCATCCGGGAGCCTTGCTGCCGCTGGTATTCGAACTCCTGACATTTCCCTTTCATGTAGGCACCAAGATTTATGGGTGTGGATGGCATACCATTCCACCAGCCTCATCAGGTGGGCTGTACGATAGTAATAGCCTATCCCCATGTTTAGATTGCATTAGTTGCCATGTGAAGCCTGGGTTTCTGTCCTGTCCATATGTAAGGAGGCGATTTAGAAGCGGCTGACATTTCTGTTGAAATTGGGACTGTAAGTTGCATGGAACCCAAACCCCCAGGCTCGGACCGTGATGTTGTGCGCTTCTGACTTGTCCAAGTTAAGTTTAAAGTTGTTTAGGTTGCCTTAGGTGTGGAGCTCATTGATGTTTGGAAGGGTGGTTAATGCTTGTGTAATTTAGAATAGAAGATTGTCTGCTAACGCAGAGACCTTGTACTCTACTTTTGCGAACTGAAGACCCCAAATCAACTGGTTATGTCTAACAGTTTCTAGAAAAGGTTCAATAATGTCAGCTCCAACAGGAGTGGCGAGAGCAGGCAGCCCTGCCTTGTCTTGTTCGTTATCTGTATGGGGTCAGGGAGCCTTCCATTGATGTGTACCCTGGCCTATGGTTTGGGGTATTGGGCATTTATCCACTTGAAGAATGTGTCCCCAGATCCCATAACCTTCAAAGTGAGAAACATAAGCTGCCAGTCCATCCGGTCAAAATCCTTTTTAGCATCTGGGGAAAGGATGAACAGGCGATGGCGAGATGTTTTGGTTAGGTGAAGAATGTTCAACAAGCGGATTGTTTTGTCTTTCGCCTCCTTTCCAGGAACAAACACACACTGGTCCGGATGGATGAGGCTCGGAAGCACTATCTTCATTTGTGTCTCCAGAACTTTAGTGAAAAGTTTAGAGAAATCGGCCGATATCTAGCACATTGCTCTGGATCCTTTCCGAGTACCATATCAGAGTAAAGAATATAATTTCACTGTCAAATTCCCTGTATCATCAAGATATGTTGCTTACTATAACACTGTAATATCCATATTAACCTGACATACTTGTCATTCATTTTAGATAGGCTTAGAATATGTGTAAAAATTCACAAAGTTTGCTTTGGATTTGGATTAGACCGGCAGTGTGTTGCGGATGCCAACACTAAGGAAAGTTTTACCCAGGAGCAAATAAAGAGCCATCTACAAGAGCAGTTTCCCTCTCCAGGGAGAAAGCAGAGTTAGCCTGGAATGAAGCAACGAGGGCAGCCGTTCACATGCTTGTAAGACACCACAGGCTGCATCTGGAGGCACAACTTCCTTTGGGAAAAAGAGTGATACATGCTGTATCTCCATGTCATTGTTGTCTCTTATCTCCGAAACACAGATATATAAAAAGGAGAGAATTTTTAGATACATGAATAGCTTTTCTGTTACTCTTTCAGTTAATGTTGATCTTTCATAATACGATGGATTATATAGATAGAGAGAGATAGAAAGGAATATATACACTATATTACATGATCTGCCCAATATTTCAAAGGCAGATCTTGTTGTAGAAAACCCTATTGCATGGTGATGTCATCCATGCATTTATATCTCTAAATTAACAGGAAATAATGTTTAGATTAATCTGTGCAGTTTGGGGACCCATTTTGCACGCAGAAATAGGGCAGCGGCCTGGGACTGTAACTCCCACTATACACGATCTGCACTGGGACATATATACACGATCCCTACACCACAACACTATCACTAAACATTAACCCCTGCTAGACACAACACTACACAATCACTAAACATTAACCCCTGCATGATATAACATTACACAATCACTAAACATTATCTCCTACACAACACTAAGGCTAAACATTAACCCCTGCACTGCATTGGCTATAACTATTAACCCCTACACAACACTAACAGTAGCCCTAACCTAATGTAATATAATAAAATGACATGGTGTGCATTATCAGAAAATAATGCTAACTCAGGTTTCGGACACAATAAAAAGAAAAACTTAACTTTTGATATCTGAGAAACCCCTCAATTTCATTATTTGTTTCCATAATGCACAGTTCACTGTCAGGTGTCCCCTCTCTCCAATAAATAGAGAGCTGTGTGGATGGAAAAAGTTGTATATGATTATTTTATTATAGGTTTAATTTAATTATATATACTTTTATTTATAGTTTGAGCATATGTTTAGACCTGGAGTCATGTAGCATTTCTAATAGCTGTAGGTCATTTGATATTGTGAAACCTCTCCTTTTTACTCTTGTGTTGTTGTTTTTTTTTCCTTGTCCTTCCATAGCCATCTTAACCACAAGGGTTACAATATCTCTTTAGTGTCCCTGGATATGTGTTTACATTTATATCAAAGTTGTCTTTGATATAAATGAATAAATGGTATCTGTCATGAGTAGAATCTACTTATGTGTAAAAGGGGACCTTTGCTTGTTTACTGCAATAAAAACGTTTAATAAGGATAAAAACCAAGTTTTAACCCCTTAATGACCAGGGCTATTTTGAGATACTCTTGTTTGTAGGATGACTGGAATCACTTTAAAAATGTTGACTTTTAATTATTGACTAAGTCTCCATATGATGTAATTGCATTGAAAATATATATATTTTCACTGTTTGCTACTGTTTTAGGACTTACTGTAGCAAAACTGTTTTATTTTAGATTTTTATAACTTTCTTTTCCATTTCTCCATTTAGTGTCTTGGCCGTGATGCAGCTGGCAATTTAAGCGTTCAGTTCCTGGGTACCGTGGTAAGTAAAATTTCTCCTCTATTCTATTAAATGCTGTATTACAACCATATATCTGTTGGTAACTTCATTATTTCATGTCTCTACAAATATTAAAAAGTAGAGATCAATATCTTAGTTATGTACTAACAAGAAATTTGACCATTAAATAAAAAAATTTATGACACAAAAGCCAAACTGGAAGAAAGGTATTGATTAAGATCTGTATCCATCTTTGCAGTATTTCCTAAAAAATACAATTCTCTTGTCAATAGTCTTGGATCATTCACGGATTAATGAATAAGCTTGCTAGGACATTATGAGGCTCCTCAGTTGACTCATCTATATTATAAAAATACACTGCTGTGCAAAAGGTTTAGGCAGTTGTTAAGAAATATTGTAAAGTAAGTTTGTTATTAAAATTACTAATAGTTCCTTTTTTTTTTTTTTTTAATGAATAAGATAAAAAGTGAGTGAACACGAGAACTATCTAAACCAAATCAATATTTGATGTGACCAACATTTGCCTTCAAAGTGGCATCAGTTAGTCCAAGTACACTTGCACAAAGTCTGTGATTTTGTGTGCAAATAGTCATGTGTCATGTCCTGGATGTAATGGCATGCCCCCCATCGAGCTTTGATCTCCACACCATTTAGCCTTTATTTGATTACATGCAGAGATAGAAGCAGCTGAAGCGGCCTAAATCCATTGAATAACTCTGTTATGAAACTCGACCTGTAGGTTCTTCCAAACATCTTGGAAAATTACCAAAGTGTGCATTTGTACCTAGAAGAATTGATGCTGTTTACAAGGCAAATGGTGGGTGACACTAAACATTGATTTGGTACAGATTGTTCTACTGTTCACTCGCTTTGCATGTTGTTAACTGATCAAAATAAACTATTAACATTTCTTTTTTTTTTTTTTTTTTGACATTCTTTATTTAACGGTTTTTCTTATTTTAGATCAAGTGGGGGGTACAGTAAAGAAAAAGGGTATAGGATGGGGGTTACAAAAGGGTTACAGAACACGCAATAGCTATGCTTGACAGATACATGTGCGTTTGAAGTTACACAGTAGGTTTTTGTTGGTTACATGAGGTTGTCTGAGGTTGGAGGACCAATGTAGTATTCCGTGTTTGTATCGGCATGTCGTAGTAACTCATATTAGTTGTGCAATTATTCATTTATTATTTGATTGTGGTCCCGGTGCATTTGTCAGCTAAGGTGTTTGTGGCAGGTATGAGTGCTTAGGTGGGTCGGGCGGGCGGGCTGTAAGCTACAGTCATGCGTGGGGTGAGGCCTGTTCCGGCCCAGCCCGCCTCGTGCACTTCCGTTTCGGGTACAGGTGAGCTACCTGGGCCGCTAGGTCTTGTCCATTCACTGCTGCTCGGTCGCTATGTGTGCCGTTCCCTCAGTCCTAGGTACTGCCGTTGGGGTCGTCTAGTCGCGTTTTTAAGTGTGTCTATCATGTCTGGATGTTGCCTACGTGTGGCGTGACTGTTCGGTGGTACCCGTGTACACAGGTCTATCGCGGCGCCTGCTGTGAGTCTGGTCATGAGCTATGGAGTATCGTACAGCGACCTGGGGGCTGGCGGTGTCTCATCCCGTCCGCGTGGGGTTCCGTCTGCCGGTTGTTTCTTTGTCTGTGTATAATCCATCACGCTATGCGTGTTCCAGTCCAGTTCTGGGTATGGTTCAGTCGTGTCTGTCTCGGTTCCGAGGGGGGAAGGGGAGGGGGGGAGGAGAGTTGGGGGTGAAGCGAGGGGGGGAGGGAATAGTTGAGAAAGAGATGGGTGGGGGAGTGTGGGGGTGCGGGGCTGATGAGGGCTAAGGTATGTGCTGAGGTCTCAGGGGGTTGTCCTGTCTGCAGTTATGAACAGAAGCCAGGGGGTCCACGTCAGGTTGCATTTCTCTGTGCGGCCTTGGAGGGAGGCCGTCATTGCTTCCATGTTGCGTATTTCTCCCACCCTATCCACCCATTGTTGGAAGGTGGGGGCGGCGGCCTTTTTCCATAGAGTGGGTATCAGGGACTTTGCCGCTGTCAGCAGGTGTTTTGTCAGGGATTTCTTGTACGTTTTAAGTGACATGGTCGTGTGGTGTAGCAACATGGGGAGTGGTTGGAGCGGGAGCTCCGGGTCCGATATTTCCCGGATGTTGGTGTTAACCATCTCCCAAAAGGGGGTGATGGCTGAGCATGACCACCAAATATGAAGCATAGTGCCTCTCTCTTCTCCACATCGCCAGCAGGTCTCCTCGGTGTCCGGGTTCATGCGGTGCAGCACATCCGGGGTCCTGTACCAGGTTGTCAGCAGTTTGTAGCTCATCTCTTGGTACTTTGAGCTAATTGAGCTTTTATGAGTGAGCTGAAATATTTGATCCCATTCTTGGGCGGTCAGGGTTTCCCCGGTCTCTCTCTCCCATCTGGCGATGAATTTCGGCGGTGGTCTGTTGTCTCCTTCCATAAGCATTGCGTATAGCGTAGAGATTCCCCGTTCTAGGTGACGACCGGCCGTGCAGTATTTCTCAAAGGGTGTGAGATCCCGATGGAATTGTTGCTTGGCTGCTGTTGTGGAGTGGTATGATTTGACCTGTAGGTATCGGAACCGATCAAGGATCGTCGGGGTAGTGTCCGGGAGCAGGTCTGTCAGGGCTTTGAGGGTGTCACTGCCGCACCATTGGCGCATGTAGACCCAGTTCGACTGAGTGAAGTTTTTCAGGTCCGCCGGTGTTAGACCTCCCCCAATGTCTGGATTGTAAGTAAGGGGTGTTAGCGGGCTGGTGTGGGTGGTCAGCTGTTGTGGGTATCTCAGGGCGCACCAAGTCTTCAGGGTTGCATCGATCAGGGGGTTACCCGTCTTGTATTAACATTTCTATTTTTGAAAGTATTTATGTACTTTATGGCATTTTTCACCCCCACTTTTGTGCAGTTCTGTGTCTATAGTTGTTCCATCTACAGTGTTGTACTCAGTAAAGAAAACATAAACCCACAATTTAAAATTCAAGCCAATCTGTACCTGTAATGTACTAATAAGTAAACATTGAATCAGTAATGTAAGCAAGGAAATATGATGTGTAGCTAAATAACTTGTTATACATGTTCTACTTGAGGAACGTGGAACACCCAAGTGGAAGGCATACAATTTTGTATTTGGAAAGTGTTATGAGTTTTATTATAATTATTAAGCATACGCTAGAATGCAAACTAAACCATACGACTGCACTCCACATGAATCCCAAAATCCTGAAATGCTCCCTTAAAATGTAATTCTTTCTAGGTGCATAGTTTTTAAAACAAACCAACTGCCTGTGATAGTATTCTAGCATATGACAACCATGGTAAGTATTTTACTGGGCAGAATGCATTGAGATTTATCTCCCAGAATGCACACACAATACAATATGGCTTCAAGGTTACACATTTAATTATAATCAAAATAGGCAAGTTAGTTGTTACAGGTATGATTTAATTGCAGTCACATACAGGCAGTCAGCCATTGAGCTGAAAGTAGCTTCAGTAACCTTGATGTAGATTAATTTAGAAATAAACAAATATGTTTAAATGTCTATCTGTTCCTGTCCAAATCTGAGATGATTAAATTGTGTATACGCAGAAGTAAGTTCACACTGACACATGCAGTTCAGGTTAAAAATAACTTCAGAAAATGTATTAGCATCTGGGCAAAAAACAGGCTTGCAGGCCCTTATAAGACCAAAATGACATCATCATTGAATATCAGATAATAACAAATAAACATCATTAATTGGATTAAATGTTAAGTGGCTATGTCAATGTCCTCCCATCAATATTACTAATTGGCTCAGGGATTTGAGTGACTAGTGGGGCACCCTCCCATCATGGGAATCTGGCGGCTAGCCATTTTGGGTAGTTAGTGATGTCAGACTCGTGATCAGGCTCAGGGTTCTTTTTATGAATAGAACATTTCATTAGTACAGTGTTCTCATGGCCTTCAGATTATACTATGTTGCAAATTACAGGAGATTCAGCAATTCCGGGGTTAATCATGTCTTTATAGAAAATACAGTCTCTATTCATTATACTAAATGCTGTTAGGAAATTCTGTCATGTAATGTAGACAAAATGGAGGGTCTGTCATAATGTGAGGTTATGTGAGATTAAAATGGAGTTAGTACAATAATTCAATACAGGTGCAATAAAGATTTTTAAATAATTCTACATCAACCTTTGGCCTAGGACCTCACTTGAGATGTTTGCCTTGATATTAGCATTTAATCTTAAATTTCATGGTCCTAAACTGGTAGTAGAAACCTATTATATCATCTTAACCCTAGGCTTACGATCTAGAATATACTGGAGCTAAAGTGTTTCTTTCCTGGAGAATACATTTTTTTCCAATCTGAAATGTGATGAGCCTTGAACAAAGGAAACCTATATACATTTAACATTATGAGGAGCTTATCACATAATTGAAATGCATCAGGCACGTGATCTGGTTGCTTAACTAATCAACTAGTTAATTTTGGAAATCTGAGACACATACAGTCGCCTCATATACGATTCCCAACAGGCATCTTTTCCATTGTCGGCTTTTCTTTTAGTGTATAGAAAGCTAATAAGAGATCATTTATTTCCTCTTAGAGAGGCTGTGCTTGCATTAAATACGTTTTTGCACTAATCCACTGGTATAGTTATTTGGTGGTCTGGAAAGGAAAAGACCATGCAACATTGTAAGTTAGGTTTACATTAGAATAATGGAGACAGGTTTCAGTTAACAAGAGTAGGAGACCACCGTAGTCATTAAACACACCTTATTACTTTTACCAATAAACTGCAGTAACATGAATGCAAGGAAACATTGATCCAAATGGGTAGTGTTTATGCCTCTATAAAATAATTGTATTCTTTATAATATATTTATATACTTAATATTTAAAACCCAGAGAGGAAGCTAAAGCTACACACATGTCATAAGTAACCGATTTCTACCTGTACTACAGAAATGAGCTAGAGCTGAAAGTTGAGTTTCATTTGTGATTAAGATAATATTCAAAGGCGTAATTACAAACACCTGCAAGACTGTACCCAAGATTCCCTGTCTCAGTCATCTCGCTCAGTCCGCTTCATGCTGTCTCCCGCGAACTTCATCCAATTTTAACTCTTCATGTGCACAACAGTGCATCTTGGGTGCTTTGCGCTGCAGGTTTTGGGGAAGCTGGCCCGGTGGAGAGGCTGCACCCAGGGGCCTAACTAGGAATCACAGAGGCAAGAATCAAAGAAGGGCCCCCGTTACACTCTCACTGGTACACATACACTGACATACATTCACACAGTCATTGGCACGCACACTTTCTATTACAGACACACGCTCTCACTGATACACATACACGGTCAGTGAGTGTATGGCAGAGTGTGTGTATGGCACACACTGTTTAACCAGTATGGCAGAGTGAGTGTATGGCACACACTGTTTAACCATCACACTTACACTGACACACACGCTCAGGTACACATACACACTGACAGGCACACACTCACTGATTTGACACACACACACCTACTGATAGACAGATTCACTAACAGCCGCATTCATTGGGGGGTTAAACATTTAAAGAAAATTAAGAAAGAACATGTAATATTGTTTACAATTTAACCCCTTAAGGACACATGACATGTGTGACATGCCATAGTTCCCTTTAATTCCAGAAGTTTGGTCCTTAAGGGGTTAAAGTGCAGTGAGTGAAAACAAACTCACATTTTTTCTATGGGTATAGGCTCTAAACACTCTGGCTTCCGTGCCTTTAAGGTGGCAAGCCATAACTTATTTTAAAAACTGTATTTTTCCTGCCTGTGATAAATTACATTAACCCATTGTATTCAGTAATTATATCACAGGCAGAGGGGAGGATTTTGTGTGTTTGTGCTGGGTGTGTTTTATGTTTTACTGTACGGGATTGGTTACATGTTGTCCCTCCCTGTGGGATGTCCCCTTGCATGGGGACTTGCATAAAAGTCTGTGAGTGTTAATTAAAACAGATCACTGCTTGACCCTCAACACGGAGCTCTGTCTCGTCTTTGGGGGGATTTACTGTATGCTGTTAGAGACTGATTGCCAGGAGTGTAAGCCGCTTGGGAGCTTTTCCTGTTCGTCTGCTAACAGCTATTCATGAGGTTTCGGTTCGGGAGTTTGGAGTGCTATCTTATTCCCTTGTATGCAGTTCGGGAGTTTGGTGCATTCACTTGTATGCAGTTCGGGAGTTTGGTGTTCTACAGTAGCTGCCTTTATATCTAAAGGGGAAGATCTACTAAACGGCTTTTAACCCCTTTTATGCCTGAGGGTGCCGTTACACCCTCATTGCTTCCCTGTTGATCTCAGCCAGGGCAGAGCAGTGGCAAGTTCAAAAAATAAAAAATAAAGAGTAAAATGTATTTTTAACCCCTTAAGGACGAGTGACGGACGAGGTCCGTCACTCAGGGGAATACGTTAATGACGAGTGACAGACCTCGTCCGTCACGCGTTAAAATTAACGCCGCGATCGCGCAGTGCCGGCGATCGCGGGGTTAATGCTGTTGCTGGGTCCCTCCGAGTCAGCAGCAGCAAATCCGGATATCCCAGCCCATGTGATCGCTGTGACAGCCAGTCACAAGGGTCACAATACTGCTGGGATATCTGATACGCCTCCCTCCACCTCGTGTGGGTTTGTGAAGTGGAGAGAGACGGATCGGTGCAACATTGTGTCCCAGAAGAATAGTCAAAGGTTTTAATAAGTTCCCAATCCCTTTCCCCTGTATAAAAAAAAAAAAATTAACCCTTTCCCTGCTGTTTGATCACTGCTAGCAGTGATCAATATACAGGTCACAGTACTTTACTGTGATATTTTTTTTTTTTACTTTCAAGGGTTAAGTTTTTGGGTTTTTTTTAACCCTGCGGGGTTAAATTTTATTATTTGATTTTATTAGTATATGATTTAGTTACTTGGGTGGGTGGAATTTAGTGGGAATTAGGGAATAAAAAAAAAAATTATTTAGTTAAAGTTTTGTTAGCTTTGTTAACTGTATTTAACAATGTTCAGGAAGTATAGTGCAGAGGAGGCTTATGCCCTGTTAGCGGCCGACTCAGAGGCGACAGACACTGCCTCAGAGAGTGACGCAGGGGACGCAGGGGACTATGTGCCAGATACTGCAGGACCATCAGGGGAAATCGCCGATTCCCCTAATGCTGAACATGGCGCAGATGACTGGGTACCCCCTAATAATTTTTCCCCAGACATTACAGCCAATCCTGGCATACAGGCTGACCTGTCTGGCTATAGTGCGCTGGATGTTATGCAGCTGTTCTTGGGGGATGAGATTTTTGGGGAGATAGTCACCCAGACTAATCTCTATGCGGAGCAATATCTGGCACGCAATCCAGACTCTCTTATCTCCAGGAAAGAGAGATGGAACCCAACCAGTGTGCCAGAATTTAAAAAATTCTGGGCACTGACCATGTTAATGGGGTTAATTAAAAAGCCCGCAATTAGGATGTATTGGTCCAAACATCCTATTTGCAATACCCCCATTTTTGCCGAGACAATGCCGAGGGAAAGATATGAAGACATACTGCGGTTTATGCACTTTAGTGATAATAGCAAGTGCCCCCCAAAAGGTGATCCGCAGTATGATCTTCTATATAAAATCCGCCCTTTAATTGCCCACTTTAACCATAAATTTGCCACTATATATACCCCCAATAAAAACATTTCCATTGATGAGTCCCTGATGAAGTTCAAGGGAAGACTGGGATTTAAACAATATATCCCATCCAAAAGATCCCGATATGCAGGGCCGGATTAAGAGCACAGTGGGCCTGGTGCTGACAATTATGATGGGCCTAATTACAGAATCTTATCGACCAAAAACACTAAAACAGTCATACCTCCCAAGCGTCATGTATCTGATGGAGATGGTGCTGGAGGGAAACTCATAGGATGCAGCTATAAGAAAACACATACTCTAAGATAATCTCTCTCTAATTTATGCTTTCATCTTTCAAGTAAATCGATATCCCCTAACAGCAGTGTCCAGTGAAGCAGGAAGTCAATGGGCACGGTAAAAGGGTGTGCCACTGGCGCGAATCACGTGACCAGACCTGCCAAAAGGGGTGAACATGCCCAAAAAGGGGGCATGTTTGTCCAAAGAATTGAAAGGTCAGCCTGGCATGAATGTATGTCAGGCTGCCTGCCAATCATGCAGGCTGTCCAACTAAGGGCATACTATGCAGGCAGCACCCTGAGCTTGACATAAATGCGTCTAATGATGCGCTCACTCCATGCTTTCCATGCTCTCTAATGGAAAAGCATGGTCCACTAGTCTCCTTACCTTCTAACTAGCAGGCAGAAGTTCCTGGTATATAGTCTGAGACAGAGAAAAGGTGTATGTAGTGAGTGTAAAATAAAGGGGACATGCCACAGTGTTAGAGAGACCAACGTCTGCATTACCTAAACTAATTTTATTGTCAGCCAGTCCACACAAGTTTTGTTCCCATACATCCCTCTTAAGCTTCCAAACTTAAAGGGACACTATAGTCACCAGAACAACTACAGTTTATTGTATTTGTTCTGGTAAGTAGAATCATTCCATTCAGGCTTTTTGCAGTAAACACTGTGTTTTCAGAGAAAATAACTCCACTGGCAGCTCCTTAGATGGCTGCTAGAGGTGCTTCCTGTGGCAGAAACATAGAAACATAGAAACATAGAAACATAGAATGTGACGGCAGATAAGAACCATTCGGCCCATCTAGTCTGCCCAGTTTTCTAAATACTTTCATTAGTCCCTGGCCTTATCTTATAGTTAGGATAGCCTTATGCCTATCCCACGCATGCTTAAACTCCTTTACTGTGTTAACCTCTACCACTTCAGCTGGAAGGCTATTCCATGCATCCACTACCCTCTCAGTAAAGTAATACTTCCTGGTATTATTTTTAAACCTTTGTCCCTCTAATTTAAGACTATGTCCTCTTGTTGTGGTAGTTTTTCTTCTTTTAAATATAGTCTCCTCCTTTACTGTGTTGATTCCCTTTATGTATTTAAATGTTTCTATCATATCCCCCCTGTCTCGTCTTTCCTCCAAGCTATACATGTTAAGATCCTTTAACCTTTCCTGGTAAGTTTTATCCTGCAATCCATGAACCAGTTTAGTAGCCCTTCTTTGAACTCTCTCTAAGGTATCAATATCCTTCTGAAGATAGGGTCTCCAGTACTGTGTACAGTACTCCAAGTGAGGTCTCACCAGTGTTCTGTACAATGGCATGAGCACTTCCCTCTTTCTACTGCTAATACCTCTCCCTATACAACCAAGCATTCTGCTAGCATTTCCTGCTGCTCTATTACATTGTCTGCCTACCTTTAAGTCATCAGAAATAATCACCCCTAAATCCCTTTCCTCAGATGTTGAGGTTAGGACTCTATCAAATATTTTGTACTCTACCCTTGGGTTTTTACGTCCAAGATGCATTATCTTGCATTTATCCACATTAAATGTCAGTTGCCACAACTCTGACCATTTTTCTAGTTTACCTAAATCATTTTCCATTTGGCTTATCCCTCCTGGAACATCAACCCTGTTACATATCTTAGTATCATCCGCAAAAAGACACACCTTACCATCAAGACCTTCTGCAATATCACTAATAAAAATATTAAAGAGAATGGGTCCAAGTACAGATCCCTGAGGTACCCCACTGGTGACAAGCCCAAGCTTCGAATATACTCCATTGACTACAACCCTCTGTTGCCTGTCACTCAGCCACTGCCTTACCCATTCAACAATATTCGAATCCAAACTCAAAGATTGTAGTTTATTGATAAGCCTTCTATGTGCAACAGTACTGCCTAGTTTGCAGCACTGCCATTCAGTGTCTCCACCCTCTGCATGCAGACACTGAATTTTCCTCATAGAGATGCATTGATTCAATTTATCGTTATGAGGAGATGCTGATTGGCCAGGGCTATGTAGCCAATCCTATGGGGAAGTATAATTTGCTCAGACCACCACTTCTGATGATGTCAGCAGACAGTCAGTTCAGAGGCAGAGCCTGCAGCTGCAGACTTGAATACAAGTAATATTTTACTATATTTAGGGAGGCAAGAAGGGGCCAGGGTGGTGGTTTTAAGCCACCTTTCTTGGAAAAAAAATACCAGCCTTAATCATTTGTATAATTAATTAGTTATGCGTGACATCACATGATGTAAATCACAAGGAGTGACATCAGAGAAAATTCTGTAAAATCACCAACAAACTACTTACAGTTTTATTCTGCTGAATAGATGGATTGCTCCCAGTGTCTCCCTGTCTCCCAGTGTCTCAGTCTCGCAAGTCACCCAGTGTCTCAGTGTCCCTATGTATCACAGTGTCAGTGTCCCCATGTCGCCTAGTCTCCCAGTGTCTCAGTGTCCCCATTTCTCCCAGTGTCCCAATGTCTCAGTGTGTCCTCATGTCACTATAATACTGGGGACACTAAGTGACCCGGGGACACTGAGAGACATGGGGACACAGAGACATGGGGACACAGAGACATGGGGACACAGAGACAGGGGGACACAGAGACAGGGGGACACAGAGACAGGGGGACACAGAGACAGGGGGACACAGAGACAGGGGGACACAGAGACAGGGGGACACAGAGACAGGGGGACACAGAGACAGGGGGACACAGAGACAGGGGGACACAGAGACAGGGGGACACAGAGACGTTTAGGGAAACTGGGAGAAATGGGGACACTGAGACACTAGGGACACAGACACTGGGAGACATGGGGACACTGAAACATTTGGGGACACTAAGACACTAGGGACACAGAGACATGGTAACACAGACACTGGGAGACTAGGGGACACTGTGAGACTAGGGGACACTGGCTGGGAGACAGACACTTAGGGACACTGGGAGACATGGGGACAGTTGTGGACATAGACATGGGTACACTGGGACATATAGGGACACTGGGAGACATGGGGACACTAGGCACACTGAGACACTAGGAACACAGACACATGGGGACACTGAAACATTTGGGGATACTAAGACACTAGGGACACAGAGACATGGGAACACAGACACTGGGAGACTAGGGGACACTGGCTGGGAGACACTTGGGGACAGTTGTGGACATAGACATGAGGACACTGTGACATATAGGGACACATGGGGTCACTAGGCACACAGAGACATGGGACACAGACACTGGGAGACTTGGGGACACTGAGGCACTAGGGACACTGGGAGACATGGGGACATAGTGTCTCCGTGTCCCAATGTCTCCCAATGTCCCTATGTCTCCCAGCATCCCCATGTGTCTCAGCGTCCCCATGTGTCCCAGTGTCCCCTAGTGTCTCAGTGTCCCCTAGTGTCTCAGTGTCCCCGTGTTTTCCAGTGTCCCCAAGTGTCTGTGTTCCCAGGTCTCTCAGTGTCTGTGTCCTAGTGTCTCAGTGTCCCCTAGTGTCTGTGTCCCCTAGTGTCTCAGTGTTCGCATATGTCCCCTAGTGTCTCAGTGTCCCCATGTTTTCCAGTGTCCCCAAGTGTCTCAATGTTCCCAGGTCTCCCAGTGTCTGTGTCCCCATGTGTCCCCTAGTGTCTCAGTGTCCCCATGTGTGCCTGCTGCCTTTCTCCCCATCCTTCACATACCTGAGCTGTAGAGCTGCTGTCTGGACTCTGTGCTTTGTTGCTGCTCCCCCACGGATCAGTAGTAGAGAGAGGCAGGGATATGCTGTAACTTCCTATCCCTGCCTCTCTCCACACACAGTGACCCCTACTGGCCGGTGCTGGTATTGCAGAGTAATCTATTTATTTTCTCATTTAATCTGAAAAAATACCTGCATTTGTATTGCCGGTATTACTGCAATACCGGCACGGCCAGGTAGCCTAAAATACCGGCTGTGCCAGTAAAATACCAGTCAGGTGGCAAACCTAAGAGTAGTGTGTAAAAAAAAAAAAAACTTTTTTTTTTTTTTTTTTTTTTTAAATGGGCCTGGGCCTGGAGCTGCAGCTCCATCAGCCCCTATGTTAATCCGGCCCTGCCGATATGGGATCAAATTGTCCCGATATGGGATCAAATAAGCTGTGTGAAAGTGGCAGTGGCTACGTATACACCTTCCGTGTATACGAAGGAAGGGATAGCCACCTTGATCCCCCAGGTTGCCCAGATATAGTAGGGACTAGTGGGAAAATTGTCTGGGACTTAATAATGCCCTTACTTAACTACGGTTATCACCTGTACATCGATAACTTTTATAACAGCATCCCACTCTTACAAATGTTATACTGCTTCGAGACCGTGGCCTGTGGCACTATTCGAAAGACTCGCACAGGTTTCCCAAAGGCTCTGGCAAACAAAAAAAATGAAAAGGGGGGAAACAGCAGCTCTCTGCCAGAATGAACTGCTGGCACTCAAATACAGGGACAAAAAGGATGTTTTCATCTTAACCACCATTCATGGTGAAAACACTCAGAGGGTCGCAGTTCGTGGCAGAGAGGAATGCAAACGAGTGCCAGTCTGCATACGGCAATATAATCGGCATATGGGGGGCGTTGACCTGTCCGATCAACTGATGCAGCCGTATTTGATCATGCGTAAGACCAGGGCATGGTATAAAAAAGTGGGCATATACCTGATGCAGATGGCAATACACAATGCATTTGTCATTTTCAAAAAGGCAAATGCTGGGCTGAATATATCCTTTCTTTCGTTCCAGTTTAACCTCATTACTGGGCTACTTGAGTGCCACGCAAGGAGACCATCAGTGGAGCCTAGCAGAAGAATGGAGGCAGGTCACTTCTGCTTTAAGATTCCACCAACCCCTAAAAAACAAAACCCCCAGAAAAGGTGCAGGGTGTGTTACAAGAGGGGCGTAAGAGTTGAGACCAGCTATTACTGCCCCGATTGCCCCTCTCAGCCCGGCCTATGCATTGGCCACTGTTTTAAATTTTTTCACACCCAAGCCGAATAAGTAGATTAGTTTTGGGTTGTGATTTTTTTTTAGTTATCTGTCTGATTGGTAACCGAATCTTGGCTTTGTCTCCCGCTTATCCTGTCTTCTCTGATCCTTGACCTCGGCTTGTCCTATCGTTGTTCCGTTTCTCTTTACTCCTTTGACCTCGGCTTGTACCTTGACAATTCTCTGCTTGTATAGCCCGGCCATTCTAAGGACCGGTATTACAAGTTTCTCTCTGTGTTCTCTCTCTTTGTGGTCTGTCTGTGTTTTGGTTTCGGAATCCATGACAGCTTTGCCCGGGATGCAGTTTACCCCAACTATTCCCCCTTTTCACAGCAAATAGTATGCACTTGTTCATAATTTGAATTGATGAGCTGCCTATACTTAAAAATATATGTGGCCTTTGAGAGGCAATTTGCAGTCCTGAGCTGATACAATGAGACTTGGGCCCAGCATCCACTTTTGAAAAATATGGAAGTGGTGTTTCTCCAATGTGCCCCTTCAACATCCACATAACCCTGAGAAAGGTACACATTGGGTTATCGTTGCACTAACATGACATAGCTGAGCAACATATTAGGTGTTACACTGCCTTAGCACACATAAGGATAGCAAAATATACAGTAACATCTCCAAGTGTGTGTCAAAAGGGCAGAAACAATGCTAATTGCAACTAGACTTGGTACAAACCAACAAAAAAATTATCCTACACTAAGGTTTAGAATATACCTTTTGAAATACCCTGGGGTATCTACTTTAAGAAATGGTAGGCCTTTGTGGGGTAGTTTGAATTTAAAGCCTGCTAAGATGCTTGGAAATTGCACATAGACCAGCGTCAAAATTCAAAGTTCGGTAAAAACTGATATGGCTTGGTCTCCTATATGGCACTTTAGCTTCCCGAAATAGTGTCAAAGACATACAATGGGGGTGTCCTTTTACTCAGAAGACTTAGCTGAACATAATTTGGGGGGTTTGAACTTAGTGGCACATGTTAAAAATACAAAATACCCAGCAAAAATGCAATCCATATGTAAAAAATGCACAAAATTCTTTTTACCACATACTTTGGCATGTATTGGTGAAAAAATGGGGGCATGTTAAGGCACAATATGCACCTTATGAGATACCCTGGAGTGTCTACTTTTACAAATGGTAGGCCTTTGTGGTTTTTTTTTGAACAGTCAAACTGTTATAATACCCCAAACGGAAGCATAGGCTCATTAAATCCGTCTCTCAAAATTCTACTGTGAGTACTGAAAAGGACAGGTCTCCTATGTGGCACTGTAGCTTCCCGAAATAGTGCCAAAGACATACAATGGGGGTGTCCTTTTACTCAGAAGACTTAGCTGAACATAATTTGGGGGGTTTGATCTTAGTGGCACATGTTAAAAATACAAAATACCCAGCAAAAATGCAATCCATATGTAAAAAATGCACAAAATTCTTTTTACCACATACTTTGGCATGTATTGGTGAAAAAATGGGGGCATGTTAAGGCACAATATGCACCTTATGAGATACCCTGGAGTGTCTACTTTTACAAATGGTAGGCCTTTGTGGGTTTTTTTTGAACAGTCAAACTGTTATAATACCCCAACCGGAAGCATAGGCTCATTAAATCCGTCTCTCAAAATTCTACTGTGAGTACTGAAAAGGACAGGTCTCCTATATGGCACTGTAGCTTCACGAAATAGTGCCAAAGACATACAATGGGGGTGTCCTTTTACTCAGAAGACTTAGCTGAACATAATTTGGGGGGTTTGAACTTAGTGGCACATGTTAGAAATACAAAATACCCAGCAAAAATGCAATCCATATGTAAAAAATGCACAAAATTCTTTTTACCACATACTTTGGCATGTATTGGTGAAAAAATGGGGGCATGTTAAGGCACAATATGCACCTTATGAGATACCCTGGAGTGTCTACTTTTACAAATGGTAGGCCTTTGTGGTTTTTTTTTGAACAGTCAAACTGTTATAATACCCCAAACGGAAGCATAGGCTCATTAAATCCGTCTCTCAAAATTCTACTGTGAGTACTGAAAAGGACAGGTCTCCTATATGGCACTGTAGCTTCACGAAATAGTGCCAAAGACATACAATGGGGGTGTCATTTTACTCAGCAGATGTAACTGAACACAAAATAAAACTTTGTACAGGTATAGCACACACCAACTTTACAAAATACACACAAGAAGTTCTTTGTTATAAGTTTGTGTGCCAAAAACTAAATAAAACACAATTTTACTCCAATATTTAGCAGAGGTTTGCGGTGAAATGGCTACGTAGAAAGTGTCAAAACAACCATAGGTAAATAGCCTGTGATGTGTTCTTTCTATAAATATATACTTTTGTGTGACAATTTTGTTTTATTTTATGGCAATTAAGCTTACAAGACAAACATACCAAATTCTAAAATCGCTCCATATTAAAAGTTTATTTTACTCCTTGTGCTTTGTGACCTGTAACTACCAAAAAAAACTTTAAATCCCAGACACATTATATATTCTGTAAATCAGGACAACTCAATGAATTTATTTTTAATTACTTTCCTTAACCTGCACTAATTATGAACACATTATTATTGCAAAAACTGTAAAAAAAACACAAAAAAAATATTTTTTTTGCATATTTCTGTATTTTTTTTATAATAAATAACCATTTATATATATATATATGTGTGTTACATCAAATTAAAGCCCTTTCTGTCCTTTAAAAAACGATATATAATATGTGTCGGTGCAATAAATTAGTAAAATGCAAATTGCAGTTGAACGCAAACAGCAAAAAATGCAAAAAATGCCGTTGTCATAAAGTGAAAGACAAGCTTCCGAAGCTCTGTCCTTAAGGGGTTAAAGGGTGTTCCAATAATCGTAATAAACAGTGAAACACTCTAATGTTGAACATGTACATTTCTAACAATAGTGTTCCTTTAAAAGCAGTCTCTAGTGTTTTTTTTTGCCTCAGGACTGCCCTGGTGCTCTCACAGGAAAACTACTTAAATCACTTAGCAGAGTGTATTGGATATAGCGCTTGGAGGGTTCCTTAAAAAAAAAAAAAAAAAAAAAGTCTTCTTGTGGTGGCCTCTATTCCTCCCATGGCCGGCAACGCGGACTACATTACCCATACTCCCCGTGGCCGTCATCAAAGATGGCGGCCACCGCCCTTATATTTCCCTGAACGCTCCCATGACAATGGCCGTCGCCATGGAGATGTCCTTACGCATTTTATCCCGGCCATTTGACCCAACATACGAAAACTACATTTCCCATAACATTCAAAATCACGGACACCATCAAAGATGGCCGTCGCCATTCATAAGTACACGGTCACATGACCATTTCTATACACCCGTTTCTAAGAAAAATAAGCTTTGTTTTTAAATACAAATGTAACCTAAAGATTACCTCACTCTCACTTAATATATAGAGTTTGATTTCTAAGTATATATTATAAATTACCATTATGCTAATGATGTCATTTTGGCGCCAATTTAAAATTGTCAATCCCTCATTCCCCTAAATAAAAATAAATCCCTCATTCCCTAAATAAACCCTTGTGTGTCAGATCATTTTTTTTTTTTTTTTTTTTATCTACACTTGAAGAAGTCCCACAGGCAAAACACGTTGTGGTTATAATCTATGCTGTTTTATACTGTCTTTTATTTCTCTATGAATAAAGGTGTTTTGACTTATTTTACACTTTTATTGCCACCTTACTCTTTTTTTTCTACATTTTGCCATCACTGCTATTTTATTCTATGTCATACTGCCTGGCACCTGACTTTAATCTCCAGTGAGTACTACTCTCAAGACATCCTTGGTGGGGATTATACCACCCATGCCTTATCCATAGAGCAGTTAGCCTGCTCTGGTAAATGTAAGTATGTTTTCATTTATCCCAACTCCTGGTATTTTATTCAGTGAGCACTTTTGTTGTTTCTTTTCATACTTTATGGTCTACATACTACAAAGACATCATTCTCACATATCCTTGCAAGTGGGGATTGTACCACTGTATGCCATTCATACTGGAGCTAGTTACTGCTCCATAAAACGTGAGTAGGACTATATTGTATTTCTTTTAATTATCCCCTGTAAGTACATACTACCCTATTATTCCTTTCTGTTGTTTCATACGGATTCTGCTGCAGAACCCACCCTGCTATGCCCATTGAGGAATTATGCAGACGCTTGGTAGAAAAGTACTTCTGACAAGTGCATCTCCACATTATCTCTTGGACTTATTTTACTATTTGGACTTATTTGCTCTACTTGAAACTTTGGTCTATATATTTGTTTGTCTACTCTGTACCATATACTGTATATATCAAATTTCGCCACCCTTTTTCTTGTAGTGTGCCTTCTTTTAGCTGTTCTGGTTTAGGCAATCTGTGGCCTGACTTTGAGCTACATCATTGAAGCAAGACTGATAATTGAAGAAGAACCACAGTTTTAAGACTGCACTAGATTCAAAGAGGGGTGCACTTATAAGCGTACGTTTGACTTAATAATGCATCTTGTACCTTGCATTATAGTAATATATACTGCACCATTCTTTGTGTTTCGATTGTGTTATATGGATATAATGTTCTTTGCAGCTGCCTTTGTTTCTTTTTTTTACTGTACTATAGCTCTGCATTACATACCTGTCATTGGTAGCAAAACACATTTGGCATTCTAGAACAAAAGCAGAAGTAAGTGTTTTGTGCATCAGGCTCAACAACGTTAGCCACTTCATTAAAGTTATGGATTCATACATGACCATATAGTTCTTATATTTTGTTATTCGATATGTCAAATATATTTGTTATATGCAGATATTTTTCAGCCCTTTGTCAGCCATTTTCCTTTATTTTTCCTTTCTTTGTACATCTGGTGGAGGAGTCAAAACAATGTTAGTGCTCATTTCCTCCTATTCACTTTTATGTTCCTTAGATCAGTGAAGAAAGAAAAACTCAAATTGACATGTTTTAACTCTTTATAGTGTGCTCTCCACATCACCAGATATGTGTGGTCAAATTCCCATCATGGAGAGCCTGTCAATTAGGTTGAGTATAGGTAACTGCAATTAATGGTTACTTTACATATTTTTTTATGTTTCAGTAAAGTAAGAATGTTTTTACATCTTTTTTTATGTTTCAGTAAAGTAAGAATGTTTTTACATCTTTTTTTATGTTTCAGTAAAGTAAGAATGTTTTTACATCTTTTTTTATGTTTCAGTAAAGTAAGAATTTTTTTTACAACAGTGAGCAGACTAATATAAAAATGATTACACATATATAAAGTAAATCACATTACACATCTGCTAATGAAAATTTGATTTCAAGAGGAATTGAAGGGTTAAAAGATAGTATTGTTTGCTATTTCACGCAATCCTGAGTTTCCAAATGTCTGGATTTATTAGAATAATTTGCCTCGTGACTTTTCAGTATTTAGACCTAACGTGTTTATGGTTATTGCTACTAAGCATCCCACTATTAATGTGTTTTAATAATATATAACGTATGAGCTATATTTAATTTGACCCCACAGTATCCGCTCAATTAGATGTCAATACAAGCATTTAAAATTTAACAGAAATTAATGATAGCCATCCAAAACAATTTTAAACATAATCAGTTTAACAATGGAGGATAAATTTAATATGATAATTTTGCTAGCTGATTTGTATCAGCTTAGCGGGGATATATGCAAATATGTGACCCTTACCTAGTTTTTAAATGGAAGCTGTGCAGATAGATTTATCAGTCCTATTAAAGAACTTTGAGGAACTTTGGAATGTCAGCAATTGTTCACTCAGAGGCTAAAAAACAAACCTGATCTCATACTGGGACCATTCTGGTCTGCATATTTCCATAATTTGCCTTTGCTGCTAATATGACAGCAAGAGGCAAATAACTGTTTCTAATAATATCAAATGGAGTTGAAGAGGACAGCATTTTAATGTAGTAAAAAGACCTCCCTGTGGGGCTGTTATTGCTACTATTGAACAGCAGTTACACAGTTGTAACAGTAGCCTCATAATTGATTTGTTTAATTAGCAAGAGATGAGGCATGCATGGTGTCTTGTTGTCTTCTATCAGGGGTCTGCTGCTTACCAATGAATATTTTTACTTGTCCTGTTCCTTATTAGTAAATTGAATAGTTTCAAGTGTTCTGTTTTGATTCTGTTTGCTCTACGCAGAGCTGTAGTTGACAGTTCACCTTCAGGTTGGCGTACCTCAAGAGCTCTGTCCCACAATGCATGTGCTTGCTAGTTGTGTGGTGCAACTCATCATCTGTCGGTTGAACAGCTGAGCATACATCACGTACTACATTATAGATATTCTTCACCACTCTACTTACAGTATGCCAAGGCCATGCGGTGAAGCCTAGAAAGGTATTAAAAAAACAGAAATACTTTGTGATTTTTCAACTATACATTCGATGGCAAATTGTGCTTGCAAAACTATCGATGGAATTTCATGCCCTATAACTTAAGGTCAAGTCATGACAGAGGCATTTCTTCTTAAGTTGTTGAATAGTGGTCTGAAATCTATTTAAAAATAAGTAAACCTTTGCACTGTTGGATCAATATAATGGATATTTGACATTGGACAGGTTTTGTTTGTAGCTCAGTTGGTTTTTGTTGATTACATTTTTTTCTACCAACCTCTGATTGGATGCAGAGTTATTACAGCTTACACTTAAGTGAATAAACTCCAATGTTACACTCTGCCTGTCTCTCCCGTGGTGATATCTTATGTCAAAATATATGACTGTTCATGGAATAATAAAACAGGATGGAAATAACTGTTTAAAGGGACACTATAGTCCCTAGAAAAACTACAGCTTATTGTTTTTGTTTTGGTGGGTATAATCATTCCCGTCAGGCTTTTTGCAATTAAACACTGTTTTTTTCAGAGAAAGTGCAGTGTTTACATTACAGCCTAAGGATACCTCCACTGGCAACTCCTCATATGGCTACTAGAGATGCTTCCTGGGACAGTGGTGCACACTGTGCAGCACTGCCATTCAGTGTCTCCTCCCTCTGCATTGAGACACTGAACTTTTCTTATAGAGAGGAATTGATTCAATGCATCTCCATGAGGAGATGCCTATTGGCCAGGGCTGTGTTTGGCTTGTACTGGCTCTGCCCCTGATCTGCCTCCTTGACAGTCTCAGCCAATCCTATGGGAATGCGTTGTGACTGGCTCAGAGAATCACTTTTGATGATGTCAGCCAAACAGGCAGATCAGGGGCAGAGCCTGAGCTGCAGACTTGAACAAAAGTAAGATTTTACTTTATTTACGGGGGAAGTGGGTGGGGCAAGGGGACTAGATAGTGGTTTTAACAATATAGGGTCAAGAAAGCAGGTTTGTGTTCCTGACCCTATAGTGTTTCTTTAATGACATTATGTAGCAAGAATGAAGTATATTGTGCACTTTTTTGCCTTTACATTGTATTCAAAGGACATTATACCAACAAAATTAGTTGCATATCTTTAAAATATAAGTGATCTTTTCTCCCACCATTTTTTTATAACTATTTAAAGTCCAGTGACAGAATGCAATATTGAAATGCTCCTTGTAGAAAAACACACAAAACATACTGCACCCCTACTCCGTGTTTTGGATATAACAATGGAAGGTGAACAACCTCCGATAAGAGTGGAAGAAGAAAGACAAGAATAGTAAAGGGAGAAAAAAAAGAGGAGGAATAAGCCAAAGATAGTAAATACTACTGCTATACCTCAATATTGGCCCAAAGCAGAGCATATTTTTCAGATTGTGAACACCTGTTGGGGGTCACCCTGGAAAAATGGTTTCTGAAACCTTACATGATGTACCTGCTCGTGTGGCTGCCCAGATCCCATCAACCAAAGATTCAAACTATCCAACCTACAACTCTACACTCCCTAAATAATTTGAGGACGTGGTCCCCGAGACTGATGATGCAGACGAGGGGGACTGTATTTTACACCCATAACTGTCTTGAAACACCTCACTCTAGACCTAAACATAGAGCACTGGCCTAAACATGGACTTTATAAAGTCCTTGTCAACGTATATTACTGTTCATGGAATAATAAAACAGGATGAGAGAATAACTGTTTAATGACTTTATATAGCAAGAATGGAGTGTACTGTGTTTTTTTTTTTACCTTTACATTGTGAACCAATTGTTCAACTCAATAGCAATAGTACCATACAGAAGCTTTGCTCTTCTAATGAAATACATCTTCTTATATCTCAGTCACAAATATAGTACAGTCCCAGAGAATTCAGACTTTCCGTTTCAATTTGTGGAAATGGCTTGCAAACTTACTGATCCTACATGGAAAATTGAGAGGATGTGGTTGGTTTGGGACACTGCTTTCCCGAGTAGAACCCGTGGACCACCTTTGTACTACCCTAGAATTATTTCCTGTACCTTCTTTTCTCACTATATTCTTCCAATATGTTCTACTCATTCTCTCTAGCTCCTCTTCCCACTACCTCTCTTACCCATTCTCTTGATTTGCCTCTGCCAGCTCCTGAGGATTACTATCTCAAACATTCTGCTTTCGTCTTCACTTCCTTCTCCTTTTTCTTTAACGCTCCACTGAGCTAAACCACCAGGAAGTAACAGGACCGTTTGACTGACCAGAGGGTGTAACAAAGTTCTTCGTTTTCAATTTTTCTTTTTGTGAAATTAATGTAACGCTGATCTCGCACTTTACATGCTTGTAGTAAAGACTTTACCTGAATACAGAGCAATTGTTTTGTATGGATAGATAGTTGTATTAAAGAAATCACAGAACTCTGTATCTTGTTCTTTGATTAGTCCCTGCTCAGGTCTCAATCAAGTTCTTTGCTTACTTGTGCCATTACAGATGGATCTTAAACCATGTATATGTCACACTGTTGCCACCCACAATGGCAGAACACAGATGATGATAGATACCCTCTACATGCAAGGCAAAACTTCCCCAGACTGATAATTGATTAATTATTTGGCCCTCACTGTCGAGGTGAGCTGGTTTTTGATCCTTTGAGTTGCTTTCAGCAAGAGGTCCACGGATAAATTGCCCTATTTATTAGCTTGAATTGCAGCCTACCTAGATCAAGCCAGTTAAATCACTTCGCTAAGTATGTAATAGTTATTATTTATACATATTTTTTATATCTGAAGCAGAATAAGTATGGTCATAGTGAGTGTGTAATTGGTAGCGGATGTTGGCTTGATGTCTGTGCGTTCATTGTTATATACCGTAATTTACCACTGTACATACAGCATGTGTATTTGTGGAAATCGTGATGAATTCTTCCTTGTGACTATTGTTGTTTTTTTAATTTGTGAGTTTGCAAGACTATGTTAAGAGATTGTTTACATCTTTCAATTATTATTAAATTGACAGCCATTGTCTGTGTGCGTGTATGGTATATTACAGAAGTAGAAACTGCTGGGAAGTAGGTTAGGCAGCCTGTCTTTAATGTATACAGACAATGGGAGATTTCTGTATGTCTTTCAGTAGCACAGTTGTAAATTTGTGTCATCTTTATAATTTATTTGTATAGCACCGTCAAATTCTGCAATTCTAGATACATTAAGTAGAGAACATTCAACAACTTATTTCCTCCAACAAACAAAATGATACAGATGGAAGTTCTTGCCTCTAAGTTGATCAGCATGCTTAATGCACTAAAATGGAATGCTATGGTGAAATTACTAAGAAGGCTGACTATACTTTTCTAACAGTGTTTTCTCACAACCTCTTCAATACATTCAACATACTACTTTGCCCTGTCTCAACTAAACCTCTGATTAAACATATAACTAACACTTTTGCAACCAATTTTAATGGCAACGATAATCAAATAAGATAACAAAGTGAGGTATTTATCATGACACAAATAGATGTTGTTTTGGGGTAAAGTGCTAAGAACCAATCATCACGGAAGCCAAATAGAATGTTGCTCAACATTTTGCTCTCTACACCCAGAAAAACTTTTGTTTTTCCTTGATAAATCTCCCCCCAGCCACATCTTTTCTCTCTCTCTCTCTCTCACACACACACACACACACACACACACACACACACACACACTACTACTCCCCTGCTCATCTCACTAATTTTCTCCTTGTGCACTAAATGTATTATGCCTTGTCATTCAGCCCTTTTGAATGTCCAAATGCACACTCAATCAGCAATAAAATGAAAACACTTTACTTAATCTATTTGCTCATCCTTAACTCACAAGTTAAATCTTTCTTCCTATTGGCATTTTTCTATGCCCATCAAACATACAGATAACACTTGCATCCTAAGCAAAGCCCTTTTTCAGACCAACTTCTCTGTCAAGCTGCAAACCTGTGTTCCCTTTAAATGTTTAATATACTACACATATTTTGGTATATGCTGTGTTCAGTTCTGTTATTAACTGTGGGGGGCACGCCCTTATGCCTTTGTAACACACCTTTTAATCCAAGGAGCAGAAGATAGACAATAAATTATAGAACGTATTAGTGACTGACTGTGTATGTATGTATGAGTCTGCGTGTCTGTGTATTTTTGTATTAGTCAGTAATGCCATACATCTATATTTATTTTTTTATAATTATTTTTATTTATACCTTTATATATTTTTTTCTATTTGTATGCTTTATTGGGGAATGGATGGTGTAGCTAAAGTGTCACTCTAAGCATCAAACAACTTTAGTTTAATTAAGCAGTTTTTGTGTATAGTTCATACTTCTGCCATCTCACTGTTTAATTATCTGCCATTTAGGAGTTCAGCACTTTTGATTCCATTTATGCAGCCCTAGCACCACCTCCCTTGCCTGTAAATCAAACCGCATCCAGTAAAAAGTGTTATTTTCAATCAGAACTCATAGCACATTATGTTTAATTTAGAAGTTATTACCCCCTGCTCTGTTCTTGGAACTTTAATCACACACAGGAGGCGAGTGCAGGCAATTAACAGATATAAATGTAGCATACAGTGCAATAAGGTAAGCTAAAAAAAAATAGACTATTGTAAGGAGGCTGCATTAGGCTCAGCCAGGTTGAGGGAGCTATAGTGTCAGTAATACAGCTTTGTATTCCAGTATCCCATTAATATTCCCTTAAATCTATTTTATTGTGATTATAATAAGTCTTATAATTAATTTTAGTCCTTTCTGTGTGGTCCCACTTTCTGGTGTTGCTGCTGTATCTTTGTCCTTTTATTACTGGAGTGTGTACAAAATAGTTTTTCCATGTGTACCTAAGAGTAGTGACAGAGAAAAGACACATTTTAATTCTGATGTTTTGAAAATATATCTTTGTCAAGATAAGAGACAAAAAGTCCAAAATAAAAGGGGAGGGAAATGAAATTCTGTTTCATGGAGAAAGCAATTTCAAAAGCTATTGCCCACTGCAACAGATATATTTGTATTTTTTTTTTGACGATTTTACTATATTTGTTTTTCTATAAATGAAAACCAATATACTCATGAATAATTTTGAGTTGCATTTCGGTTTCTCAAAAAGCAGTCTCCAAAACAAGTACAAATGTAGGGAGTGTTTATTTGGAAGAAAAAAAAAACCTTTATGTGAAGGGGTATTGAAACAAAATTCTTGAATCTCTCTTTGTTTAGCTTGGCAATGCTGTCTTCCTTAGATAAAACATTTAAATGCTAAGCAGTTCCTTTAATTTTACTGAGCGTGGTTACTTTTTATGGTAACACACACTGGGCAGGAAGGTCACTGTAATGAGGGGGGAATATCTTCAAGCATAAAAGAGAAAGTTAATGTTATACATGTCTATTTTTTCCCATTTATGAGATCTCTGGAGCTCATTAATATTCTGGCAAAACCGTTACTTTGAGGTTTAACAGCTCACTGTGACTATCACTATGAATTATAGATCTTTTACAATATTTTATATTTTTGTTCTGTGATTTTTAAATGTTTGATAGGCAACTTTCGAAATGTTGGGTGTGAAATATAGCTCTGTTTGGTTATTTAAGCTGAGGTTTTATTAGGGGGTAGTTTAGCTGGATAATGTTGTAAATATCACTCTGTGTTGAATTTTTGCCAGAGGGGATTTTAATTTCAAATATTTGTGGACAGCGCATATCTGCCTTTTGACCTGTTGAGTCATTAAATATTGATCTATTTTCCCTCTGAAATGTCATTGTTGTTATTCTGTACCCTAAGGCAACTTAAAACCATGTCAAACAAGCTTGTAAGAAATGCGTCCTGTTAATTGTTCATGTGTGTCTGTCTGCATGTATGTATAGCTATATAACAACCTATTTTATCAGCAAAAAACAAAACAAAACCCCAATATAAACACGGAGTAAACTATTAATTAATTTATACGTATTCCAGAGTCACAGGAAATATTTTACGTAACTTTATGAACCTGCTAGTTGCTTGTCATACAATTGCATTTCTGTTTTATTACATTGAACATATTGTACTCCTATTGTACATCATTTCTGCACATGAACCTATGCTCACAACTACTGATTTTGTCATTATTTTTGGTGTGTATTAGGTCCTCATCCCAATCTCAGTTTGACCCATGTTAAAATTAACCACTGATGTCCAATACTGTGTATCACTAAAGCATGACAAAAAGTTCCTGATAAGACAACTGAAACAAAGACTAAACAAGGTTTTTAGTCCAGATGTAATGAAATAAGAGCCCTATGCTTCCATTTGTAGTTCAAATGCTGCTGTGTGCTGCCTCTAAATCTTCAAACTAGCACAGCATACATATTTTACTTGTTGGTAGAAAATGACACATTGACAAAAGTATGGTAAAAGGGCATTCAGAGTGTGTGAGATTTCTAGGGAGAAGAAGAAATATTATGACCAGTTCGAGAATTGATAAATAGCAATGGAAGTAATGGCATCCAGACACTGACTGGGAATCCAGAATAGGAACAACACTCCAAGCTAAACTATATATTCGACACTGTATAGTGGAACTTGTGTTCAGAGAGTGCAGGTATATCGTATTTGGTATTGATGTCTGATTCAGACAAAGTTGGCCCTATTTTATTCAAAAGAAAACCTATAAAAGTGGGAAAAGTTACACATTTTAAAGACAATATTAAACTTCAATACAAAAAAATAAATTACAATACATTGAATACAAAGATGCCTGCAATGCCACGACAGCAGAAGCAGGCACATGTCAAACATAATAAAACAGAGGCATGTCATTTGACATTCAGCACAATTTTGTAAAAACATTAATAATCAAGAGAACAAACATGTCTAAGCAATATACTAGAAGTACGAGAATAAGTAGTGAGAGGCAAATATATATGAGATTTCCATAAGTGAGAAACTACTGGGTCATATAGCAGTGCTAGAATGGGTGTGATGTAGGGTATCCATCCAGGCTGGTACAAAGGCCAGCATCCTTAAACCACCTCATAACTGGATACTCTAAGAGTCCAAGTCCATCCACCAAAGGGAGATACAGAAGGCCCTGGTGTTATATTGCCTCTGGCTGCAATGGGTTCTTGGCCCTCTGCCCTGGTGGGCTAATATTAGAGAGGACATGCACTTGAGTAAGATGAAGGCCCACTCACCACCTGGCTCTCACTCTTCCAGATTCCTGTCTGAGGCTGAGGTGACATTGCTGCTTGACGAGCTCCTGAAATGGTTTAATATCTCATCTAGGCGCTTCAGAGACTGCTCAGTGTGGACACGGTAATCCGTACCAAGCTGAATAGGCTTAATACTTTGAGACGTCGCCAACATCTTGGCAGAACTAGTTGTGTTCCCATCTGAAGCAGGTCGGTATCACACTGGTATTACAAGTCAGTGGGGACCAGGATAACACCCACCAGTCCAAAGGTTGGGGGGACAGGTCTGCAGAGTCTCCCTCTGAAGAAGTAGAGATATAACAAACGGGAGACCAGCCTCATCGCCCAGCTGACATTTTCACCAGGCCTCGCTGGAACCTCCAGACAGTTCAATATTAGCAGGCAGTTGGAGTGATTTGTGACACCTCAGCCGGCTCCCGAGACACATGAGACTCAGATGCCATGAAGCTCAGAACCCGCCCTCTGAAACATCTAATTTTTATCTCTAAAATATGTTTGTTTTTGAAGAAGAGATTATAGTTAACAAATGGGCTTGCAATTACTATATAAGTAAAATATGGTTAGGTGTCTGTAGTCCATATGCTATTATCAGAATTACTTAACAGGCAGAATTGTATTTATCATGGTTGGTATGGACCCTAGTGTTAAACTTTAGGCACTATAAATGCTTTATCTTATTGAAGAGTTAATTGTGTTTGGATTCCCATGGCGCTGTCCTTCCATTCAGCATTAAACCACTTCTAGTCTTTATCAGACCTCTGTGCTGCTTTGGCTAATGAGTAAGTATTAACCTTGGCAACAATGGACGGCTGTTATTGGCTCAAAGTGTCATCTGACTGTTTAGCCTATCACAAAATATATTGTTGGTATGAATCGATATGGCTATAAGAAAGTGTGTAAATTCGGTCTTTGCCATATCTCCAGTTGGGGTGGGGCTGTGATTGGCCATTGACATTCATTCTGTGTTAAACTGCCCAAAGTTTACTCAATGCACTATTACTAATTCAATAAGATGAAATAATTATAGTGCCTACAGCAAGCATGCCAAGCTCAAAGGCTAACACGGGCCAAATAAACAAGGTGGGCCACTACCTTAAGATGAGCCACTTATCCTCCAGTTCCAGCCCTGATTTTCTCTGCCCAAGCAGGCCAGATACTCCTCTGGCACTGCGAGTAGGAGGGAAGGGGGAGTGGCTGGCCTGCTCTGCAGACATACAGACACTCTGTGCACTGTAGCGCCGCCGCTATGCAGCCGCCGGATATGACTTCACACGCTGTATGAGCATATCTAGCGGGCGCCATGGACTAATGCTTAGCTCTCTTGCGGCCGCCAGAGCACTTGATCGGCCATGGCAGGGCAGACCGATCTTTCCTGTCTTGCAGCTGGTTGCAGCCACAGTACAATGCTGCCCTAGGGCAGGTGGGCTGCAAAGATAGTCATTGTGGGCCGATTGCAACCCGTGGGCCGCACGTTTGACATGCTTGGCCTGCAGTGTCTCTTTAACCTCAATTGCATTCAGTAGAGAACCTAGCATAACTTTGTGTGACATTATATTAATTCCATAGACTTTTGTGCAGCTTTACAGATCCGCTGTCTGACTTTAATGGCACCATTTGTGTTCTTTCAGTTGTGACCCATGACTTTATTTTTAGAACAGTCAAACTAGATTGGTATCACGTATCTCAAAAGTAATTCATGTATAGTTATTGGCATAACCCACGGGATTACACAGGGATTTCCTGAACTACTGAAATAGTGTAACTTTCTATTGGAACAAAACCCAGCAATAGACTAGGAGTTGTGACCCTGGACTCTTGCAAAAATACAGCCATTCATGAAGATCAAACCGGTTCAGTAATACAATCATTAGAACTAAAAGAAGGGAATGAGTTAGTTTATGAAAATAAAATGGTGCAAAATGTTTTTGTTTCATAAAATGCTAATAAAATATTTTTAGATTTTCAAAATACTTTACAGAGTATATATTGAACTATTGTTTAATGTAATCATGTAATAAGGCAATATTCCAATACATGCAGGATATTTAATAAAGGGGAACTGTTACTTCCTCAAAATATTTTTTTTAATTGATAATACTTTCATTGTATATTGAAAGGAAATTTTTCTTTTTATTAAGTAAATGTAAAAAAATTAGAACAACTCATTCCTACTTTTAATACAGGGATAGGCGACCTTCGACTCTCTAAATGTTGTAGACTACATCTCTCCTGATGTTTTGGCAACATTATGGCTGTAAAAGCATTATGGGAGATGTAGTCCAGAACATTTAGAGTGGTGAGATTGCCCACCCTTACTTTAATATATAACCAGATACTTCAGTCAAACACATGCACTGTTGGTCAGACAGTGTTTGAAAAGTGACAATTATAGGGTTATTTTCTAAAGTCAAAGCATTGCTGGCTTAGAGAATTTTTTTTTCCAGTTTAGCTACTTGACCTAACATTTGAAATTCACCTTGAATTCTCACCGTTTCAGTTCCTGATCAAGACCATAGACACAAACAGGGTTATTTTATTCACTAAAGTGAGGATTTAAGGTAAATTTAAAGACAATTTTCATTTGTTTTCAACATATCATATTTGAGAGTTTTCAGTAGTACATAAGTACAAACAATATTAATGGCTACAACAGCAATGAAGCTGTTTCCTATCTGTGTACACATATATATATACACACAAACACAGTATATTATAAATCAACTACACAGACTGTGAGAGAACCGAAGTTTAGGATTAAACTGGATTTGGTCTGGTGAAGAAGAGGATTTGGGAAAGTGATGGAAATAAGGGAGCTTTCGGGAGGGGGTGTCACAGGAGACTAAAGGTGTACCTGGTATTGGTCTCAAGTTTTTCATTCTTTTTAAAGTTGTGCAAGGAGCGTAAAATGGGATGATTCAATTCTATCATTCATATCAGTTCGTAGAGAGTGTGCAGAGTGTAACCTCAGCTAGGTAGTCTTATTTCTGGGGTAGTTGGATTACGAGTTGTAGGCTCTGCTAACAGGGTTTAAAGTTTCCTGTATAAGTCTCCAAAGAGATTTGTAGTTTTTTTTTTTTTTTCAATTTGACAATTTTTATTTTGTCGTGATTCTCAACAAGGGATACAGAAGAGAAAAAAGGAGGGGGAAAGGATGAACATTTTACACATGTCTGGCATACGTTGGTAATTGACATAATTCACATGGTATAACATCACAACATCACAATATGTGCAATATGGTCGTTCTATGTAGACAGATTTGTTCGACACTGAGAGTCAGCTCGACACTTTGTGTTTTGGAGAATTTCCTTGGGTATCATACAGATTATCATATAGATTACAACAGACATATAAGTACATAGGTCATTTTATACCTATTTAGAGTCATCTATCGACTTGTCTTGGAACCTTTGCTGATTGACTAGTCAACCTAGTAACTAACTGTAATGTGGTACAATTATGCCTTGTGTTTACTGAGTGTTAGCAGCTACTAGAGCGTGCTGAGGTGATTGCACCAATTGCTGCGGGTATTCTCGTTCGTTTGTTGGTGAACATATCTGATGCTTGTAGTTCCGGGATGGGGGTATGGGGTATATTAACGATGGGGTATAGGCGGGGTGGAAGACAGAGGGGGGTAGGGGGGATGGGGAGTTCCTAGAGCCCTTCTTCTGATTTACGAAGCTTCCGGCTATCTTGCCGTGTTTGTTGTTCTTTGCGATAGTTAGGCCTGGTTCCCCTCAACTATGTACAGTGTGGGTTCTATTTCTTCAATGCTTTGGGTCAGGTGTAGTAGTGGGTGCGTTCCGTAAACCTCTATCTTACTTATCCGGAATCATCACTCCTCGCCTCTCTCCAGTTCCTACGATTACCCGTTACTGTTAAAGATTTTCCTCTTTGTTTTTTTTTTTTTTGTTTTTTTCCCTTTTATTTTTCCTCTAACTTTATCTTTTTTTTTTTTCACGGCTCCAGCTCGTCCACTGGTCCTAGCTTCTCCACAAAGACCTCCCAATCTTGTCTAGCTTGCATGATGTGTTTTGCTATTTGGGATTGCTGGTTGGTCCCTATTTCATAAGTCAAGTTAAGTGATACTTGTTGTATCAGGTCATTCCATTTGGGTGTTTGTGTTTGTTTCCATCTCCTTGCTATTAGGAGGGTGGCTGCTATTACTATGTGGAACAATAGGCTGGCTTGCGTTTTTGTGTAGGTTTCTAATGTCATGAGTAGTAAGGCACATTCCGGTCTTAGCTCGAATTCGATTTGTAGTGCACCTTGTATCGTCTCTTCTACTCTCCTCCAGAATTCCCTAATGGCCGGGCAGGTCCACCAGGTGTGGAGCATGGTGCCCTCTCCTGTTAAGCATCTCCAGCATGTTTTGGGGGAGCCCGGGTATATGTGCGCCAATCTGGTTGGCACGAGATACCATCTGTACTGTAGTTTGCGCATAAGTTCTAGATGGGATGAGCAGCGAGACCTGCCTTTGTGAGCCGTAAAGGCTCTGGACCATTGGTCGTCTGAGAATTCCCTGCCTATGTCTTTGTGCCATGCTACCCTAAAGGTGTCACCCTGTTTTTGTTGGCTCGGGTCGTTTAGTATTGCATAAATGAGTGAAAGTGGTTTTTTGGGCAAAGTCATTGATATGCATGCGTGCTCTATTCTTCTCGCAGTTATTGGGGTGGTCGGGTTGGTGTTGTTTGCCAATATTCCTTTCAATTGTAAATAAGAGAATATCGTGTTTAGTGGTAGGTTATATTCTACTTGTAGTTCTGGGAATTGTTTCATGTGTCCCTTGCTATATAGGTGATTGACTAGTGTACATCCTCTTTCTATCCATTTGCGGTGGTCGAAGGTGGGGTACGCAATATGAATGCTGAATATGGGGGTAGCCAGTGACCAAGCTTTTGTGTAACCTAGTTGCGATTTAGCCTTGTCCCAGATTCTGAGTAGGGTATCTGTGGTGGTGGGCATGTGTGGGAGCGGTGGTCGTCGGTTGTGCGGCACCCATAAGAGGTATTTAAGGCCTTTGGGATTTGTCCAGGCCGATTCCATTTTTACCCACTGTGGTGGGTTTTCGGCTGCGTGAGCTTGCAGGGCCGTGGAAATTATTGCCGCTCTATAGTACGTCCTCATGTCCGGTAACCCCAGCCCTCCCTGGTCCACAGTCTTGGTTAGAATCGATGTTGCTACTCTTATTTTTTTGTGTGCCCATATAAAACTTGTGATGGCATTTTGCATCCGTTTTATGTATGTAATGGGGAGGGGGATCTGTAGTGTCCTAAGTAAGTATTGGTACTTAGGCAATAACATCATCTTAACCGCCGCTAATCTCCCCACCCATGTCATATATGTGTTTTCCCATTTTTTCAGTGTGTCACTGTATTCTCTGTATAATCTCCCGTAATTGAGTTCCAGGAGGCCTTGCGGGTCTCTCGGGATTCTCAAACCTAGGAATGTGAGGTGGTCGTCTCTCCAGTCCAGTGGGAATGAGAGCTTGAGGTGTTCTATAGAGCTGTGCGGTAGTCCTATCCCCATCGCTTGGGTTTTTGTGACATTTAGTTTATAGTACGATTGTTCCCCGTAGTTCTTGATTTCCTGCAGTAGGTTTGGTAGTGATATGTGTGGCTGTGTAAGAGTAAGCAATATGTCATCTGCGAACAGGTTGGTTTTGTACTCCCTCCCCCCTATTTCTATACCATGTATCGCTGGATTGTCGCGTATCCTCACCGCCAGCGGTTCCAATGCCAAGACATATAGCAGTGGGGACAGGGGGCAACCCTGCCTCGTACCATTCGTGAGCTTGAACGGTTCGGACAGAAACCCTGCATTGAGCACTCTTGCTGAGGGCTCGCTATAGAGGGCTCGCACCACTGACACAAAGCCAGGTGGAATGTCAAACTTGCTTAAAACTGCCCGCAGGAACCCCCAGTGCAGGCGGTCAAAAGCTTTTTCCGCGTCGAGGGAGACCATCAGTCCCCCTTTCTGCTGGGCTTTTAGATGGTAAAGGATGTTTATGACCTTTCTAGTGTTTTCTGCTCCCTGTCTCCCTTTGACGAATCCCACCTGGTCGTTGTGTATGATGTGTGGTAAGATGTTTCCCAGCCTATTTGCGAATAGTTTAGCGAAGAGCTTCGCATCAGTGTTGAGGAGGGAGATGGGACGGAAATTTTGCGGAGTTGTGGGAGTCTTGTTGGGTTTGGGGAGCGTGACAATATGGGCAGACAGTACGTCTCTGGGGAGTTCGCCATTTTGGGCTGCTTCTGTGAACATTCTGGCTAGGTAGGGCGCTAGGATTGTGGTGAACTGCTTATAATATTGGTTGTCAAACCCGTCTGGTCCCGGGGATTTCCCGGACGGGAGGGTCTTGATCATGTCCATGATCTCTTGGGCCTCTATCGGTCCCGTCAGAGTGTCCTGTTGTTGTGGTGTAAGCTTGGGTAGTTGTACCCCGTCTAGGTAGCTTCCTATGCTAACATTCGTTGGGTGAATTACTGTTGTTTCTTTCTGGATGTTGTATAATGAGGAATAATAAGTGGCAAACACCTCACTTATTCCCTTGGGCGTAGAGATTTTTTTCCCCGATGTGTCTGTGAGATATGAGATTTTCTGGGATGCCTGTCTCTGTTTTAGTCGTTGCGCTAGTAATTTGCTTGCCTTGTTGCCTTGTGTGTAATGTGATATCTTGAGCTTCTGCATGTGGTAATTCAGTGTATCTAGTGCTTGTTTGTGTATGAGCTGTGTGACTTGTTGTATTTTGGCTTTCGTTTCAGCCGTTGGGGTCTGTTGGTTTAGGCTGTTCAACTCGTACAGTTCCCTCTGCCATGCCCTTAGTTGAGTTTGGCGAGATCGTTTTAGGTAGGATGCCCTGCGAATTAGCAGGCCTCGCGCTACAGCTTTGTGTGCTAGCCACAATGTAGCGTCTGTGGTGTCTTTTGTGTCATTTTGGTGAAAGTATGTTTTTAGGTCCCCCTCTAGGGAGTTGACAAATTCCCTATCTCTTAGCAAAGAGTTGTTGATTTTCCACGGGCTGCGATGCTTAAAGTCATAGTTATTTTTCAGTTCTATAGTCACTGGTGCGTGGTCGGACCATGTGATCTGCTGTATGTCACTGTGTAAGAGTTGGTCTAGCGCGGCTCCTGAGAGTAGGAATCCGTCTATTTTGGAGTAAGAGTTGTGCACTGCCGAGAAGTGGGTGTACGCTCTGTCTGTCGGGTGTAACACTCTCCACGCGTCATAAAAATGGTGGCTGTGTAGGAGTTTTACAATAGCTCTGCATTGTCTCTTTAATGGGCGGTGGTGTTTTCGGTGGGGTGGAAGAGTGGTGTCTAGTTGTGGGTCAAATATGTGGTTGAAATCTCCCCCTATCACTGTAATCCCTGCTTGGGTCTGTTTTATTCTGGTTAGGATCTTATGCAAGAAATTTCTCTGGTTCGTATTTGGGGAGTATATGTTTACAATGGTGTATAGTATATCATTGACCAGCCCCTGGACTATGACATATCTACCGTTCGGGTCTATGTCTGCTGTGTGTAGTGTGAATGCGACTGCTTTGTGTATTAGGATGGAAGCTCCTCTAGACTTCGTGGGAGACGTGGCATGGTATTGGTAAGGGTACTCTATGGGTAATATATTTGGATGGTCGTTGTGTCTGAAGTGTGTTTCTTGGAGGCATAGTATGTCCGCTCCTAGGGTTCTAACTTCTCTGTTGAGCAAATGACGTTTTACAGGTAAATTGAGGCCTCGGACATTAAGTGTGCATATCTTCACGGTGGCTTGTGAGTGAGTTGTGCTTTATTTCTCTCGTGTTGGTCTACTGTTAGGAGGGTACCTGCTCTTCCCAGCTTGGTCAAGCCGAGCAGTATAGCCCTGTGTGTGTGCTGTATTCGACCTTCTGAGGTTTCGGAGCGTTGAGTACCAGTGGTCTGGCCGGTTGCATTTCCCATCAGTGCCCCTGTAAGTGTTGGAGTCGGGTTACCCACTAACCCTAATATCATTAAAGTAATACCTAAACATAACATAACATTCAACAGTACAATAACATAAACAACAATATATACATAAACAACAATATATACATAAACATTCCTATTAATTGGTGTTGCCGTTTTATCGGCGTGGCACTGCATGTACGTGCCTCGGGGGTAGAGGCTCTAGCCTCGCTTCCTGCGGGAGCTGTCTCCCTCTACGGCTATAATGGTTTTATACAATGGAGAAATCCAACTTTCCGCAAAAGCCTTAGGCCCAAATCTAACACTGAGCAGTCCTCTTGGTATTGCCATTATTTTATATTTTGCATCTTTTTTTTTTGTTTTATTTTATTTATTTATATATATATATATTTTTTTTTTTTTTTTTTTTTTTTTTTTTTTTAAATGCTTCTTTTCCTTTTTTTTCTATTAGATCTTCATTATTCTTATCTAGTGTTTCTATGTGGATTAACTACCGCTACAGTAAGTCCCTGCCTGGGATGAGGCATCTGTGGATGCTTGTCTAGCTGCGCATCTCGGCCATGTGGATGAGTCGTGGTAGCATACTACAAACGGCTGGTCAGGGTGGGAGATAAAGGTCTAAACTCTCTGGGCCCTCGGTTACTCTGGGATCATTTTGTGTTATTTTTATCTTTATCATTTTAATATTATTATTATTATTTTTTTTTTTATTTTATTGTTTTTGTGTTTGTTTTTCTTTTTTTTTTTTTTTTAACGTATATGGCTGTACTTATAGAAGCCCTTATTACTCTTCTTACTCACTCACGAGTTTACAAGTTATATCATGTGCTGGTTACATTATAGTACGTTACCCTGCCCCTTAGTTGACCATCTCGATCTTTAAAGCACCAGTCCTCCTCCACAGGTAAAGTCTCTGTCTCTTATTTCTTTTTCGCCCTCTTCCATTCCTGCGGGGCCCTGGTCCTATTCCCCTCTTGTTCCTCCGTCGATATGGTAGCCAAGTTCCATTCCCGCAAGATTCTGTGGCCGTCCTCCGGGGAGCCCATGACAATAGTTTTCCCTTCTCTCAGCACTAGAAGTTTGGTGGGATAGCCCCATCTATATGGGAGATGATTGTCCCTGAGCGCCGTGGTTATGTCTCGGAAGTCTCGTCGTCTCCTCAAGGTATATGAAGATATGTCCGCATAGATGGTGGTCCCCTTGTATGCCGTAGGTAATTCTTTCCTTTTTCTGCTGGCATTGAGTATCGCCTCTTTGGCATGGTAATAGTGCATGCGTAGTAGGATGTCTCTTGGTGTGTCAGCCGGTAGGAATTTTGGTTTGGCGGTTCTGTGAATCCTATCCAGCAGGAGCAGATCTTGTGGTAGATCCGGGGCCAATTCTCTCAGCAAGCCGGTGATGTGGGCGGTGAGGTCTTCTGTTTTGACCGCTTCTGTCACACCCCTTATCCTCAAATTGTTGCGGCGTGCCCTATCTTCAATGTCCGCAACTTTGAGGTCCTGGGCGTCCATTCTTGCAACCAGGCCCTCTACAGTGTCAGCTAGGGAGTTGTGGGCCTCCGCCATTTCTGAGAGCTGATCCTCTGTGCGCGATGTGCGCTGACCAATCTCCTGTATCTCCTTACTTAGGTCCTTGATGGCTCTGTCCACCTTCCCCACTATTTTGTCGGACATTTCTTCCAGAAGCCTTTTCAGGGTTTTGTGGGTTAGAGGGCTGTCTTGTTCATTTTCGCCTTGCAGGGGCTCTGTCTCGAGTTCCCCGCCGGCGCCATCTTGGACGTGCTCTGTCAGGGTTGAGGCCTTCCCTTGTCCTGCTCTCGAGGCAAAGAAATTGTTCTTTTCTCCCCTCTCCCCGGTCCTCCTGCCCTTTGTCTGGGACATGCTGTTGTCGGATAGCGTTTTTTTGTATGTTAGTCGGCTTTCTTTCTGTAGATATGACTCCTATTTAGCCGTCGCGGCACGGAGCTCCAGCTACATGCGACTGCTCCGGTCCGCGTCCAGGACACGCCCCCCGAGATTTGTAGTTTTAACAGTATTTGTCATTTAAAAATGATACTGTTGACTGTGCCTGTTCAGCTTTGAGATGGGAAGCAAAACATTTCCCAGTCCGAATGCCTTGTTCATTGCATTTTGTTTTAATTTATGTAACACTCTTTCTGTTTAATCTAGATAAAGCGTTTGGAATTGGATTTTAGTATCCATAATCTGTACTGATATTTGTGATGGAGGCTTCCTATGATTCTGGGCTTTGAGTAGTTGGAAGGACCGAGTTAAATGGGATAGAAACTTGTTAAGATTTCTCTTGTAAATGGACTGAATTTCCACGAATATACATTTCAAATTTAAGGTCACAATAGTTGAAATGGAATTATTCTCTAACTTACCTATGCTTTTAGTTCTGCTACTCTGACATTAAATTTGAACTTTTCTTAGACTTCACTTTAAATTCTCACTTTAGTAATTAACCTAACTGTTTTTTTTTTTACACACTGTCCTATTAAATTTGCATGCATATGGTTGAAAGATTCTGCCATACACTAAAGATAGGGAGGAGGTTGAGGGATGAGGTGTTTCTCATTTTATTTTTTATTTTTAAAAAACATTATTTACAGATACTTTGTTTTAAAAAAAAAAAAAAAAAACACAAACATACATTTCCTTTTAATATTTGATTAATTATATTAAAAATATTTTTGAGATGACATTTGTCCTTGAAATTCACACCTTTTTAGCCTGCGTATATATGCGCCTCCACCTTAGTGACAGTCATTGGTATAAGCTCTTACACTGGCAGGGGGCAGTGTAACCTGACATCGGTCATAGAGAAAGTATACAGAGAAGATGAGACCTAAAACGATATTCTCTTCGTTTTTCTTATCTTTTCCTTAATATTTTAATATATTAATTAGTTCAATAAAAATGTACTAAACAAACCATAAACCCCGTTATTTTGTACATATATAACTTACACAAGAAAGAAATGTGACCATAATAAATAATGCATGATTCATTCATCACACTTGCCCAGAATAATCCAAATGCAGATGAGAAATGTAGCCTTATACACCGACAATGAATTATAGAATATGGGAGCTTGAAGTGCTATACAAGCAGCAATCCTGTTCATTCCCAGAAAAAGAGCCCCACCTAAGTATATCTATTAATCTATACATTTGCATTTTCGATTTCACAAGCAGTATTGTAGTTAAATGCATACTTACCTTGAACATGAATTTGTCATCCTCACATTTTGTGGATGACAAGTTCCCTTTAAGCCTTGAATTGAATTAATGTTGATGGCTTTTCTTTAGTGTTGCTCTTTCCCCTGTGTAGCTGTGTATGACAAGTAAATTAGTGCCTTTTTTAATCAAATGTGGAGTAGGTGCTTTTTACACAAAGTAAATTCATCATACTTAAGAACACTTGTGTTGTGTGAATGAAAACCTGCATGCAACGTACATTATATATACTGTATACTTGATAAAAATAAAAAAAGTACCATTCACATCATTATTAGAAAATTGTTGGAGATACATATGCACTGCATGGATTTAAGGTGACATTTTCATTATCTGCTCCTTCCAAACACTGATTTTGTTTACTATAGCTAAAGTTTCCATTTGCACCCATTGGTTGCTCTCAGTGTATATCCTTTCAAAAGCACAATCTAAATCTTCAACTGATATAGGTAGCTGGCATTTTATTCTTTCTTCTATTGCGTGTTTCACTAGATGACTTTATTTCAGTGGTGTGCACCATTAAAAAAATAAAATGCATATTTGTTCTTTGCAGAGAAGAAAATTCCATGCAAATGCTGTGCTAGCCAGTTAGCCAATGCACACATGATGTTTTATTCTAAATTTAATATGATGTAATCTATTATTAAATCTCTTATGTCAGCATAGAAGTCCATAACAGGCTGCCATTTTTTGTCTATTTTTCCAGCATCATGTATAAACTAAATGTATATCTATCAAGGGTGACCTTATCATTCCTCCCAACTCCAGCGTCTTGAGAATTGGTAAAATGGGCGGACCAGTGAAGCAATGATGTCACTAGCTCCACCCCAAGTGTGGCGGACGTGTCCAGAAAGTGGGCGGATCTGCCTGAGTTAATTTCAGGTCAGCCTGGTGTGAACACTCAGGACGGCCCAATGAAGGCAGCACTTTTTCAGTGCTCCCTGCAGGGTCCGAGGGCCCTGAACATAGTGCGAGCATGTTTTATGATGCGCTTGTGGTATGATTGTTTGGGATAGTTCCCTGGTGTCCCCAAAAGTGGGACAGCAGGGAACTATAGAAAGACAGAACCCAAAAATCGGGACTGCCCTGCTGACGGTTGAGGCATGCCTTTTCATGTACATGTTTTGGGGATGATAGCTTGACTTTGTGCCACCAATTTCTTTGCTAAGGTAGCTTTGGTGTGCTTTATATGTCATTAATACCACTGGTAGGCTCATTTACCCTTCTTCACCTGTGTTTTCATCTCTTAATTGGCTCCCTATTAGCTCTAGAATAAAATGTAATGTCTTTTACATAAAATGTAATTTTCTTCCGTGCTGCCCCTTCTGTATATATCATTCAACCACTAGTAGATTGTAAGCTCTCAAAATCAGATCCCTATATATGTTTCTCTGGGTGAACATCTAAATTTGAATTGCTGCATACCCGTATGATGTAGTTTTAAACTTCTCTGTGCAGTACTGTGGAAGCTGCTACCACTCTGCTAACAGCATATCCTTATCCACATCCTACAATAATACCTGAAAGTATTGGAAAAGGAAGTGATTCTGCAAGAAACAGTGGTGCTCTGTTGTTGAGGATAACCTTCAAAGATTTCTGTTTTAGGTATCAGTGTTTGATAAGTAGCAAACTTCAAAGCACTGCTCTACGCACAAAAGAATTGGGAGCTTTCCTGCAATTCTTGTGGACTGGGTCAGAATTCCTATAAGTAGCTCACATCCTGTGCTCTCTGGTCTCAGGTGGTTAGCTTTTGTTTATCAGGCACAACCCTAAACAGAGCTGTCATTTTAGTTTGAATCATTAGAAAGCTTAAAGTTCTTGATCAATGCTGTAGATAACACTCACAGCATAATTTATACATACAAATTAATCTAACTAGAATAGTTAATGACACCAAGTGTGTGTGTCTCTCTCTCCAAAAATTAATATATTGTAGCAGGTGCGCACTGCAACTGTTGCCTTAAAGCAGCATTTCCCAATTGGTGTTCCGTGAGAACACAAATGGGCTTCCGCCAAAATTTCGGGTAACAAAATGGCCGCGGGTAGCGAGATTGCACTCTCCCCTGCTCAGCTCTCACATGCGCGGAATATGAGGTCACTTCAGTATCACTAAGAGGCGCGTGAGGGAGCTGAGCAGGAAGATCACTGCTCCCTCACCGTCCGCACTGTATGCCTCCCGCTCAGCAGCCCAACTGGACCCCAGGGACTGCATGCTCAGACGCTCAGCAGCCTCACTGGACCACAGGGACCGTATGCTCAGCAGCACCACTGGACCCCAGGGACCGCACGCCCAGTGAAACCAATATAACATCTCAACATTCACAAATATACATTTCTGACATTCAAAAACAAAACAAAAACAAATCAGTGACCAATATAGCCACCTTTCTTTGCAAGGACACTCAAAAGCCTGCCATCCATGGATTCTGTCAGTGTTTTGATCTGTTCACTATCAACATTGCGTGCAGAAGCAACCACAGCCTCCCAGACACTGTTCAGAGAGGTGTACTGTTTTCCCTCCTTGTAAATCTCACATTTGATGATGGACCACAGGTTCTCAATGGGGTTCAGATCAGGTGAACAAGGAGGCCATGTCATTAGATTTTCTTCTTTTATACCCTTTCTTGCCAGCCACGCTGTGGAGTACTTGGACGCGTGTGATGGAGCATTGTCCTGCATGAAAATCATGTTTTTCTTGAAGAATGCAGACTTCTTCCTGTACCACTGCTTGAAGAAGGTGTCTTCCAGAAACTGGCAGTAGGACTGGGAGTTGAGCTTGACTCCATCCTCAACCCGAAAAGGCCCCACAAGCTCATCTTTGATGATACCAGCCCAAACCAGTACTCCACCTCCACCTTGCTGGCGTCTGAGTCGGACTGGAGCTCTCTGCCCTTTACCAATCCAGCCACGGGCCCATCCATCTGGCCCATCAAGACTCACTCTCATTTCATCAGTCCATAAAACCTTGGAAAAATCAGTCTTGAGATATTTCTTGGCCCAGTCTTGACGTTTCAGCTTGTGTGTCTTGTTCAGTGGTGGTCGTCTTTCAGCCTTTCTTACCTTGGCCATGTCTCTGAGTATTGCACACCTTGTGCTTTTGGGCACTCCAGTGATGTTGCAGCTCTGAAATATGGCCAAACTGGTGGCAAGTGGCATCTTGGCAGCTGCACGCTTGACTTTTCTCAGTTCATGGGCAGTTATTTTACACCTTGGTTTTTCCACACGCTTCTTGCGACCCCGTTGACTATTTTGAATGAAACGCTTGATTGTTCGATGATCACGCTTCAGAAGCTTTGAAATTTTAAGAGTGCTGCATCCCTCTGCAAGATATCTCACTATTTTTTACTTTTCTGAGCCTGTCAAGTCCTTCTTTTGACCCATTTTGCCAAAGGAAAGGAAGTTGCCTAATAATTATGCACACCTGATATAGGGTGTTGATGTCATTAGACCACACCCCTTCTCATTATAGAGATGCACATCACCTAATATGCTTAATTGGTAGTAGGCTTTCGAGCCTATACAGCTTGGAGTAAGACAACATGCATAAAGAGGATGATGTGGTCAAAATACTCATTTGCCTCATAATTCTGCACTCCCTGTATGTGTGAGTGAGTGAGTGTATGTTATATGGGTGAGTGAGGGAGTGTATGTTATATGGGTGAGTGAGGGAGTGTATGTTATATGGGTGAGTGAGGGAGTGTATGTTATATGGGTGAGTGAGGGAGTGTATGTTATATGGGTGAGTGAGGGAGTGTATGTTATATGGGTGAGTGAGGGAGTGTATGTTATATGGGTGAGTGAGGGAGTGTATGTTGTATGTATGTGTGAGTGAGTGTGTGTGTGTGTGTGTGTGTGTGTGTGTGTGTCTGAGTGATTGCGTGAGTGTTTTTGTCAGTGTGTGTGTCTGTCAAATCAGTCAGAGTATGTTTGTTTTTGAGTCTGTGTGTGACTATCAGTGTGTCTGTCAATGAATGAGTGTGTGTCAGATCATTGAGTCTGTTTCTTTCAGTGATGTATGTCTGTTTGTCATTGAGTATGTGTGTCTGTCAGTGTCTGTACACCACTGAGTGTAGCGTGACATAGCGCGGTACAGGAGCTTCTGTTTTCTGTACACGGCCAGACTGACAGGAGGTGCTCACTGAGAGAGTACTCCCTGTCAGTCCGGCCAGGTACTGAAAACTGAAGCTCCTGTAGGGGATCTGCTCCGCTCGGCAATGCTACAAGAGAGGGAGGAGGCACACCAGGAAGGGGAGTGTGACCACTAAGGGGGTGGGAGGTGCACCAAGGGACAAGTAGGGAAGATAAACACCAAGGGACAGGGAAAAGAGGGTGGAGGGGAGAAGAAAACTAAAGGTACAGGGAAGGGAGGGGACCACTAATTGACGGGGAGGGCAGAGGGGCTGGTTAAGAGGCACATAAGTGAAGATGTGTTTTTTGGGATGGGTGAAAAATGCATATTTGCCTATGTACCCAAAAATCCTTGCACCGGCCCTGCCTCAGATTGTTTCACAGAGCATTCCTTCTGCTTGCTCAGAAAAACAATTTCTTATGCAGTGTGCTTTGTTACTCAGGCATGGTTAAAAAAAAATAAAAAAACAATGCGGAAGGGTTGAAAGTGTTTCATTGTTCAAAACAATGACTAAAGGTTCACTTTAACCACTGGCTGACCCTTAATGAAATTGATGTAGCAAAATATTTAAATAGGATTATTTTTATTTATCATATTAATAATCACTGTCCGTAAATTGTCTAAAAATACTTAAGTAGTTTTTTTGTATTGGGCTGTAATCTTTAAATATGCAGGAGCCATTCTTTACCACATACAACGTGAAGTACACCGATGTCCTGATACAAATCATGATGTGATCAGCCTGGGATGATTACAATTTAATTCTGTGGCTTCACTGTATGTTGTAGCGCTGTCACATTTTATGCAGTAAATATGTTAACAAAAAGGGCAAATATTACAAAATACTAATTAATTTCAGTAACCGGCATTGCATGAATTGCATCCATAAATAAAGAGTTAAAGTGGTGTTCTTTAAAGAAATGGGACACCGTCATACCCTTGGGATCTTTGCCTGTCACTTCAACGCACTTATATTGAATAAATATACACAATATAATAAAAAGCCTTTTTGAGGCTGATTTCTTTCTCGGTGGGGGATGTAATCTTATATTGAAAGTGGTGATGTGGAGCACTGATGCACTCATAAGGGCACTTTGTATTGTTTCTGCATGCTAATTTAGAACAAATCAAAGTGTTCCTTATTTTCATGTGTATCGCATCAAGTGTTTGAAGATGAGATACTGTGGCTTATTGAATAGCAAATAAACCCTCGTTTTTATGGCCAGCCTGGCAGGATTAGAAAGGACCAGCTAACCCAGCAAAAAGTTACAATGTCATTGGTATTTCAGGATTGTTCATGGAAACTATTAAATGTGTAAAGTAGAAGAACCGAAGAAGCAGGATAGCATTCTAAATTTGGAACCATAAGCATTGAAGCCAATGGACTTTTGCAGATTACTTAACAGTTTTCGGAACTGCTCCAATTTACCTTTTTACCTTACTAATGCTGGTTCTGTCAGGTATTGTTGTTGACCTTAAAGGGAACCTATAGTCCTGAAAATATATTATTTTTTTTTCAGCACTATAGGTTAATTTCTATGATTGTGACCACTGTCCATCCACCTTTGCCAAAAAAAAAAAAAAAAACGTTAAAGATTAATAATTTAATTTCCAGCACTAAGACTCCCTGCTGCAGCCGCACACTCTGCCACCTAAGACATCAACATGCCTGCTGACATCTTCCGCTGTCTCATCCAAGCCAATGCTTCTTGGAGATACACGCGTTTTGCCAAACGCCACACTCCTCCAGTCAAATGCTGCTATGAATTTGACTCGGTTCTGTAAATGGAAGTGCCTCCACTGGCTGTCAGGAAGACAGTCACAGAGGTGTAGTTAATGCTTAAATGTAAACATTGCTGTTTCTACAATACAGCAATGTTTTAAATTGAAGGGTTAAAATGACAGGACTAGAGTACTGTACCCGGACCACTTGATTGAGAATTAGCAAGGGAATTTCCATTTTTTAAATCTGAGTAACTTAGTGGGCCACTATTTGGGGTCCTTGAAGATTAGGCTGTGAAGTATTCTTAGAGAAATTTTAAATATACGTGTTTCTGCATTAAATCAATTTCAAACATGCAAACTGAGATTTTAACCTTCCACTGGATTATGCAGGTCAAAGAAGATTTATTCTGTCAGAGCTCTAGTGTCTGACAACACCTGGCAGTGCTAGAATTAGAACATTTGTGTATGTTCTACAGAGATCCAAAACCTAGTGTCTAAAGTCTATATATGTGTGTGCATGAAACGGGTAAATCTCCATGCAACCTGAATTATGTTAAATTATGCAAACTGAATCAATTTCTAATATAAGTGCTCAACTCTAGTTCATACTTCAAGTCCAGTGACTTGTAGGTAGCCCTTAATTCTGAACAGAAATCCTGTATATTGGATTCCCTTATTAAAGAAACCTCCAATCACCATAACCACTACAACCCACTGTAGTAGTCATGGTGCCAAGAGTACCCTAGCCCCTCTCCCCTCCACTCATTAAAGTAGACAGCTATACTGGCTCTTGAGGGTCAGGAAGCCGCATCCAGCAGGTAAAAAATCAAACTGTTTTAAAACAGTTTAACAACTTACATTGTACTGTAGTGGTTTTGGTGCTTGAAGTGCTCCTTTAATCCTCTTTGCTTAAGTTTGTAGTTCAGATTCTGTCTTCAGTGTTCTGTCCTGTAGCAGTTATCTCTTTTTTTTTTCTTCTCAAAATACAATGTACACCTTTAGGTATTTGTCTATATTTGTTTGTTTACATCAAACAGCTGCAGAAGAAGGGGGGAAACAACGTGAAACTCTTGTTTAGTGTTAGAATTATATTTATTAATTTATTTGTTTTGCCAGAAAGAGTTCTCTTGTTTTCAAGTATGTCCTGGGGAGCATGAACAAAACAGAGTTACACAGTCAGCATGTATAAACAGTTGCACACAGAGTTCATATTTCTAAAGATTTTAAACAGGTGATGGATTTAACACCCCCTGCCTTCCATCCCCCCAAAAATGTGTTCAAATGTATTTGTTCACTAAACAGTTAATTATTCTCAACCAGCAAATTGACTTTTGTTCATAGTAAAATAACCTATTTGGAAAAAAATTGATCTATTCTGTATAAAGACTCCTTGATCTTTGAGGAGAGAGTTTGAACAACTTCTTTGTTTACAGTACAGAATATTACTTGAATTGCCTGAGGTAAAGAGGAATCTATAAGGGGTATCTAGAATGAAGATGTTGGTCCAGAAGTTTGGCATAGTTCCAGAGAAGTGCTTAAAATTATGTTATAATAAAATAAATACCAAAGTTCTTGCCATGTTATTTACCTACAACTCAATGCCTAATGCAAACCTTGTTGGGTTAGTAAATATGTTTACATGTAAATACACGGTGTAAGCACAACATTGTAGCTATCCTCTACTAATATTTGCACCCATGGTATATAGGAGCAAATAATGCTATAAAATATATCTTTATTATTTGATCTTTTGTTAAAATAGAAATGCACAAAAATACTCTGCTCTCATAGACATAGATAAAGAATTGCATCACAACGCAGATTCATAAAAAAACAAAAAATGTTTGTTTAATATATATGTGACACAATTATTTGCACCCCTATGAATTCATATTCGAAAAATATAATTTAAGTAAATCCCCATTGATATTTTACATTTGTTTGTACCCCTGAGTGACTAGGAACAGGAACTTGTTCAACCATGACTTCTTTGGCCAAATTTCTTTAGTCATTCATCACAATGGGCAAGACCAAGGAATGTAGCTGTGATGTGTGGCGAAGGTTGTTTAAACATTGTTCAACTTCACAAAATGGGAAGTGGCTATAAGAAAATAGGAAAAGCATTTAATATGCCCATTTCCACCATGAAGGCAATAATTGAGAAGTTCCAGTCAACTGGAAATGTTATGAATAAACCTGGAATAGGGCATGTCTCTGTATTGTCTCAACACACTGTACACAGGATTGTTCGAGTGGCCCAAAAATATCCAAGGATCACAGTTGGAGAATTGCGTCTTGAAGTCTGAAAGTTTCCAAAACTACAATCTGTTGTCACCTACGTCAGCACAAGTTGTTTGGAAGGGTTTCCAGGAGAAAAAAAAACTTCTACTCTCATCCAGAAACAAACTCAAGCATCTTCAGTTTGCCAGACACTACTGGAACTTCAAATGTGATCGGATTCTATGGTCAGCTGACATTAAACACCAGAGGTGGGTTTGGCACGCACAGAGAGGTAGCCATATGGAAAAGTACCTCATGCCCAGGGGGGGAAATATGGTGGTGTTTTTTCTGCCAGAGGACTTGGACATTTTGTTAGGATACATGGCATTATGGACTCTATCAAATATCAATAGATATTAAATGAACACCCAACTTAAATGGGCTGTAAATGGATCTTTCAGCAGGACAATCTTTCAATGTAGGGTAATAACTGCTTGATCCAAGGATAAATCTGACTGCCATTCTGGGGTCAACAAGAATTTTTTTTCCTAGCTTGTTGCAAAATTGTGCTTTAAACTGGTTTTTTTTTTTTTGCCTTCTTTTGGATCAACCGCAAAAAAACAAATGTGAGGAAGGCTGAACTTGATGGACGCAAGTCTCTTTTCAGCTATGTAACTATGTGACAATGATCCAAAACATAAATCAAAATCAACACAAAAACGGTTTACTGACTAGAACAGTGGTTCGAACCATGTCCTCAAGTACCCCCTACCAGTTCAGTCAGGATTTAGGGATTATCCAGTTTTGTCTAAAGTATTTTTAGAAAAAAAAATAAAAAATACTCTAGACACAACAGGGAAATTCCTAAATCCTGGCCTGGTAGGGGGTACTTGAGGACTGCGTTGGGAATCCCTGGACTAGAGAGAGTGACATTTTCCATGTATTCTCCAACCTCATTAGGCATTATAGGAGAGTACAGAGAGCTGTTATCTTGGCAAAGGGAGTTAACGCAAAGGTGCCAATAATATTGCGTCAGACATATACTTAATAAAGATTTTTGTAAAAAAATTCTTGGTTAAAACTGTGTTGTTTTCAATTGTTTGATATCCATAAGAGCAGAGTACTTTGTGTATTTGAAGATCAAAAGGTTAAACAACAGACACCACTTTTAACAGCCTCCTTTACTATAGAATAGACAATATAGTAAGCACTGGACTTTAGCAACACGCAGGCCTAATTGACCTAACATGTTTAGATTGAACAGCTGGTGCTTGTGTGTATTTGCATGAATTATTATTTTTATGTCAGTGTATTGGAGTCAGACTATTATTTATATTTTTGCTTTTGTTCTTCATCATATTACTTTATTTCACAAGAGGTGACAGGAAGTAGTGTGGTTATAAAAAACAAACATTAAATGTGGCTTTGTAAATTTTAGTTATACACGAACATCTAGATGCACTTCTTTACAATGCATTACATGCTATTGTAGAGTAAATGATGTTATACAGTAATTTATACTAAAATATTAACATATTCTATGAAAGTCCTAGCTGTTTTAAGCCATCAAAATGCTAAAATATTGTAAGCGATGAAGACCGTAAAGGGCGGACAAAATAAATGGAAATGAAACCATCAAGCTAGTATAATTGCTCATCGCTAGACTATTATTGAGATTCATTTTAAGACGTAGGTAAATAACAGAGAAGTCATCTGTCAATATTGTAGTTAGAAGTTCACTTTCACCTATTTAGTTTCATTGTTCTTATTTTTGTTAAGTTGATTATAATCAGCAGTTTTAAAACAGACAGCCTATTATGTAGACAACAATTTGGATAAAATTACGTATGTATATGTGGATTTTTTGTTATGTTCAATTGTTAAAATTTAAGGAAAAACAATATTGCGCAAAAGATATGATTATATGCTCTATTTTTTCTACTAGATGAAAGAGTCAGGTGTAAGTCTACTGTATCATTGACAATTTGTCTTTCCTTGTTCTACACATCTAATGTTTTTGTTACTGATTAGAATCTTTGTTTGTTCTTGAGTTTTATGGTTAATTCATTCAGGATTTCAAATAAAATAAAAACAATTTAAAAAAAAAAAAAAAAAGCTTTTTAAATGATTATGCCAGTTTTTCTTTTTTGAAATGTATTCATTCTATTTTTATTGAGCATCAAAAGCAAGACACAGTTATAGACCATATACAGAGATATCAAGTTTTCACCATGTAGTACAAATGTACAATTGGGTTTCAGTACATTCCAATAACATATGTAGAATACAAATTAGCAAAAACAACAAACAAAATGAGAAAACATTTATAGTATTCTGTATACCATATCATAGTGTCATTCATTCTTCTGTTCGACTAAAACAGTGACTTTAGTATCTGCGTAACCTATCTTTGAAGACATATGTCTTTACCAATTGAGTGTTTGCTTATTAAAATGTTCTGCTGGTATATAATGAGGTCAACATAATTAAAACCGTCATGGCAGCAGGAATTAAAACAGAATCAATAATAGTTCCTGTATTGGTCTATGTTGTCACAAGTGTGAGCTAGGCCATTAATTAAGTAGTGGTTCTATTTTAGCAGAAATTATTCTTTTTGAAATTTTAACCAATTTAATTTGATATGAATTTTTAGAAAATATTAATATTTTTACTAACTTGCCTTTTCTGAGTATTTTATTGATGTTTTATACCCCACCAGGGGATTTTTTTTACATTAGCACAGATAAAGTTTTATGTAGGTAGTTATGTCACTTTCTAATCCACTGCTACTTATAAAATGATGTCCTAAATATCTGCCCTCAACCACAGAGAAAAGACTTAACAGCATCTTGAGTTTCCACCACTTTTAGTTAGCTATGGACCATCTGTTGGTCAGTATAACCAGTCATATATTCCCTTGTCATTTTGAATAATTCTTATTTTGACTCATCACTTCAATTGTAGTGTTACACATTCTCCTTTTCTTGTTCCATCTTCATATGACAAATCATTAATTGTCTAGCATATCCACTGTGAGTAAAATATCTGCATGTAAATGTTATAAACAGTTGTACCAGATATCGAAAGTGAATATTAGAGAGATAATTCATCATTAAAGATTTAAATTTAATGCAGTCTCCAATTCTCACGTCTCCCCCCATTGTGATTAGGATTCTATCCTTGTCCCAAGTATTGGTAAATTGATTTACTGGTAAGGAAATGTAAATTAATTCCCAACACGTGAGGCGTGTTTGGATGCTCACAATTTTTCATAGATACAGATCAAGATACTGATACTAACTCTACCCATGCTACCTACCCAAAGAACTTCACGAATCTCCTAGCTAAAGATCTTGCTTTCTACTGTCCTTGTGGGTGTGCCTTTGATGCCACACTACTAATGATGTTGTGTCCCTGTTCCTAGTCAGAAGTAGGTCCACCCCTTTTGCTAAATTTAAAAAAAAAAATGACTAAAGTTTTACTTACCTTTTTTGCAGTATTGAGAGTCCCTCGGGGCTGTTCACTTTCCCATCTTCCGAAACGTCATGGAGGAGGCTATTGCTGTCTATTGCTCATTACAAGGGAGCATTGGGGACTTAGTGCACATGTGTGGAGATTGTCTCACGCATTTAAACTTCCCTATAGGAAAGAATTGAATCAATGGTTTCCTAGGGGGGCTTCTGCCTCATGTGTACCAGTTTTACTTGGTCAGTGCTATGAAAGCACCTCCTGTGGCTTTCATACAGACAGCCACTAGAGGTGGACTTATCCCTGCAATGTAAATTTTGCAGTTTCTAAAAACTCGAATGTTTTACATTGCAGTGTTAAAAGGACACGGACACTGCACCCAGACCACTTTATTGAGACTATAGTGTTCCTTTAAGAAACCATTCTTGCTTGTAATAGCAACACAATGGATATTGTTAGTAAGTGTATTTTGCTTCATACATGGTCTTAATACTATAACAACTGTTTTCCTCTGAGATATTGAACTTTTTGTCCTACTGAGAGAAGCCAAGTATATTTTCTATGATAGTCCACAGAGATACCTATAGCATCTCTTGCATCTTAATGGAATGAATTGGAAGAGCAAAGATGATTATTTTGGGTGATTTCACAGCTACTTTATTACAGTCCTAACTTTTTCTACATGTTATAAAAGAGATGTAGGTCCCTCCTGATGAGACCTTGATATGCTCCCAAATGTTTAGTTTGTGCCAAGGGCCTATAAAAAGTTCTTGAGGGATTAAGACAATAACAGTGCATTCCAAAATGCATGTAAGCTTTCTAGAATGTGTCTGCCAAAAGCAACACGTAATGTTTTTATTAATTTCTTTTGATCAAATTGTACATTTTTATGTAGCAGCCGAAGAAATATTAATTGGGCATGCTGCTCATGTTTACTTTTTTTGTCAGAATGATTTAATACAGAACATCACACATTCCAGACAACACATGATGTTTACCTTTCCAGAGTGCATACACCTACTGTGTTCCAATCAATCGAATTAGAACAAGGCCTTGTTGACAAGTATATGAGGTGATTGATTCTGTGTAAATCAATGAGTAAATTAGTAACCTTGAATGGAAATTAACAATTCCACTTAGACTGAAACTTTTTAGTACAATTGTGGCAGTAGGAACTTAGTAGGAAAATACTCTTTAGTTCATTGGAAATTGCATAAAACAATGCTGTTCAGAATTACTTTTGCACATGGAATACTTTTCATTGAATTCTTTAATAGCTAGAAATTATTTTCCTTAGATATTAATCTAAGTATGTAACTGTCACCCACAGTGAAGTTCTGCATCCCAGAGATGAGGAGAGATATCTGTGCCTTTTGATAATACAGAACCCTTATTCTATTTTTGTGCTTGTGGTTACTAAATTGCCTTAGGATATGGCTGCAAGTACAAGACTTTTTGTTGAGGTGAATAATAAGTAATATATGTCATTAACGGCAGTCTCTGATCCCTCATGCTGGACAACCATTCAGTTGCTCCTGGTATTCTTACTTCCTCAAAATCAAGAAGGATAAAAGTACAGGATATTCCACAACAATTTTGTATATAGCAGAAATTATGCACAATTCCCCAACAAACAAAACACATGGATAACCAGAACCCCCAAACATTTGCATCCTGATAAGCAGGAAGCTGGGAGTGATAAGGGTGATGGGCCAGTGGGATGGTCCTGCCCAAATTACTGACAGGTTAGCCTGTCGTGAATGAACTGAGGGAAAACTATGCAGAAAGCACTGTTTCCCAGAACTAGCGCAAGAGTGTCTAATAATGCACTCACACTACACTTTTTGCTTTTTGGGGACAATTTCCTAGTGTCCCCAAAAGCAGGACACCGTCAACAAAGTCAGGACAGCCAGACAGGACCTGGAAATCGGGACTGTACAGCTGAAATCGGGATGGTTACGATTCTTGGGAAGTGTAACAATACAAGTTTTTTGTTTTGTTTTGTTTTTTAAAGCTGTGTTCTGCTTCATAGTGCTAGGTTTTTGGTCATGTTGTTTACTGGAGCGGTTTTATTTGTTTATACTCAATTATCGACTTGGATTAAACACTGGTTTGTTGTTTCACATGAAGAGAAGTACTACTTCTGGGTGTTAAAATTAATTTCTTGAACATGTTTGCCACCTTACTAATAATATGAGACCCTCGATTGGTTGAAAAGTATCAGTCTTGTCTTGGAAGAACCTACAGAAGATGCCAAAATGAAGAATATACAGAAAAAAAAGTAACTTAACAGATGTAGGCATTTTCATTTATTGTATGCATTTTTGTAATACTGTTTTCTGTATTATATGTTAAAATGAGTCAGTCTAGTTATGAGCTTGATTTTTTGGATGATGTGTTTATACTACATGGATATCCCTCAATACAGAAATTGATTCCTGTACTTATGAAAGATAAAAAAAAAAGAAATACTCTGGTTCCTCATATTGACTTACAGTGTTCTTTAGTCTGTGCTTAAAGGGAAGCTATAGTGCCAGGAAAACACAGTTGATTTCCTGGGTCTATAGCTCCCTATAGTGGCCTCTCCCTCACCATGGTGCAGAAGGGGTTAAAAACCACTTCTGTCACTTACCTGAGCCTAGCGCCAATGTCCCTTGGCGCTGGCTCAGACTCATCTCCACTCTTCCCCTGCCAACATCAGCCATGAGGAAGATCTAATGCGCCAATGCGTGGCTATGGCGGTGCTCACATTAGGACTTACACTATGGGGTTTCGGGTGACTCTGGACATCCTCATGCATAGCGTGAGGATGTCCAGCATTAGTTAGGTGACCAAAAGTCGCCTACCGACCCGGAAGTCCCTCTAGTGGCTGTCTCATAGACAGCTACTAGATGTGGAGTTAACCCTGAAAGGTAATGATACCGGAGAAACTGACGGAAGCCAAGCACAGAGAGATGGACACAGGTTTCTTCAGGAAGGAAGAGATTCTTTATTCGATTCACCGACCGGGGCTCAGAGGGACTAATGTCACCAAAATACAGCAAGATCTGAGCCCAGAACTGACTGTGTAAATGCATGATATAGACATATAGCTCCTCCTATAGTTAACTCTACCCACATATACTCTTTACACAATCAGCTGAACAAAGCCTAACTTCCCTTACCTGTTAGACCACATGGCTCACCCAGAACAATGGAGGAGGGGAAGTGTTTTCAGTTTCTGCATTCCTGCATTTGCTCAATACAGTGTTGATTGTATCTTAGCTACGTGTAACTAACTAACTGATACAACATTTACACATATGCCACATGGCAATCTTGTCCTAGTAAATTTATTCCCCCCTTTGATGCTTCTGATATTTCACAATTCCAGATGCATCACTTAACCATAGTTTGCTTACACCTCAGGTTGCCATGAATCAGAACAGACCTCGTAAGCATCTTAGCATCCTTACAAATTCCTTCAGCACTCCTCATTCTGAATATATTCTCTCTGGGCTAAGGGTTCATACTTGCAAACAGCCATTACATGCGCAGCTGGTTTCCTTTATGTCGTGCTCTCTATGACACTCTGTATGGACCTAATTACCAATGGAACCAAACATGGTAGAAAGAGACACACTATAATCAACATGACTCCTCCTACCAATGTCTTGATCCCTCCAAGCTGCTCGTACCTACTTCCAAACCAACTACTAGAATTGTACCCGTTCCAGGCTTAAGTCGGTACATGCGTCAGTTTAGCCATGTGGCTTGTGAGATCAGCCACTGCCTGCCCTTCATCATCTATGTGCAGACAACAGTTGCTGAGATTGAACTTTCCACATACACCTCCTTCTATTTGCACTGGAAGTGAATGGAGGACTTTATCAACAGCCCAACTGGTTTACCTGTTAAGAAGGCTATGTGCTTTACAGAGGAATCCATAATTGCCTAATGGTAGAATGAGGCTTGAATCCCTGTATTAGAATACAATAACACTTCATGGGCATACAGTTTTGCTGTTAACCAGTTCCCTCACATATTACATCCCTCCTATTGGCAATGAAGCGCGCTAAGGTAGCCAGTGCCACTCATTATCTTCCCAGCTACCTACATTCAAGGATGCTAGCTTCTTTTTATGATTCACATCATAAACTTTAACTCCCAAGGTCTCTCCTGTTTCAATTGGCAACAAGAAGAAGGATGGTTTGAGCATACCTAACACACATGCCCCTTCCCAGTCCTGTGGCAACTCCGAATAGGCTTTCTTACCACAGATCCAGTACAAATTTGCTGGGGCTCTCCAGGTAGATGTGATGGATAGGTCAAACCACACATCCTTTAAATTGGCGTATCTAGCAAACGGGTTAGATGGTTCTGAGACATTTGAAGCCGACCACCAAGTGGTATTCTTCGTATCATCATCATAAGCTTTTTGCCCTAGACAAGTTAATTCTCCTACAGAAGTATTATACATCATTCCTTTCCTTGCTATGCAAACATAACCTATAATGGAGGTCTTTAATCGCCACTCAAATTTACCTCTAACACTCACTTGATAATCAGTTTGAGAAGATATTAACTGTTCAATTGTCTCAGAACCGGAATACATTACCTCCTTTGCTTCCCATGGCCATTGGTCTCCCATGTTAGTACCTCCACACACATAGCAGTTGGTTACATTAAGACTACCAGCAATACTCTCAGCTAAATCTATAAACAAGTTCTTAGCATTATGGGGGGGATCTTATTTTCTACACTCATCTCTTCATAAAAAGAATGGAAAACCTGATGAGTTTGGGATGCTACGATATCGGTCTCTATCCCTATAAATAATATTGTCCCAGGATCTAAACCCGTCCCATATATTTGGAACCCAAATAAGTTACCGAACCTATCTATGAATCGTTCAGGATTATTTATGAGTATATGGACTGGGTTACATTCCCTAGACTTACAATATGGCTTTGTAGGCAACTTAGTAACAATCATATCCTTATCTACTGTCGGTCCCCAAGTTGCCCACCCCACACAAGACCAATATGGGCAAAAGTTATATTCCCTATCTGGGCATCTCGGACTTACATACTTGTTTTTACTACTGGGACAAATATATTTATCATTAGACCCATACGTTCTCTCCCACTTAAGATCCCCACATACATTCCACGGCTTTCTACCACTTGATATTGCTTTACATGCATCAAATAGCAGAACACCCGAAGAATGTACGGTTTCTAACTCAGTTTTATTTATTAGGGTCCCCTGAGGATCTCCATTCCTGAGGGTCAACCAAATTGTACGGGGTTGATACTCCGGATTGAAGCACCTAGGTTCTCCTACTCCTAAATGGCATACACTATATTCTATACCTAGATATATACACCTAGACACATCACCTTTACACTCATATTGTGAATGCCAAATTAGGGTCTGGGAAATATGATTACCTGTCTTAGTAGTCTTAATGCAAACCTCACAACTAGGAGTGTCGGTACCTCTACCTTCCTGAATATAAAAAGAAAAAATATACATTATCAAAAGCACTTCTTTCGACGTCTTCATCCTCAGTCTTCGTCCGTGCGATGGCACCTCAGCTTCCAGGATGTAAGGGCTGCAGGGAATGGAGTTCTGCTCGTCTTCACAGGGGTCCCTTCGAGACTTTCCTGGCTTTTAATAACACGTTGGTGAGCGGACAGGCATTATTATGGCCGTCAAAAACACTCACTTGTAGATCTTTGTTGATGTTCCCTTTTAACAATATTATCTTCGCGAAAAACACTTTTAATCCAACTCGGTCACACGCTTCAACTGGATCTTGCAAGGATTCTCTGGATCTATGGTAGCTTGTCAGGAATCTGCCGCTGGTTTTTTTACCCTAGAGTGATGAATCCACGGAGTCACTTCTACAACCTTTACAACTGTTGGGGTAGATAAAAGAACAACATAGGGACCTCTCCACTTGGAACCTAATGGAACAGTGTTCCATTCTTTTATCCACACTTGATCCCCTGGATGGTAAGAATGAACAGGTGGATAAATATTCACAGGTACTTTACACACTTATCCACATAGGTTTGTATATTTTCCTTAGCCCTCTATAATATATGGTACTAACTAAGGCTAACAGGATACGCTCCAAGCTTTAATTCAATGTGTATTGGTGGAATATTGCGAGCAAGTCCTGGAGGATTATTCTCTGTCCATATTCTTGAAATGTCAAATAAGGATTCATCACTCTTAGGGTCTGTATTTGTTATTATAGAGTAGAAGTGCCATTCTTCTTCCCTTTGCACCGATACTGATATTATGCCTGGTGATCTATTAAACTTCAGAGACGTTGATCCGTTGGGTTTAAAAGTTATCTGGGCTTGAAGCTTTAATAATAGATCTCGTCCTAGAAGCTGAACTGGACACTCCAGCATATATAGGAACTGGTGCTTAACCAAATGGCCTCCTAGAATACAAGTATGACTCCTGAGAATTGGTCTAGCAGCGCTTTTCCCAGTAGCTCCTATCATAATTATAGTCTTCCTGAAGGAGGAGCAACTAGGTTAGTTACCACAGAGTACTCAGCACCAGTGTCAATCATGAAAAAGCTCCTCTTTCCCTCTATTGATACATCGACCATAGGCTGCACTCGGCTAAAGGGGGATGGAGCCCTGTCGGTATCAATAGTCTTCCATGACAGTGTCAGCCAGACCGACAAAATCTCTATCTTCTCTATCCCTTAATCTCTAGGTAGGGGAATAGTATCTACTTCCCTGAACACCTCCTCTGTTACTACTGTCATTCCCTCCAAGACTTTCTCTATAGCCACCTCTGTAACCATCTCGTAACCTTCTCTCTTGTCTTATCTATAACTTGCTTTATATTCCCTCTGTGGGCAGTCACTTTTCCAATATCCTTCCTCTCTACAATACACACAGTGATTCCTACTTCCTCCCTTACTCAGCCTATTCTCAACTCCTCTATTCACCTCCCTGTTCATATACACCTGACTTGCAATTTCCATTAACTGTGATATGGACATTCCTACAAATCCCTTTAACTTTAGCAATTTTCTTTTGATATCACCTTGGGTCTGGCTGACAAATGCTGAGTTGTTGATTCGAGAGTTCTCAGGGGCCTCTGGATTAAAAGGAGTATATAATCTATATGACTCCAGCAATCTCTCATAGAAAGCACTAGGTGACTCGTCTGCTTTCGTAAAGGAATTATGGGTCTTCCAATTAAACAGATCAGTCATGGTGAACGGGACATAAACAAATACAGGGTCTGCCAACTGTAATTGACCATTAATATCAATGTGTGGGGGACCAGGGGTAAGATGCAGTGGCATTTGTAAATGTCAAAGTTGGAGGGCACCGGTCATTTGTCAGGTTAGGGTGGGACTTAGATAGGGTTGTTTAGTCATAGGTTCCGGTCGGGGAGTGGTGAGGTAGGTGGAAATGGATAAATTAATTTTACTGGTCAGTAACTCGGTTAACAAAATGTTTCGGACAGGGCTAGGAGGAGCCTGACCAGTAACAAAAAATGGTAAAAGTGTATTCCAGCATCCTATACCATTGACCATTTCATCCAGTTGTATTTCAAAACTAATTTACTGTTACTAAAGGCACACAAGGCTCAGTAATTATAGTGTTATGTCAGTGGTTATGGTGTTTTCAGTAGTTATGGTGTTTTCAGCGGTTATGGTGTGTTCAGTGGTTATGGTGTTTTGTAATTGCTGAGAATTATCTGATTTCAGTGGATTCAGTTACTGTTATTAAGAATTCTCCTCACAATTTTGACTGCTAATAATAAAACTGAATACAAAGAACCAGTTGGGGGGGTAGGTAGGCACAGAAATAGGAGGGGACAGGCATCTGAGAGCCAGAGACAATTAGAGCACAGGGGGACATACCAGCTGCACCAGTTTTTGCTAAAGAATTTAGTTGAGGGATGGTCAGATGGGTCAGATTCCATTGGGGATGGACAGACCAGTTTTGATAACCATCTAGTAACACAAACTGTGTTAACAGTCAAAAACTGGTCATTCTCTACTACATAAGGTAGTCCCCAAAATCACACACATTATATCCCTTTTTAAAGTTATTTAGCATACATTCTAAGGGATCAACAATCTTTAAATTCCGGCGCTGCCATACTTAGCAACGGAGCGTCTAATTCAAAGAAACACAACAAACACACCTCTAACAGTCACACTCGTTTCCCTGGCAACAGCACCATGTGGCACAGTTACTAGGTCAAACTCATACAACAAAACATACAGGGAATTCCCGTACACACACAGCTGTTACAACAGTCACTAAGTAACTAATACTGTACCCTTTGGCGAAACTATACAGTCACCAACGCTATTATTCCCTATATCTGAATTACCCGTCTATAACATACCCCAGTAACATCGTCTTTACAAACAGTAGTTATAGTACGGTTAGCATTGGTTAGAGTACAATTTAAGGTCACAATACAATTATTAGTGGTTATGGTGTTAGACATGCAATAGACGACAATTATTAGTACTTATATACAGTGTCAGTAAATATACAGGGTTATGGTACCGTGCACTATAATACAGCAACACACTATTAACACTCTCGCTAGACGGCAGAGCTCACGCTATCTAGCAAGATATACACGTTACTAAACAATCTTTATCACATATACAATTCCCAACTAATCTATTGGCCAGTACCTTGATGGACTACCTAAAACTATCTACATCCGTTTTGGTTAGCCACACTGCCCAAGCACCACATATAGCGAGCTAGAGGACCGAATTTACACAGACGCCTCTTAGTCGATTACTCTATCAAAAATCTAGTGGGTTCCAAATTTACACGCCTTCCCACTTAGCCAAGATAGGTTGAGAGCTAGCGAACCGAATTTACACAGACGCCGCTTAGTCTCCCGGTCCCTCCGACCTAGCGAACAAAATATACACCCTAGAACGCTAGTCTAGACAAGACACCGGTGTCCAGCTAGGGCTATTTACACCAGAACCCCGCCTGACTAACCAAATCAAACGGTCTTACTAAAGAGCGTTCGATTGAGCGGTGCGCCTTCGCTCCTTCCCTCCGACAGAGGGGGCAGATTCCATACACAAATAACCCCTTATGGGCCTACCGCACAATCGGTATACCCCTAGTGGGTCTGCCGTCTAAAACAGCAGTTGTCTTACCTCCTCGTTCCTGAACCTGAGTTCACACTCATCGACGGGGACACCCCAGCACTTCTCACGTAGAGGCCGATGATCTCCTGGACAACAGACCAGTGGCGCCGAGACGAAGGGAGGTCCACGCAGAAGTTCAGGGGTGCAGCCGTAGAGAACGTGGGCAAAGATAGACCGTCTCACGCCTCTGCCTCTCAGCTACCGTTGAACGATGAGCTTCCCGGCCAATGCACCAAATGATACCGGAGAAACTGACGGAAGCCAAGCACAGAGAGATGGACACAGGTTTCTTCAGGAAGGAAGAGATTCTTTATTCGATTCACCGACCGGGGCTCAGAGGGACTAATGTCACCAAAATACAGCAAGATCTGAGCCCAGAACTGACTGTGTAAATGCATGATATAGACATATAGCTCCTCCTATAGTTAACTCTACCCACATATACTCTTTACACAATCAGCTGAACAAAGCCCAACTTCCCTTACCTGTTAGACCACATGGCTCACCCAGAACAATGGAGGAGGGGAAGTGTTTTCAGTTTCTGCATTCCTGCATTTGCTCAATACAGTGTTGATTGTATCTTAGCTACGTGTAACTAACTAACTGATACAACATTTACACATATGCCACATGGCAATCTTGTCCTAGTAAATTTATTTTTTACTGAGATTCCACCACAGTAATTATTGCAGTTTCTCAATAACTGCAATAATTACTATAGATAGTTAAGGGACCTGGGACAGTGCACCCAGACCACCTCAATGTGCTTACTTTCCAAACACCGTTTTCCTGCTCGCTGATCACCTTTTTGCAACATGCAATCCTATTCACCCACTATGTATAAGTAAACAAACTTGTCCTACTCTCCGCTATTTCCGTATTGACCTCACTCTAGCCTTATCTAGAAAATGCACATTACATTTCAAACCATTTAACTACTTCAGAGAAATTAACAATTTGCTCTGTGTGGTAATCACTTAGAACTACAACCCTAACGTACAACATTAGCCTTATATCTCAAACTGCATCTTACTTCTGTATCAATTCACCCTGTGATCCTACAATCTAGCATCTCCCTTCCCAAATAATTTGCTTATCCCTACCTATCTTTAAAAGGTTACCTCTCCTTGCTCTCTTCCTGTTATTTCTTTGCCGTGATTCCATAGAGGTCAATTCTAACAAATTTGTAACGTGTTTAAAAGAAAGTTTGAAAATGGTTCTGTCTTGGGTCTCTGCATGATTTGCAAAGATCCCAGCCTGTGACATTGTCGCTCAAGGTCTGGTGAGGGGAGGGCAGGGAAGGGTAAGATTTACTTACCTGAACCTGTCCCTCGTGTGCATCGTCATCCTCTTCTCTCTACTCTTCTTCATATACTGGCGCTTCAACTGGCACGAGCTCATGTCAGCACTGTACAGCATTGCGGTCTCTGGAGGCTCCGCAAGGCAGCGTTATCTCCATAGTTTAATGTTGTGTTATGTATACATATGGCATATGTAAAGCAAACCATATTTGTCCTTTGAAAAGAACATACAATGTATAATATGGGTGGGGTGAACTTAAAGGAACACTATAGTTACCAAAACACCTTTAGTTTAATGAAGTGGCTTTGGTATATATATCATGCCTCTAAAGTTTCAATACCAAATTCACTGACATTAAGGAATTATATCACTTTATGTTTAGGTAGCCTTAGCCACGCCGCCCTGGCTGTGACTGACACCGCCTACATGAATAAAAATGATTTCATTTTCAATGAGATGTAACTTAATTTAATGAGTTGGATCTCCTGCTCTGTAGATTGAACTTTAATCACACACAGAGGATCCTACAGGGTCCAGAAAGCTATTAACAGAGCAGGGAATAAGAAATTCTGAATTAACAAAATTTGCAATAAAGGAAGTGTAAACATTAGATGACCCTTTACAGGAAGTGTTTAGTTTGACTGTGTAAGTCACATGGAGGGAGATGTGACTAGGACTGTATAAACAAAGTGCTTTAACTCCTAAGTGGCAGAGAATTGAGCAGTGAGACTGAAGGGGCATGATCTATACACCAAAACTGATTCATCAAGCTAAAGTTGTTTTGGTGGCTATTGTGTCCCTTTAAAGAGAAACTTTTTCATTTCGGTGAAACATAACACATAGCACAAACTCTAGGTTGTATTTTGATTCAGAAGTTGGTCAATCACCTGCGCCCTTAAGGGGTTAAATTAGCTGGCATATTTTTGTTATATATATATATATATATATATATATATATATATATAGTTTTATTTTTTTTAACCCCTTAAGGACGGCGAGCGTGCTATGCCGTCCATGGGGACCCGGCTCTAAATGCCGGTGGGCAGCATAGCACGTCTCCGCCATCCTATTTACTTACCTGATCGCTGGCGATCGCGATGGGGGGACTTGCCTGGCATCCCAGGCAGTCACGCTGCGGCTGATCCTGCCCCCCACCGGGCATGTGATTACGAGGTCCTCGCAAGGAACTCATGATCACATGGAATAGCAGTGCCAGCAGGGGGAGTGCCTGGAATGACAGGTAGTCCCCCTGTTGCCTGAAATAAAGTTAAATAAATTTTAAACACAGTTTAAAATATTATATATATATATGTATGTATATATATATATATATATATATATATATATATATATGTATTTACACACACACACATACACTGTCTGTGTACTTTAATTATATATATATATTATCAAAATACACAATACATGTAGATTAACCCCTTCAGGACGGAGTCAATAGTGCACGTTCTGATCAAAACAAAACGTAAACAAAAACTGGAATTTGCGCTATATGTCTGTTCAACCGTAATTCACCGCTGTCACATTAAGTGCACCCACACTTATTATATATCATTTTGTTCAGGAGAAACAGGGCTTTAATTTATCAATAACTATTCATATATGGAACATAATTTATTATGAATAAAATTTGAAAAAATGTGAGAACATAAGATTTTTTTTTAAAATTTGTATTTCCGTCTGCTATTTTAGCTGTGAATGTCATAATACTGTTAGGTTTTACTGCAAAAAAATGCACATATTTGTAATCAGCGATGTCTCACGAGTACAACAGTACCCCCCATTAACAGGTTTTATGGTGTTTTGGAAAGTTACAGGGACAAATATAGAACGTTCCATTTTCAAATTGAAATTTGCCAGATTAGTAATGTTACCTTTGAGACGGTGTGGTAGCCCAGGAAAGAGAATTACCCCCATAATGGCATACCATTTGAAAAAGTAGACAAGCCAAGGTATTGAAAGTGGGGTATGTTTAGTCTTTTTTAGTAGCCACTTAGTCACAAACACTGGCCGAAGTTAGCGTTCATATTTGTTTTTGTGTGAAAAAAGCAAAAAACGAATATTTGGCCAGTGTTTGTGACTAAGTGGCTACTAAGAAAGACTGGACATACCCCACTTGCAATACCTCGGGTTGTCTACTTTTGCAAATGGTATGCCATCATGGGGGTAATTCTCATTCCTGGGCTACCATACGCTCTCAAAGGCAACATAACTAATCTGGCAAATTTCAATGTGAAAAAAATGAAATGCAAGCCTTATATGTGACTCTCTAATTTTCCAAAACACCATAAAACCTGTACATTGGGGGTACTGTTATTCTCGGGAGACTTCACTAAACACAAATATTAGTGTTTTAAAACAGTAAAACATATTACAACAATAATATAGTCCATAAAAGTGCAGTTCGTTTGTAAAAAATGCAAAAAACTTCACTTTTACTTAAAATATCATCGTTGTAATACAATTTACCAGTTTGAAATATTTGAGTTCAGCGAAGTCTCCCGAGTAAAACAGTACCCCCTATGTACAGGTTTTATGGTGTCTTGGAGAGTTACAGGGTCAAATATAGTGCTTGCAAATTAAATTCTCTGCACTTTCTCCCTGTGTTGTCAGGCATGTCAATCAAATTTTAATTAATCAAATCACATAATTATGTTAAAAGATTACTTAAATATACATGTAGAATTTTAATATATATACATATATATGTATTTAAATTCTACGTGTATACTAATGTAATCTTTTATGTAATTATATGTATTTATATATATATTTGTGGTTATTTGTATTTTATATATATATATAGATATATATATAGAATGTCATTCTAAGTGTATTTTGTTACCAATATATATATATTAATAACAAAATACAGTTAGAATGAAATTACATATGGATATATAATTTATATTAAATTTTGTTTCAATATTTTATTTATTTATTTTATTATTTTATTTATTATTATAATTATACGTATATATAATTATAATATATCTATGTAGATCTATTATATATATAATATATATATATATACATATTATATATATGTAACGTTATTCTAATTGTATTTTAATACTAATATATACTTATATTAGTATTAAAATACAATTTGTGTGACGTTACATTTATATAATATGTATATATATATTACATATATAATATATATACATATATTATATATATAAAAATGCATTTAATTTATTTTATAATATGTTTAATTTTTTTTATTTTTTTTACACTACCTACCAGCAGGGGGACTGTCTGATATTTTAGACAGTCCCCCTGCTGGCAGATCCATAGCCAGATATAGGGGGCCATGTGATCGCTCTTTGAGAGCGATCACATGGCCCCCGGGGGCCTCATTTGCCGGAGGGGGGCTGCCTGGGCTGTCAGGCAGCCCCCCAGAAGAGGATCGCGGCGGAGGTAAGTAGTTGCTGGCTCCTGGGGGCTGCAGCCGTTACGGCGTTCCATGCCGCCGCAGCGGCTTTAAAGCCCATTTAAAGC